>NC_054083.1:48668369-49004798 GCF_017562075.2 Anopheles merus | reverse complement strand
GGGGTAAGTTTTTAATCTCCTTCAGAGACGGCGGCCGGCGGCAGCCGTCACCTGTCCAACCAAGGAGAAGGAGGAATGTTGTTTTGTTTTTGCAGAAAGCGTCACCGATCTGTCTTTGGACCATTGGGACGAGATTGGCACCTCGGGGGGAGAGGGTTTGCAGAAAGAAAAAAAAAAACAACACAAAACGATCAACTCAATGACACGGAAGTTAGCTGCCTTCTATCAGTTTTTTACTCCTCCGCCTCCAATGGTACAGAAGCTCGCTCGGTTGCTTGAAGCGTTACTTTTTCCACTGTGACGCACTCTGCCCAAACGACTTTCCATTTCTGGATGCTTAATACCGCTGTGTGAGTGTGTGGTTTTTTCTGCCAAACGTTTTCAAACCCTACAAGTCGGAGGATCTTCATCGTGAAGCAGAAGAAAGTGTGCACATCGTTAACTCTCCCGTAGCATCATCACCTTCGTGCTGATGATACACCCAGTGTCCATTACACCTGGCGCGCAAAAAGCAGGGAATAAAGCATGAAGACTACGCGAGAGATTCTGTTCACTTCAGCACTGCAGCATTGAAATATGATTTGCTTGATGAGATGTGCGCTCTCTTTGTTGTGCCCTTTGATGTGTGGTGGATGTATGTAAATAATTATCACATGCGTATAAGAGCGCAGAGAGCTCTAACTAATTCGGTGCTAATCGGGACGGCAAAGGACATATTTGATTAGCTGTGTAGTCAGGTCTGAAAGGTCTGCTCCATTAGCGACAGCACAGAAGGAGTATTAGGCAGCAAAAGTATGGTTTCCCAATAGTTTTGCGCGTTTCGACCGTTAGTACGCACCGGAGAATGCGAACGTGTCCTGCTCGATCAACCAAACCCATCGATGTCTCGTTGATGAATTATTGAACGATTTTCCGCTCCGCTTGTGTGTGTGTGTGAACGGGCCCGGATGTTTTGATGGAATGGAAGTTTTTTTTAAAGTATGTATCGCACGCGGAATATTTATTAGAGCGTCTAGCAGTAGGGCCTTGCTTGAGGCACCCACTTAGAAGCGCTACACTTTGGGAGATTAAAAAGTGTAATCTTTGAAAGGTTTTGGGATTGATTGATTCTGATTTACGGTTGGGTTGCCATTTTGCCTAAACCAACAGGAAGGAGAATATTTAGTATGCAAAAAAAAAACAACTCCGGAAGAGAAAGTTCGCTACCACACATTGGAATCTAAATCGGAATTGGTTCAATGGGAAGCCATAGGACACGATGGCATTCCTAATAATAACGCAATTCTATGAGCTCATTCACTCAACAGGAAAGTTAGATCCTACCGAAAGCCACGACACGTGCTCCTGTTCCTGGTAAACCGTCGTCAAGCAGCTTCATGTTCGGGACTCGTTTGTAATACAATCCTCATCAGCTTTTCCTTTGATAGGAAGTAGCAGGACCTTGGTCTCATAGGATGCCACGTGAAGGCTAATCGTTTCATCGGTACGCTAAGAGAATTATGACGATATTTGTCTGCCCTTTTCAGCAGAAATTCAAGAGCATCAAGAGCACGAGAGAACTGTTCCGAGTCTCAGGAACCGTAACCAAACCGAGAACGGTGCAATAAGAGGCTCTTCCCGGAAACCCGTCCCTACGTCTGTTGGCCGCTGTCCCAAGGATATATCATTTGGATAATGGACGCCGGCATGCTAAACTTTATCGTACTGGCTGGTCGTCATTGAGTCTCGGAGTTTTCGCGCTTGTCAGTAAATGACGCCACACGATTCCCCGCTGCAAACCTATGCGCGAGGCTTTGAGGCGGGCCGGGTGCCATGCATTTGCAGGTGGAATTGAACGCAACTAAACTAACTTTTTAATGTCTTTCCAAGCGATATGTGACGACGGGGCGGTGTGGTGTTTGTGTGCGCTTTTCCGCCGGATGTTTGTGCTGAAAGTGGCGCGATTTTGGGGGCGGATGGGCAGTGTTTGGAAAACTTTCCCCCATCCAGAGCTGTGTTCTCCGCTGAAGCTCGTTAGCTAATTAGATGCAAAAGTGTGGATGGGATAGTCATGGTCTGGAAAATCGACACCGTGTCTGTCCATGGGAAGAGCGAAAGGGGGAGAGGAATTAGAATAATGGCTTAATCACTTCCGGCGCGCTCTTTGTGGTGGTTCTAGCGAAACGAAATCACTAGTTTTAAGCGGGAGAAAGTTACCTTAATTCGCAATTATATTCTAAGTTCATTACTCGGAGTGAAAGGGACGAGAAAGAGTTGAACATTAGAGGAATTAGTAACAATGCTGGACAATTCAACATAATGCTCATTGTCCCCAACTCGTTCTTGCCAGGGTGTTTGTGTAGTCTATTTAGATATCTGTTCGAGTGTATATCAACCCATAAGGGTGTCAGTGTTAGTGACAGTTTAATGCCCCTTTGGCGAACTTGGTCCACCGAGTCCACAGCTCATCCTTTCGTGTATTTTTCCCCCTGGAAAGCGGACAACTCGCAGCGTGACACTCGATGTCATGACATGAGAACAACACAAGTGACAATTTATGTTTCCACGATGTGTCAACCCTTCAACCCGCGCTCATGTGACATGCTGAATTATCAACGGAGTGCAACGGTGTCCGTGTGCCGCTCACACACCCAAGTGCAGTTGTCGTAGCTGTCGCTCACAATTTTGACCCACATTGTGCCATACTCTTCCCCTCCTCTTTCTTGTGCATGTTCATATTTAATCACTTGCAGGCTACAACACCACCGTTGTTACACACTGACCTTCCTAGTGCTTCGTACATCTCTAACCCCAACCTCGTTTTTCCTCTTTTTCCCCTTTGATTGCAGGTAAGCATCACACCGCCGAGAGCGCCACCGAGAGTGTTGTTCAGCAGCATGGGCAGGTATTAGCTGGCTGGGAGAAATTTATTGTCACACCGTCTTGAGAGTGGCCACTTGAGAGGGTGAAGAACGCCCAGGAACAACAGGCACAGCAGCCTCTTGAGGTACTACGGTACGGTATCTTCATGTAAACTGCAGCAGCGGCAACACATCATCATTTATTCGGTTATGCCACTGCAGGTGTCGATCCTTAATTAGTGGAAAGGATCCGGCAGGGATGGGCGGCGGAGGTACACCTGACGCCAGGCGGGCAGGCATATAATTGCCAATCAACACCTCTATCATTCCGTAATGAGGTTGACATAATTCGTGGAAGGCGTAAAAAAGAAGGCATCGTCATACTGTGGCTTGCACGCAGCATCGCGCCTCGAACGCGCAGACATTAATGAAGTGCCGTACTAATTTATGCATTATTTTGTTTTGTAGATTGATTATGCACTTCTTCTTCTGCTTTGGCGGGGCTGCACACACAGTGTGAGAACATCGGTCAGACGACCCAACCTTGTCACGTGCCTCCCGATACTTGTTGAAACACTTCAAAGCCTTTTTCCAAACGACGGTCTGACCTTCCGACGTTGAACTTTGTACCAGGTTGGCTGTAAAAAGTACCGATTTAAATGCCGACGGGCGGTGCCGACGACTTTCCCGAGCCAACACTAACGTCTGTCTTATGGCACGCGAACAGGATGGACAGCAGAAGGCTGTCATCCGGAAGCCTATGGTGCCGGGCGGCTGTCACACAGCCGTCTGGCACCAGCAGCTATTTTGGGCTTCAATCTACACATTCCTTTCCTTGCCACGTTATAACGTGTGTTCGAAGAATGTCCTTGTGCGATGGTGTCCTTCGGAAAGTCGGAAAACGGCTCGCAAAAGGATGACGTCTATCCTGGTTCGGTAGTTGGGCTGCTGCTTCCCGTGAAAGGTGATACCAATTACGCGTCACACTGACGCTGCGGATGATTGGGACGGGAATTGAACGAACGAACGAGGGCTCGACTGGTTGTACTGCCACTGGTTGAGCGGGAATCGAAACGGGGATACGTTGGGAGCTATTTTTAAAACTTAATTAATATGTTCGCCCACTCTTGTGTATCGATGGCGTTGGCCGTTGCTAGTTAGAAAGGTATGATCGTAAGGATCTTCGTTGCATAGAGCATCGATGAGGTGTTCAAAAAGTCGATAACACGCCACTAGGTGGAGCGTCTCGAAGGTGAAAAGGTATGCCACTATTGTTTGCTCTACAGCCACGCGATTGAATCTACCGGTAAGCCGCTAAAAACGACCATTTCGATATGTTTGATACCGTTTTCCAATCGAAAAAGCACCCTTTCAACAGCAAAACAAAGCTGTTGACACACTCAAAACCCCAAGTCAAGCCCAGTCGCGTCATCGGGCGGCAGCACGTCGCAGTCGCAATAAGGGGTCGCGATTGCGTGACAACAATAGTCTGGGCCGCGAAGCAGCGGGCGGGCAATAAGCAACGACAATTGGCCGGCACTTGCGTTTTTGAAGTGGTAATTAAGAATTTATCGCTCACCTTGCGGTGCGCCCACCTCGCACCTTCACTCCTTTCGTGCCGTATCGGAAGTGTGCTTCCTTTCGGTATGTGTGTGTGTGTGTGTGTGTGCACGTGGAGAGGAGCCGCTGGATGGGTTGGCGCGAGCTTCCGGCTGTTTGTGCCGTTTGATTTGCGTTTTACGATCGGCGATTATTTCTCTCTCCAAATCCGATCGGTTGTAATCCGATCCCGACCGGGGGGTGGCGGGTGTGTGAAAAGAAGGTTGGGGTGTGCAATAATGTATAACAAACAGAGCTTTTCAAGCAGCGCTTTGGTCGGAGGGCAACAGAGAAGAAGCGTGGTGTAAATAATTCCAAAACCTCCAAAAAATACTTTCTCGTGCACCGGTTTTGTTGAAGGCTTTTTTCGGGGGTGGTGGCGAATGTCGCGCAACCCAGGATGGAAATAAATAGCAAACCGAAGTATTGAACGCGTCGCTAGGACACAGTTGATTTGTTACTCTTCCGCGGTTAAACGGTGCGCCTTCTCCATGAGTAAAACAAAAGAGTAAAACAAATGCCAATGTTATAAGTTATTGCTTGGACAGATCGAAGCGCGCAATAGATATACGTGCGGGCGGGACTGCAAAAACCATCCATCCTGCACCATACCACCCAGTAGTACGGTAGGCTACTGGGCGGGTTGACCTCCGTGCTTCTCCGATTTGCTGACCCATGGCCATCCTTCACGGTCCATTTGATGAGCCATGCGCGGCGCGCTATAGTTTACCTTTCTTTCCCAGCCCCAAAAAAAAAAAAAAAAAACTTTCCGAAAGGGAAGAAGCGGCGCCCCCATAATCCGCGGCGAGCTACTGGGTTTTGAGGGGGTAGTTTTTGGTAGTAATTATTTCACACTCGTCTTGTGTTTTTTTTTTTCTTCTATTCTACAACGTGCGCTTAGTGAGGGGGCCCAGATCGTTAATTTCTGCTTGCTGTATTCCCTTTCCCCGCTTTACGTTGTCATTGTGCAATCTGAGATTTGTGTGTGCCGTTGTCAGTGGGGTGTGTTTTTTCCTTCTTCAATCGTTCCTCTGGCCGTTTAGTGGCGGCCTAGTTTTTGGATCTTTTTATTTTTTGCCTTTTTTCGGCGCGCGTCATTGACGAACGCCTGGGGACGGGAAGGTAAAACACGCCCACGAACGACCGGGTGGCCAACCAAAACCACCCGCCGGGAGGGACCGCCGAAAGGAACATTGCCGCCACCCACTGGCAAGTGAAAAAAAAAAAACGGTTTTTTGGTGGGCCTACTTCGTGAAAGGAGAGAAATAAAAACATTCGGAACCGCTCGGAGGTCACCGAAAGCGAGAGTTGTAAAGCCATAGAGCGAAGAGATGGTGTAGAGAGGAGAGGCAAGCCAGGGAGGTGTGCAAAATAGACTCGGTGCAAACTAATTCGTACAAAAGTGTGTGTGGCTGGCACGAGAGAATTAATCATAAAATGTGCGAAACGAAGCGATCAAAGATTGCAGAAAGGAAGCCGCCACATCGCACACCTCTGATGGCGTGACGGTTTGGGGCAGTGCGTGTGCTGTCTTGGTTGGGCCCGCTCGGCTCCGGCTAACCAGTACCAGGGTCATTTGACGGTGGCCCGAGCTGGGCTGGTTCCAAAACGGCAGTTCAGAGTGTAGTGTAATCGGAGCGTGGTGCGCTGGTGGAGGATTAACTTTTGCTCTTACTATGCGCGCGGTGATCTCTCCCTCTCTCTCTCTTTCTTTGGTGAGATCATCTTATTTCACACGTGTTTGGATAGGCAGTTTTGGGTGAGGTGTGTCTTAAGAGGTGTTTCGTTTATTTTATTTTCTCGCGACCGCAAACAAGAGTGATGAGTGTGTAGTGCTGTTGTAAGTTGATCTGTTTTGCCGATTAGCGGATGAATTATGGGTGCTGTCATATTAGTGCTGTTGGGGTACATGACACACGATGAGGATTGTTTGCGATCGATCATTCAATAATTGCACTTAAAAACAAGTTTGGAAGTGGGGGGATAGGTGTTGAGCAGTGCATGAATGTTATTTTTAGTTTGTTTTTCGGAAAAATCCAGCTCGAAGGACCAAAAAGATAGAGACTAAAGATCACAGTTATTTGTTACATATGAGTATTACATTTTAAATAAATGTCTCAATTCATCAAAAATATCCCTCTGCGCAGGTAAAGCATCTTCAGCACCTGAGCTTACACAAACCTCCTTATATAATCCACGCATCTTCATTCATCGACGACCTCTGATCCGATTTCCAAACTGTTTTAATCGCATCTCAAATGTGCACTTGTGGAAGTTACAATTATCGTACCCCAAACGGTCAAAATCTTTCACGAACCAAGCGAGCAAGCGAGTCTCGATTACTTAACCGGGTCTCGAATTGCGCGATGTAATCGATTCGTTCATACTTCATCTCGTTTAAGTTATCGATCGCGCGATATCGATTCAAATCCACAGCGCTGTGGTGTGGGGCAAAGCGTCGAAGCGGTGCTATCAGATCGAAACCATTTTCGAAACAGTTGGCGAACGAGATTACGGACCGTATGTGCTGTGTGTTTTGATACAGAGTGTGTGGTGCGTGTGTGTGATGTGGAGTGAAGACACAGAGCAATGTGAAGAAGAAAGTGGTTTCTGCGCTAATCTTCAATGAGAAGGCTAAAAGCAATAGTGAAATCATTCCAGTCCCGGTGTAAATGTTGCCAACTTCAGCAAACTGTTCTGATACGGTGTAAAGCAATGAACGTTATTTTTGTTTGGTCGTAGAGCAAAACAGCGAAAAAAAAAACTTTTGCCACTTCTGTTCTACATCCGTTTGGCCGTAGATAAAAAACCCCGTTCCTGTAATAAGCACCTCGAGGTTCTTTATGGTTTTGTGGAAGAAAAAACTTTTAGCCGAATAAGCATCCCCGTAATAACCCCGTTGCACAGGCTGCAACCAGTAGTGTGTACATTGTTTTCATCCCAACTTCCGGAGGGGGTTTCACTTGTTACACTTTGCTGATATGCTCGGGACTCCGGTAGCAGCAGCTGGAACATTATTTGCCGCAGTTTGAACGCATCATCACCACCTGCGCATCGCCCACCAGCAGAAGAAGTAAATTAATTTTCGGTCAAATACCTTTCGCACTAGATTACGTCCGTTTGTGTGTGTGTGTGTGTGTGTGTGTGTGTGTTTCGAGAGCATGTTTAAAAAAATAAGCTACATCATAAATCTTTCCCCCGCCGTGACCACGCAGCATGGTGTGGGATGGAGTGTAAAGAACACACCACACAGAACAACAACCTGTACACCGCTGCTCGGGGGAAACTGGCAACACTATCAACCAGTAGTAGTGACCCGTTACGCACGATGATCGTTGTAATAGTGATCTTCACCCGCCACTCTCCAACTCCACCCCTGGGGTTTGTACCAGAGTTTGAAATGACCACCATTTGACAAGAAAAAAAAAAACGCGAACAAAACCGCTTTTTTGGCCTACACCCTGGGCTGGGTCCCCAGAAGCCGTCCTCCAGCTTTTAAAGTGTGTTTGCGGCAAACCACCGGACAGTTGAAAATGCACCCACTTTCTATCTGCACCCCACAGCAGCGTGTGTAGGATGTGTGTTAAACACGCCCAATCATACGAAAATTAGTCACCACGAAAAAAACACACACACCCTACCACCACAGACATCAGTGGTTGTTGTGTTGTGTGGTGGTCGAAAGTCATCATTACTACTGCTATTCTTTGGTTGTTGTATTCCTCGCGGGGAATGGCCACATACCACATTCCTCTTATCAGTAGATTGGGTGATAGTGGGATGGGAGGCTTGGAATTAAAGCAGATAAGTTGTGCACAGTAATAGCACTGTGATAGGGCTGTAACATACCTTGTGGTGATAGTGTAACATTCCATTGGAGTGTTGGGAGATTGGCGAGGAATGCTGGAAGATAATGTTTTGGCGAAATTGGACACATTGCTTGCCGAAAATTGTGTTATTCTTCAATCAGAATCAGAAAGTTATCTAATTTTCAACAAAACTTCTCCTCAAGTGATCGAAGGCTCTAATAAGCTCTGCTTTTTTCACAGTAGATGGCGCTGTATGCATTAGTGTACTGCATCTTTCAACTGAGATCCATTTGATTCTATAAAATCGAACGAACGAAAGTAAAATGTCTGCTTTTGATTCGATAAACATAAATAATCCCTATCTTTCACGGTGTGTACTTCCCTTCCATTTCGGATTCGACTTTATGTATGTGTACTACGTACCAACCAGATCGAATGGCAGCTTTTATGACGCTTTAGGCGTCGTTAGTCGCCAGAGTTCGAAATAAACATACCAATCAATCATGCAAGGGAAGCAAAGTAAATAAAACAGTGTGTGTGTGTGTGTGTGTGTGTGTGTGTGTGTGTGTGTGTGTGTGTGTGTGTGTGTGTGTGTGTGTGTGTGTGTGTGTGTGTGTGTGTGTGTGTGTGTGTGTGTGTGTGTGTGTGTGTGTGTGTGTGTGTGTGTGTGTGTGTGTGTGTGTGTGTGTGTGTGTGTGTGTGTGTGTGTGTGTGTGTGTGTGTGTGTGTGTGTGTGTGTGGTGTGTGTGTGTGTGTGTGTGTGTGTGGTGTGTGTGTGTGTGTGTGTGTGTGTGTGTGTGTGTGGTGTGTGTGTGTGTGTGTGTGTGTGTGTGTGTGTGTGTGTGTGTGTGTGTGTGTGTGTGTGTGTGTGTGTGTGTGTGTGTGTGTGTGTGTGTGTGTGTGTGTGTGGGTACACGCGCGCACCACAGTGCCTGGCAGCCTGGTCTGGGCAGGTTGTCAGGTGAACCGTCAGCCAGCAAAAATGACATCGTATCGTGACTTTTCATCCTGTGCGCACACGATACGCTGGCGTTGTCTGGGACACAAGAAAGGAGGGAACCAACAGACCTATCAGTTAATATACATTGCTTGTAGGTGCTTCTTCCTCCCGTCCAAGGGGGGAAGAGGCTCCATGCGTGGTCTTCCAACGTGCCAGAGAGGCCACACCACACAATCCTTTTAAGGATATGTCGGCTGGCGCAATAAAACAAAAGCGACCGGCGAGTATATTTATAGTGCGCACGGATTCAACCTGCGTCTTCTGGCCGGGAGAAGTTTTCTTCCCCGTCCAGTTTGTCGGCTTGCCTGTTGGTCCCTGTTTTACGATCGAAATCCGAAACCATTGCCAATGCTCACTTGCTCTAAGGGCGGTGCGCGTCGTAACTTCTTTAATTTATTCCACCTCGCACCTACAAACACACCCACCCACCCACCCAGGCTCCAACAGAGCCGCGGGTCTGGTTTGGCCGAAACCGAATATGGTTCGCAGTGGGGAAAAGGTCGCGTCCCGGTTCTTCCGGTGCAGTCAGGTTCGTCGTCTATTCCGCAACATTTTGCAACAAAGTGACGTTCCTGTCATGTTTCGTGCGTGCACAAGCCGGTGGAAGATCCACGCCACCTCGACAACAAGGGGGCAGGAAATCGATCAACCCGATCGAAGGACGAGACGACGCACTGCAAGGTCTAGCCTTTGGCTGCGGCAAAAGGTGTCCACCAAGAATTGACACTTGCCGCCGCTCTCTTTTTCGCTGGTGCTGTTGTTGTCGTGGCGTTGCATCCTCTTGGGTGACGATGATGGTGCGCTCGTGCGCGCGGCCAGTTCAAGGAAAGCAAAGATTTTTACCAATTTTGGACAGCAAATCCCTTCCCCCTCCCCACCCAAAACCCACACCGGGATCTCCTCTACTACCACCTGTTGGAGCCAGTTTTTGTGTTGTTCCTGCACCACAAGCCAACCAGCATTTGGACCAATTCTCGATCGTATCTCGTGGGCAGGGTTGTGGATGGTGTCGTCTCCCCGTGTCTCCCCAATCATCCTACTGCTCTGCTTGGGTCTTTGGGTTGGTTCGCCGTGGCGTCCCTCGCGAAAACGTAAAGGTGAATGCATTTTGTTGCGCACGGTGGTGCAAATTTTGCGCACAAGGTCTTCCGCGTGTGTGACCTCTAGGCCCGGTTTCGGTTGGCCCCGGGCCCCGTTTATGCGTCGTGAATCCTGTTTTGTGCGAGGTGCTGGTTTTTGGAGGGAGAAGGGAGACAAGATGCAGCAAAAAAGCTGGAGGAGATTTACAAACGAGCATTGTTTTCGTGCAGACGTTACCGAATATGGTGCGGCGAGCCGGATGGTGGCATAGGAAGAAGAAGAATTGTCTTCGTGACTATCTCTAGCAGGTCCGGGGGAGAGTTGGTCTGGTTTAAGTCGTAGCATAATAAAGATTTGAGTTGAAGAAGCTTGGAAACAGCTTTTTAGAGCAAACCACACAATGCTTCCCAAATTCCAAGCAGTGCACTGAGAGGTATTAGTATTAATAATAGAAAAAAGTGTTCTTTCCCTTTTTTGTTGGAACGCACCAGACACAATATCTGGCTCAGACGTGCTAAATTATGTATTACTTTGTTCTTTTACAAACTTTTGAACACGTCGCTGTCTGTGTCGCACGTGCTCACGTTCCCTGCCACGAGAAGGTAGCACACCATCTGCACACCGGGCTAAGCAATTTGGGACAGTCACAAGCGTACGTACGAAAGAGCACACTCAGGACCTATCCTACGCTGGGCCGGATTGCGGCACGTCTTCACCGATGGCAGCATCAATTTTGCCCCTGTGCAGAACTCATCGGACAACGTGTCAGAAGCTTGTTTCACAGCTGAGTACACACTGACACACAGGCAGACAGACAAGGGGAAAAAAAAAACAATTCCATTCCAATGGTTCTCCAAACCGTTGTCTAGATTGTTTCACTTTTCGATTCATCGGTGGGGTGGCAGCAAAGAAGCGTCCAGACATATTATCATCGCCAGTGTCATCGTCGTCCCAGACAGAACACAGTGGAGCACAAAGAACGGCTCGCAAAAGTTTGGAGGACTCCTTGGAGAGGACTGAGGCCAAGTCACGCCGTGAAATTTGGAGCATCCAAAGGTTAGTGGCGGGCACCACACGCCAGTATGTTTGAGTTTATTTTTGCGGTTTTTCGGTACGCTGAAGAAGACTCGAGGGTTTTTGTCCTGGGGGGCAATGTGCAATGTACGCGTTGGGGTGTTGGGTTTGGGGTATGTGAGCAAGAAGGTTTCTCATCAGTTCAGAAGTACGCGTGTACCCGTCTTTAATCTCCTTGGAAGCGATTGGAATTCGGTATCGTTGATTGTGCCCCAAAAAACTTAATCCTCTTTTATAAAGACACTTAATTAAAGCTTCTCGCGTGTTGTACACGTTATCTGTTCGCCGTCTGTCCCGATATCCGTTGGAGCACAAATAGCTTGGGCGGATGGTCCCGACCATCCGCAATGGATATCTCGTTAGTATGTTCTTCGCAACGACTTCTTGGGAGCGAGATAGGAAAAGCTGCTTTTTCCAGTGTTTGGAGCGTTTCACACTTATTTAGGTTGCAGCCTCACACACCCACATTTCTTCTTGTGCGACACGTCTCCCACGTACATCCCTTGCTGGAGTTCCGGTTCACATTTCCCAACCAAAGTGACTGCTGATGTTTCTCCATTCCAGACATAACGTACTCCTTTTCTCCGAGGGGCTGTTGGGGTGGGATAAAAAGCTCTCCCGCGTGTCCTGACCCCATTTGCTCGTCTGTCCCGGGAAACGGGTGTGTTGCTAGACGTCGAGACGGTACTCTCCCAGACGGTATCCTTCCGCTAGCACTCTCACACACACACTCAGATACAGTTTTCTCCTGCAGCATCCAGTAGAGCAGGTCGTTCTGGGATTGGTTTGGGTTTGGGAGCTTCTGTGTTTCCATCCCCCTCATCCCATCGTACTCTGCAGCAAATAGCGCTGTGGAAGTTTTGTCGCAGACTCATTTTTCATTCACTGATTACATCCCACAGCGCGAGGGACGGATGCAGCGCACCAAGCGAGAAGTTCTCGAAGGTTTTGTTTGCTTTGCTGCGACCATTCCTATCGCGTTGCGTTTTGTTCCACCGAAGTTCTTTTAGTTTTTCTCCCCCCTGGGTAGGTTTGAGTGTTATAAATAAAATTTCCTTCCCGTTGCAGCGCAGGAGTACTTTCCATTCCAGGTGGAAAAAGAAGGAATCGATTCAATTAATGATGCACCGTTTACCACCAAGGGAAAAATAATTGGAAGTACTTGCAGCTCGCTGGAGCCATGATTGCAATGATTGTGTGTTACGCAAACGAGGCAAAAAGCAAAAATATAGGGAACTTTGAATAGTTGAAGAGTTGTTTTGTACTCTTGCAAAACGTGGCAGTTGGCTTGCTGCTGGCAGACGAACGAACCAGGGGCAATATTATTTATGATGCTGCCTCAGCAAGTTCCAGTGCCATTCAATGGTCCTGAGAATGCAGTTAGGTCGTTGTGTGTCGTCGCACCGGAAAGGTCGTCCCGGTAGAGTTGTGCAATTTCGTGAAAATAGGAATAATGTGCACAATCTGCTTACGTCGGGGGAGTTTCCCCTTTTCCTTTTGGAATAAACGTGGAATATGTGAAGTGCATGAGGGAGAACTTGAAGTTGGGTGGCTGTAATGATGCAAAAATGATTTGAAAAGATTGCAGTTGTTGTTTGATCGTGACTTATGATCAAAAGAAAGAAGCCTAGAATATTTGAGTGTGCCTTTTTTATCATTTAGAACCTAAGATATTCTTACCTAACATGTCACTGAGCTACAAATATTACATAATCCTACTCAAACGACTGATCCTAACCCAATTTCTTTCAAGAATCATTCTTCATTCACAAATTAATAGCTTCGTACACAGTCTCGCTATACCCATTGAGTGTTCCCGAATCGCTGCTAAAGAGCCACTAAATCACATTTCTTGTATTACCCAAAACGGCGCTAATTAGCGCAGTGTAATCCCCACGAAAATAAGCAAACATTCAGCGTTCCCTCTCTCTTCCGCTCTCTCTCTCTCTACCTCTCTCGATGAGGTCTAATTAATAACAGTATTTACACTGCTAAAACAATCACTCCAACCCCGTTGTGCCGTTCGAGGGCGTTTCAATTGACAGTCATCAACGCGGGGAAAGGATCCATTTTCAGGTTTCCAATTTTGGGGCTACAGCGCCAGAGCACCGAAACACGGGTCACGGGCGTGCTCGGTGGAACTGAGTGCCGAATCCAAAAGCCCACGCAACAACGTAACAGGAGAGTGCCAATCCTTGAACAAAAAGTAGGAGTAAACACGAACACTTTTCTAATCAAAATAGGCGTTGTTGTGTGTGTGTATGTGTGCCTGAGAGTAACTTGGATAGAACAACCTTCAGCAGAGCGCGCCACCTTGGCTTATTTCTTTCCATGCTCCATGCGACGGGTAGTAGCTATGGTTCTGCCACCAAGAATCGTACGACCGTGGGAGGATTCGCAAAACCCAAAAAACGGTATCAAATGCCGGCCTTTTCTCGCCTGTGTGTGTGGGATTTGTGGTGTGCGAAAGTCTCGACTGTGACTCATACTTTCGACGCGACACAAAATGAAACAAATTCTTGCAGAAATCGCATCCACACGACGTCGTCGTCTCCCTGTGTATGCGCCTTCCTAGCCTAAGGTGTAGAGCGTGGTTAAAGTAGGTTAAGGATGTCCGTTTTTCCTATCGCCTACCCACACATTCCTGCTCTTGTCTGTGTAAAGGGAAAAAGGAGCTTTCATGATGATGATGATGATGATTGTCATGAGGAAAAAGCAAACCACGAGACGAAAAGGGTCGTTCTCTTGGGAATGTGCGAAAAGGCGCAAAATCTAGAACAATGCTATTAACTTGGGTCGGTCGGTTATTTGATGCTTGCCGGGGCCCGATTATTGCTATCATGCGTGACAAGGTCAGGAATGAAGAAAATGTCGCCCCCGATGAGTGGGTTGAATGGAATATTTGCGAAAGCGATGAATGGTTTCCATAGAGCGTGAAGGTTTTTTTTTTTGTGGTAAATTTTGGTCATTAAAATTGCTGATAAAGCTTACACACACCGACACGGTAGAGACAGATTTGTGTTACCAGACGAACGAGCGTGTCACTTGTCGATTGCAACCGTTTTTGTTTGCATTTTGGAGCTTATTAGGTTACCAGATATCATGACAACTCCATCTTTTCCATTCTAAAACAGAGGGGCGAGAGAGAGAGTGAGGTATTCCATAAAACGTGATTCGGTCGTCCGTAAACGCGAAAATTCCAAATGGAGTCACGTTTTTATGCACTCGTAAAACACATCGCGCGGGCACCCTTCAAAATCTCTAGCAGACTCACAGACACCACACACATCTCGTACATTGTTGTGCCACTGTGATTAGATGCCGGGACTGGTTGGTGGTTGTTGCTTTGGGTGTGCGCCGTGCTCTTGGGAGACCATGTTCATGAATGGGGAGTTGGTTGAACCTGACCTTTTCGGCTTGGTTATGATTGAGGTTTTTTTTTGGAGACGTAATAGAACATTGGTGGGTTGGGTTTTTGCGTCTGCTTAGTTGATGATGATGATGTCTGAGGACTTCTAGGGGTCTTTTGCGTTTTAGCATACTGGTGGTGGTGGTGAATGGGAGAGAGAGATGTTTAATGCAGATATACGTGTAGCGAAAGGAGCGAAGAAAGCGATTGAATAAATTTCAACGTTATTTAGGTCATGTGCTCCTCTTGCCATGCTGTGCGGTTGGGTCGGGTTAGGGATGTAGAATTTACGTCGTAGTTCGTGAACCAATGCGATCTTAAAGCTCCGGTCATTCTCCAGTGTCAATCATGCTCCAATCTCATGTAGATAGGATGGTTTGGCTTGCTGCAAAAGCTTTTTACTAGTCTAGTGCGAGAATTTTTTCCGCAATCCTGAACTTCAACTTGGTTGAACTCCGTTATACTTAGTCGTTGGGAGTTCACTTCGTGTAGAGGCACTTTACCAACTAGCTGAAAGTAAATTAAGGTCACTCATTGGAGCATAGTACATGAAGTAAAGCGAAGCAGACGGTGTTGTAAGCTATCATCCTCAAAGATGCATCGGAGATGGTACCGTTGGGTACACCGTGAACGATAAAGTTCGTCTACTGCTTTGAACCTGTGACACAAGGGAACCGTTTTGCCCAGGACATTCTTAGCGGCGGGTAACTCTCCTTAGTATCTAGGTCAGTAATTACTTGCTTCTTTCCCCATGGCTCCGACACAAGAATGGATGATGGTGTCGTAAAGGAAATTTATGCTTATTTGATTTTCAACCTGCCGGAGAGCGTCTCAGGTGAAAGTGTTTGCACATATCCCAACCAAAACACACGCACACAGTGAGTCGCTTGAGCTCCTCTGGAGGTAGCTTTGAATAGCGGCAATGTGTGAAAATTTGCCAACCACACTGTGTGAGTGTCCGGTTTGCGATATTGGTTAGGTCCGTTTTCACTTTCCTGCTGCAATAGCAATGCAATGGTCGCGCAAGACACATCCTACTAGCGTTAATGGCAAACTTCCCGGTTTTGTCGCTTCGTCGTCTGGAGGGAGCAACTTCCGATGCATTATTACTTGCTACCAGGGTTGGGTCGGTGGAAAGGTGGGAAAAAAATGATGCTGCCACCACGCGCACCACGTTTTGTCACAGCCGGCCCCCCCAGGAAGGAAGAAAGCGCTCGCTCGGACGTTCATATCTCGAAGGCGTAACTCTCACCTCACCTCGACGGGGCTGCAAATAGCCAGCCAGCAAGCCAATGGGAGTGGAAGAAGCAAAAAACTAATTGATAAATAATTTACCGCATTTTATCGCAAACCGAGCCTAATTAGATCGAACAATTTACGGCCGATCGTGACGGTACGATAAAGAGAGCATGGGGACAAAAAAGGATGGGCATTTTCGGATGCCATGATCTCTTGTGTGCTTTGGTGTGCTCGCCATAGTGTTTGAGGTTACGCGAACCATTCCACCGGTGGAAAAGCTGTCGACAGAAGATCAAGATTAGACGCCTATCACGTCCGGTCCGGCATTAGGTGCGCTTAGGTGTGCTCGCCTATCTCGCTCCGAACCATCGGCCATGTTTCTAGAGTGCTGCCCTCTGGCGGTGATTGGGCAAATGAGCAAAAGGAGATCAGACGGCGAACCCTTCTCTCGGGTGCTTAAAAGCATCTCGAATCGAACGTCCAATCGGGGGTTTGGTGTGCCCCCGGAAGTGGATTAGGGATAAGGCGTGTGTGAGTGTCTGTGTGTGCGTGTTACTTAATCATTTCTACGGAAGCGTTTGCTGCGGGCATATACATATGTGCGTTTCAATAATTACTGCTGGGAGGTGTATTTTCGCTCCTCTCCCCGATGCATTGATGCATATTGAAGGGGGTTTGGAAAATGAAACTGCGCTGGAAGTGTTGTAGCAATTATTAAATGTCATCTTATCGAACCAGGTTTTTATAGCAAGTGAAAGTAAAGCCTGTGAAATGGGTGTGTGTTGAAAAAAGGCGGTTTTTTTATTGGAGATGTCATTTTTTATGTGTTAGTTGTTTGTGTCGCAGTGTCATCATGTGGTGCCATAACAGAGTTTGTTGTTTGTGTCCTCAGGGCTCAGTGAATGAACTTAAGGATAAAGTTTTTGTGACATTTTTTTGACCAATGTTTTGTCTAATTGCTGCAACGTACACTAATGATGTCCCAACTAATTGAAAAGCACGACAACGATGTGGTTATAAAATATTTCCCATTACACAATTCCACTCCTTTAACCACTTGGTGTAGACAAAAACATACACACGCGCGTATTGCTTCACGCTTAAAGCTAAATCACTCAAGGGCTGCACTACTACACTTCTGTGTTCGGTCTGCGCCGGACCTTAACAGTGGCATTCGATGGCGCTTTAAAAATGATGGCAGGCTACCACAAAAAGAAAAACAAAAGAAGCAATCGAAAACAAAACAACATTTACACAGTAACCAAACACAGCCAGCAACAACAGCCTTGCCTGGTGGCTCTTCTCAAATCGTATTGGAGCGCCGTTTAGCAATACAATGATATTGGCAAAGAAGCAGAAGGGTGCTGCTGCTGCTCGTTTAATTTTCCCAGCGTGTGTGTTGCATGCCCGTGGGGCTCTTTCCATCCAACGGGGTGCAAACAAATAGAAGAAACCAACAGCCAAGTAAATAGGGGGGCTCGTGCGCACAGCAGCAGCTCGCCCATTTCCCGCCGATCGCTGCCTATGCGGCGCAGTGTGAAGCAATAGAAGTGTAACGACGGAGCGCACGGTGCTTGTGAAGTGACCGAATCGCGATTGAATCGCGCGTACACCGTCTCGAAGACGCTGATAGCGACCCAGTTTTTGGGGTTTCGGGAGAAGATGGGATGGTGATGGTGCGGGGAGACGGGGTTATGAAATTAAATTTATCGTTTATCATAAAACGGGCACTTTTGCTCTCTGCCGAGGTCGTCGCGATCCTCCCACGGCTCTGTGAAGACGAGTTTTTTTGTTGGTGTGGCGATCGATGTTGTGGCATTGTTACCATTTTAACACCGTTGCAATCAAGTGCAAGTGGTTGTAAATGCGTTGATTATTTAAAAAGTGAAACGATGAATTGGGCAACAGCAATGGGAGGAATTTATTTGGCGTGTCACTTTGGGGTGAGCGATTTTGAAAAGGAAAACCCAACCCCGCCGGGCCGACACTGGTTGACGAAAAGCTTATAAAAGGTGGTAAATCAAAGCGGGGATTTTCTTTACAGAATTGCATACAGCAAATTTGATATCTCCCACCAGATCGCATCGATCCAACCGAAGGCTTGTAAAAGAAGGCAAACCGACGATCCGCTAGCAGCGAAATATAGTTCAATGGGTCGGACAGCTCCCTCTCAAGCAGAGCGGTCTTGATAAATCGAGTGAAGCGCAAATGTGTGTGAACGCTTCGGTTGGGTTGGTTTTGGTTTTGTAGCTGCTAGCTGCAATTAATCACGCAACGATTTAGTGGTGTTTCCGCCGTATCTCTGTAGGCACACGATGCATTTAGAGCAACGCACTGGTACAGTTGGAAATGGTTTTCTCATGATGAATGTGTGTGCACTTTCGATGGAAGGTAGTGGACATGTTCTTTACCTCATCTATATATTTTTGTGAATAATTCATCTTTTGAAAAGGTCTTTTTGAGCGATTTTTTTTTTGAGAAAAAAATAAGAATAATTGATATTTCTCCACATCACGTAACAAATTAAAAATGATTATTATTTTGCCTCACACTTGTGCTAGACACACACACGCAACCACCAAACAAATTATGCGAATTATATGCATCAAACTATGATAACTATAACGTGTACCACCTACAACAACAGCAGGTCTTTCGACCTAAACGTAACCACGAAATGAAACGGCGAAAATTGCAGCTTATGGAAAGCTATGCAAAACTTCAACTGGCGTGCCCTCGTGGCTTTGTGTACATCGCCGAAGACCGGGGCAAGCTCTTATACATTTATCAGCATTTAATAATTTAAATAATTCCACCTTTTGCCCCCCAACAACAACAACGGCGCAAGGTTTCACTTTTCCAGGTTGATTTTTTTTCGGAAAAGATCGTTTCGAAATCGTTTCACCCGTCCCTCGGTCCGTCCGTCCATGCTCTGTGTTATCCAACCTTTTCTTTTGGCTTAAGCATTACGCATTTCTTCGTCGCTCTCTCAACCTCTCCCTCAGTTGCTCTGGTACTAATTGATGAGACTCGAGTGATAAATAACTGCCATCTGCAGCAGACGTGCCTTCGGGCGGGGATGGTTACACAGCTTGGAAGGCGCTCGGTTCGCTTTACTACGCTAATCATTATCACCAACCAAACACACACATACAACAGTATACACAAACGTGTGTTGCAATCGATTCGACCGGCATCTGCATCTTTCACCTGCAGCAATATTGACGGGATGCAATTAAAATGCAACCGGACAGAGATGAATTGTGTGCGGCGGTGTGTTGTGTCCTCTGTGATCTGAGATGGTGTTTGCGTTTTATGTATGCCGTCTGCTTGCTGTTTGGATTAATGGCAGAAGACACCGGCAAGTTGAGGGGGCAGTGTCCGTGTCCGTCAATCGATCGTCTTTGTGGCTAAGCTCGGCCGCCGGCAGAGCGGTTTTGCTTGTGATTGCTCGATATTAATCAAACGCGCAAACGCGACGGAGAGTGGGACGTTGCCAAGAGGGTGCTACCCTGTGTCCACAAAGCAACAAAGCGGCGGCCAGCCTCCTTCGGGTCAGTGGCAGTGTTTGTCGCGACAAAGAAGCAGCAACCGAGATGGGTGTGTTGTTGGTGTTAATGAAGTTGGTGCTAGAAGTTGTGCTAGACATTGTATGCAAGCGGGAGGGAGCTAAGACGAGAGCGAAGACTAGACCGGTTAGATGCACTTGAACCCATGATACGCATTCACGGGGAGGGTGTAAGCGGGGACTGCCGCTTGATTATGAGGCATTCAGGAGCAGCTGGGCTGATGAGTGTTGCTGGACGCGTTTCCTCAGGCATTTCTCAACAATGTCCGGTAGAGTGTCTTATCAGCGTGTCTAGGCATGTTGTTGTGTGCTCGAGGGGCTGGCTATTTGTGTATTGCGTGATTGATAGTTTTATTGGTAGAATGGTGTATGATGTTGTTGGGGGGGAAGATGCAATAGTTTTGTGAGTCAGCTGGCTTTAAGAGCATTTCCGACATGCAAAACGCGTGGTGTCGTATCTATTGGCTATAGTGATGGGTCAAGATGGCAAAATCTGGAGCCGTCTCCGATCCGACTTCGAAATCTTCGGATCCGTCTTTAGAAGGTAGTTCCGCTCAGCATTATCTGGAGCCGTTTGGAATCGTCTGGAGTCGTCTGGAATTGGCCAGAGTCGTTGGGAGTAATCCGGAGTCGTCCAGAGTTGTCTGGGGTCGTTTGGAGTCGATGTCTTCCAGAATTATCCGGAGTCATCCGGATTCTTTCGGATTCGTCCCGAGTCATCCGGAGTCACCTGGAGTTAATGTCTTCTGAAGTTGGAGACGTTCGGAGTTATCAGGAGTCGTCCGGAGTCATTCGGAGTCATCCGGAGTCGTCTGAAGTTGATTTCTTCCGGAGTTGGAGTCGTCTGGTGTCATCCGGAGTTGTCTTCAGATAGCTCAGGACGACTCTATAAGACTCCGGACGACTCCGACTCAGAGCAATTCTGACTCCGGGCGATTCCGACTCCGGGTGGGTCGTGGATCCGCTCCAGATAGCGTTCCACTAGTTGGCTACAGATAAGAGTTGAAGTGCAGCTTGACTAGTAATAGAGTGGAGATAACCAGTCTGAATTCGATACATTGCACTAGAAGAAGTTCACTTCAATATTACTACATATTTTGCATAAATTTTATCTTACAACCCACGAAAAATTAAGAATGTGACATAACACTAACCATGTCATGCTAATGATACCGGACAACCAACCTTATTAGCCCAAACAAATCTGAACTGTGCGTGACAGTCAAATTGACAGCAAAGCTACGCTTACAGTTCAATTATAAACACTAAAATTGTTAACGTATGCAAAACAGTGAAGCAAATCGTGCCCAAACATAAAAAAGCAAACCCTTCAGTCGTCTGTGCAAGTTGTAGTAGTAGTCGTACATCAGTTCATTCCAGATTGTCAATCAAATACCGACTACAAAAGCAAGCCCTACAATAATGCGGCTGAGCATAATCACAGCCCATAATCATCGGCCCACAAACACACACACACAGACACATACGAACGCCCGCTCAAGTTGTTGTCATGACAACGCGTTGTGATTGATGCGATTATGATGAAGGGCCCCACGCGCTCGTTTGTGTGAGTGTGTGTGCTTCGCATCGGCTCGGTGGGTTGGCGTGTTAGGGGGAGCCACGAGCGCCCCCCGATTTAAGGGCGTTTAAGAGCTGTCATTTCATCACCGTCTGCTGAGTTAAACAACCTATGGCAGATGAGGAAGCTGCGCAACAAAACACGCACGCACACCCAACGAAGGAGCGAAACGAAGGGTTTTGCAGAGTGTGTGGTGATGCGGGTGACTGATTTACGATTGCCCAATTTCAAGTGCAACAGAAGCAACAAAAAAGCCCTCCTCTCATGTGCACACATTCACAGTTTTGTTTTGTTTTATCTTGGCGGTGTGCCGCGCGCGCTCACGAATCCCGCCGCGCGCGTAATCGTATAAACTGCGCAATGCACAAGCGCACACCAAGGGAGATGGTTGCGGTCCGCGTGGTTCTCTGCGGGGTTGATATGCGTGTCTTTCGTTAAGCAAAAAAAAGAAAAAAAGAAGATTGTACCATATGAGATGCATTATGTGTCGTCTTGTGCGTCTTGCGCGCCGCATGTTTCCCAACTAAGTTATCTTCTTGGGCACACGATGTGGCGCACGATCGCCGAGAACTTTATGGAGCAACCGCGGTGCAAATAATATGCATCAAGTGGTAAATTGAGTTTTTGCGAAATTTGTACTGCGAGCCGTCGTGCTGGCCGCTGCAATGTTGCAGAGATGATGACGCGATGGGGAGATAAGCGGTGAGATTTATCTTGGGACGCTGCAGTAAGTTGACATTTCGTTAGATGTGCTAGGAGCGGAATGTGGTTGGAATGTGTGTGTGCTTAAGTAACTCTCTGGGTACGCGCGACTACCCAGAAAAGAAGAACAAATTATGGAACAATCGAGCTTTTAATTTCTGGAGTAACTCCTCGGACCAGTACACCCTTAATTCACTAGGCAAATTTCATAATTAGTGGAGACCGGTCGGTCGCATGCTTGCAGGTCCTTCGCGTCCAAAGCAAATTAGTAGCAAGATTCACCGTGCTACTACCGCTGGCCATTAAATTAGTCTCAATTTGCATTGCCTCACGTGCGGCAAACGTGCGCGCACACGCGGGGGTCGTTAGAGGCGCGCACCCCAACGTCTTGAAGGATTCTTGCCGTGCGGTGCTCGTAAAGACAAAGAATGAAGTTCGTTTTTTTTGCAGAAAGAGACTCGTCAACCCCCCTCCGGGGCCATTGGCATTCGCGTGCAAAATCGGCCCGTTCACGTTTCTGTGCATGGTGCTGCGAGCAGTGCTTAGGGCTGTGTGAAACGGAAGAGACGCGTCTGCTTTAGGGTCGTCGGCAAATTGGATCAGCAGCGTAGCGTGGTCCGTGTGTGAACAACTGGACAACTTATGACAGGTCGTGTGGTGTGCAGCCTGACGACGTGTATGACAAGTGTAACTTCCGTGACTACCGGCTAGACGGACAGTTAGGGGGTTTGGTGTGGTGTGGTCGCTTTCAACTCTAATCGCCTTTAATTATTGACCAAAATTGATGTTCTTTTTCCACAAGTCGCATGCAGGTCGCAAGATTAGGGTTTTGGGGACACTTCAAAGAGGGTTGATAAATGTGTATTAATAATAGAGGAACGTCTCTACCCCCTCCTTGTACGTCATCTTTCCATCGAACGAGCGTGTGTTGTAAACAATTTTCCGTCGTTTCCTTGCTTGCTGTCGTACTGGTGTAGAATGGTGTTTACCACACGATCGCAATAAGGAATCTGCGGCACATTTTCCACCACCGTGGTTGTGAATCGCGAGCGCTGGCTGGCTGGGCTGGTGCAGCGGGAGGTCTGGTGAGCGCCCTCGTGACCTTGCTGCTGTTTGTATACGTCGTCGTAGTCGACGTCGGAATATGGATGGTGTGCATAATTTGTGCATCGAAACGCATGATGAGCTCATGGCGGGGTATGGCAAATTAAAATGAATCGACACACAAGATGATGAAAACATCACACACAAATATATGGGGAAAATTAATTACTACACCAACGAGTTGGTGGCCAACGTGGACCACAAAGAATGGCTTGTTTATATGATGATGTGTGTTGTGGTTGGCTCCCAATCTTTGCCATTCGATCAGTGATCACTTCCGGCGCACTGACGATCAAAGTGCAGAGAAACACGACGACCCAAGCGTGCGTCTTCCGGTCTTGGTGGCCATCTCTTGGCCACCGAAAAGCAGCCACAAACGACCTTGAGAATATGTTTTTGTTTTGTTTTTTTTTTTCTCGTTGGCCGACCGAGCACCCAAAGTGTCTTGTAATCAATTTGAGGCCGTTTATATCCGACGGAAAACATCAACACACAAAGCGTGTCCTTTTTTTTGTTGGTTCGGGCGTTGTCTGCTGACCCACCGAGTGTCACTTTTGAGTGGAAGTGATTAATTATTGTGATTACTTCCGTCGGTGATTTTCCGCGCCTGTGAGCGTGCATTCCTTCGAGCGAGAAGCGTGTTTCGCCCCTCCTGTTTTCCATTAAATTGCGTATGGCTTCGTCGTCTGTGTGGCGCACCAACTTTGTTAAAGGACGCCGTTGCGTAGAATCGCTTCGATAATGAAATGTAAATCCCCATCTGTGGTTTCTCTCTAGATGTTTAACTGCTTGTCGAATCAAATTCGCCTTAAAGTATGCAATTCGCATTACAAAACTGCTCTAAGTTGGTTTTGATGTCGCGCTTTGCGGTGCGTTAAGTGCTGTTTCGTGCTGTAAAGAGTGGCTCATTTTAAAAATTGCGATTTTGCCAGACCTCCCACACCTCAATATTTGTCCACCGTACACGCGTATTACGCTATCAAAATCGTCGTAATGATTTTGTTCGGTGGTTTTGTGGCTCGAGTTGGTATTTCGCTTTCCAGCCACTTACCGGGAGCCTTTTTTTTCTCTCTCTCTCTATAATTTATCGCTTCTGTTTGAGAGTGTGCGCGCGTGTGTGTATGTGTTTGAGGGGTTGGTTTTTTCAGAAACTTTTCGCATGGGTTCGCCCGCAAACGCCGGCCGTCGTCGCTGCCGCTGCCTGTGTGTACGGCTGCCGGGGGGCGGCATACATCGGTGGCAAATTGTTTTAATTTTCCGCCCCAAACCGTCCGGGGCCACTGAACAAAGCGACATAAAAAAATGCTGCGCTGTATCCAACAAGCGTGTAGCGAAAATGCTGTTAAATCAAAAAAAGAAAAAGTGTTGCCGTGTCCGTCCGATACGGCGATCGCGCGCACCTCGCAAATGGGAGAATCCTCCAGCATTTGGAAGGTTGCCGTTGTTCCGCGGCGGTGGTTTAGTTTTGTCGCCACGGTGTTGCGTACCGATCTCTCTGATCTGTGGCCTGTGTGTGTGTGCGTGTGAGTGTGCCTGTGTGTGTTGGGCATTAAGAGGAGGAAATTCTCCATCAACACTTTGTGCGTTGTGCGTCCTCGCTGTATTTTGGCACCCTTGCTTCAGAAGAAGAAGAGCTAAGGCCAAAGAACGCGTGTGTTTCTGTGCTGCACGTTTGGAAGTTTTCGGTCAGATTTCGGCAGTAGTATTATATTCTCGTGCTGACACGACGGTGTGGTGGATCTGTTGAGCGTCACAGGACAATTGTGACGCTTTATCACGATTTGCACGCCATTTTTGTGTAGTGTTGTCGGCGTTGTGTGATACGATATCAGAGCAGAGCTTCGGATATACGTGAGCACGAGGGAGCGAAAGTCATTCATTCGGACTGGTTTTGGTAAGTGGGTTCTATTGGGTTGGGTTACCATTCTTCATCCAGAATGTCTAGGCATCTTTGTAAACTTCAATGTAAACAATAGGTGAGGTCAAACAATGCTTGAGTTACTCCTGGAGTGCCACGACCTATTGCATCGTCATGCAACTTCAACTATGAAGTCTTCCGGGTTGTACAAACTTCGAGAAGTATCCACCACAAAACTCCCGTTCTGTTCTGAAAGTGAAGGGAGGTTCTTCCACAGGGGGGTGGTGGCCGGAACCCGAACACCCGACAAGAACCTGTCTCGAAGACTCGTCAATCTGGCTACTTACTGTAGGCAGCCTTCAAAACATTTAGATTACATTTTTGAAGTATAAAGTTGATGACGTGGTTCCGGCCATTACCCACCGGTTGACTGACCACCGAGTGGATATGGAGCATATGGAGAAGCTCCAAGAAGGTTTTGCTGGTGTGTTGTAGTAATCGTTCCTCCTCCCAAAAAAAATGCTCTGGGACGCATCAACCGAATCCACCCCGTCTGATTCTGGTTAAAATCGGTTTGTTTTGATATTATTTTTTGGGCAACTCTCATGGGCGAAGAAACGTACACAGCTGTGTTGACCCCAGGTTTAATCGAAATGTGCTCGTCCAGTTTTTATCGATTTTAGAATTTTCATTTAATTTTCCTGTCATAAACAACAACGTCAACGTACAATGTGCGTGAACCCACCAATCGGTGGGTCATGACCGGGCGGTGGGTATGGAAATGATGGATTTCCTCATCGAACGAACGAACCACCCGCTCGAGTCGGTGTCAATCAACGGCGGGGCAGCATTTAAATGTCGAGATGGCCTCAAAACTTCGTTGATTTGAACTGGGCTATGAAAATGGAACGGCGGTCGATGGCCAGAAAATGATACAAGTCGGAGTCGTAATACACAAAAAGCGTTTTGTGGAGTAGATTGGGCTACTGAGGAAGTCGAGTCATCACGCGATGACAGAAAGAGCGTTGATGAGCATTGAAGGTGTGCTTGATTGTAGTTAATAAATATCGATCGTCTTCCGGCTTATCAGAATTATGGCAAAATATTAATAACTTCAACTCCGTGCTGGGATATATTGAATACTTCGAGAAATTCAATGCTAGTCGTTTTTGCTCTATTCAGATGAAAATTGGAACATAATCTGCTTCCTTTTCAAGATGTTTGAACTTGACCTTCAAGGAACATAGTCTGCTCCGGATCCAATTCGAAAGTCTTTGACGTCTTTCCGCTTTTGCGAACAGAACACGTGTTTTCCGTTTTCATTCCACTTACGAGACATGTGCCCGTACATAAAAGCTCGGTCATGGAAAGCAACAGTTCCCTCGTGATACAGTGAAGACGACCATCATACACAAACTCTCATGCCGGAGAATGGATATCCGTTGGAGAAAATGAATGCGGGCACGTGTGGCGCGTGGCATGGTGGAAAACTGTTGCATTTCGATGCGAGTAAAGGGTCGAATCAATCTTTAAAATGGAAGCTTCCCGATGGGTGAATGAAACTCACTTTAACAGCTCTATTTGACATCTCTATTTTGGAACCCTTCATTTGCTGAGCGTGCCCTAAATAAAACTCTGCTCGCTCGATTATCATCTAACGTTAATTGGTACATTATAATAAAGTCATGTTTACAAGATCTGTTGAGCCCGTTGATCGGTTGTCGGCATGCGGTGGAATGTAGAACATAACCCGTGGGCAATAATATTTTACTGCTTTACTGCAACAACGACAAATGAGAAATGGGACACACAACTACAAGCGCAAGCTCTCTGCGGGGGGCACCTGTTCCGTGTGCACCAGAAATTGCACCAGACCCGATGTCACGTTTGGATTAGGCCGGAAAATAAAACTCCATGCTAAAGTGTAACACCAAGTGCAACAGGCCGTAGAACTTTGATCCGTGGCAGGAGATACAAAAGTGAATGGTTAATCTAAATCATTTTACTGCCCCATTCTAAATCGATCGCAATCAATCGGGGCGCGGGACATTGCATCTGAAGGGAGAAGGAGGAGGATGGTTTGGGGGTGGTCGAGTGGCACGACTTCATATAAATCATCACAGCATTCCCCCGTCTGTCCGTGTGTGTGTTGGTGCAGCTTTTAGCACGAACTTGGCACGAAGACAGCGCCGCCGTCGCCGCCGGTAAGGCTCAGACCGTGCCAGGTGTACCTCAGTCTTCAGCCGAGACTTGGTGGTAGTAATTTTAGATGCAAAGCGCGCAGGCTGACTGGCGTGCGACTACCGGGAGGAAGTCGGTGTCAAGTGTAGGATTTAAGCGTGCGAGAGGTGGGTGATGATGGGTTTCTTCAAAAATGTTGGTACACATTTTTTCGGCTGTGTTGACGGGGAGAGCGATCGATATAAACCAATGAGAAAGCATGTGATGTGTGACGAGACATACATTGCGTATACTCTGGGCAGGGTGGTTTTGGTACACTTTGCCCCCGAGTATCGATTATAGCTTATGTGCAATGGGAATGGGAATGATCGGGGGGTGTGTGTTTTCTTTTTTAAAGCTTCACAATCATGAGGATTATTAGCTCTGCCATTGCTTTCGCTTACCGGCCAGCCGGGGTAGAAGCGAACCAAGCGAGGATTAGTACCCAGGGGATTGTGGGTTTTTGTTGCTTTACGTTCTGATGTAATTCTAGAAGGGATTAAATGTGTTGCCGAGCCGGGGGGAAATGTGTACTTCGAATCACTGGCAAATGGATTTCAATTTACTCATTTCAACAAAATGAAGAGAACAAAGCTAAAGGCACAACGTTGTAGAGAATTATGCAAAACAACGATATTCGGGATTGATTGATGGAAGTCAATTGGATCGTAACAAATCTATCATAGAAGATGTCCTGCCGCTCGGAATAGGACTTTTCGTATACATTAATCTCTCAGAAATGCGCGTTCATTGGTTTGTACGATGCATTGTTCCCTCGTAGTGTCCTTTTTTCCGACGAGAATCGGAAGCTCATCTGTCATCCAGACACCCTCCCCATTCGGATCGTACATCAATCTTGCTTAACACGGCTCCATTTGATCGATGTGTCAAACTCGGCAAGTCAATCCAGGGACATCAAAAACGAACAAATGTGAATCTTGGCATCTCAACACATTTATCATGAGCTGAACGGAGGTGGAAGATTGTAATGCAAATCCTGGGGTAAAGAAATCTCCCATAAATTCTACTCCAATGTGACATTCGTAGATCTCAAAGGACGTCTTTTTGATTGCTGATAGTGCATCATTGGAAGGACTTCAACGGGAATTTCTGTTTTTGTTGAGGCTTCCAATTTTGGATTTGATTTTGGACGTTAATTGTCTCCACAGTAGAGGGCTCGCAATGGACAAAGAAGTCGTACTATGCACACTCTGCCGACTCTGACTCATTCGGCAACTTTTTCGGGGTTTCGGGTCAGTGCGCGGAAGCACCAGCAGTGCCTCGTCTTATTTTTAGAACAATCCACATATTAACCCCACATTTAGTGGGGCTTCGTGGCAGCTAAAATATCGATGAGCAACGTTTGACAAATACGGTCGTTAGTACACTGTTTGGTCGTGTACGCGTGTTAATAAGCTCCAGATATTGCTGGTTCGGGGACGTTCGAATTGAACAACAACCTCCAACGTGTTCGCCCTGTGGTGTGGAATTGGGTGGGAATACCAGAACCTCATCCGTGGGTCGATCACCCGCTGAGAATGCAATTTTTGATAGTGGTAATTAAATGTACCATGCTGCGAGAGCGTGGTGAGAGGTGTTGGGTGCAGGTGAGCGCCAGCAAACACATCCCCCGACACTCCGGTTTCGGTTTGGACCGAAACAAGGCCAAACAAGATGTCCGTTCACAGCTTGCTACACACGTACTGCTCTTGCTGACTCCGCGCTCACAACATCTCAGGCGCAACAGATTCCGGGCCCAACAGGGCTTATTGATTTTCCACCATCCATCCAGCTCCCCGTGTACTCTACGTGTCCATTAGACGGGGCTTTTGGGCTTTCAATAAGCGAGCAGCCGGATGGAATACCGATGCATTGGCATAATTCGATATGAATATTGTATTCAGAGAGCTTCAGCCCGGCAGCGTGTGGTGTGTGTACTTCATCTACCGTTTTCCCATTCCGACGCACCATCGGTTCACATTGAAATTATTCATTACAAGCATAATTGGCGCGCATAATGCAGGTAATCAGCGTGAATGGCGCGGAATGTTGTTGCTGTTCTCATTTGTTGGCGTCCAGAGGAATTCCAATAAAATATTCTCTCCCTAATGTTTGCACTCTGCACAAGAGATCAAAGTAAAAACACGATTCTATGAGGTGTTGTCTAGCACTTATTTTCGCACTGTGAGTGACCCGTTGGGCGCTAGTTCATCAACAAAAAATTGCCGACAGCCGGAAGTGTCTGGCTCACCTTTTTCGCATTAACCTTTACCTCCATCCAATCGCCTACGGGGTTCGCAAAAGAAAAAGGAAAAGAAACCAAGCCTCCGGGGCCGACGTTCGCGTGCCATTTAAACGCTTCCAAAACCCCGAACCCGGTTGACCTCTTTCGCAGTCGCAGTCGCGCGACTAGAACAGCCCAGCGCCCCCACAAGCAAAACATCGTTAGACAGCGCCCGTTAGCCCTGACACACACACACACACACACAGAGAGCCGTCGTTGTGTGGCAGGTTGTGTGTGTCAGCCGGATGGGAAGTGAAGGTCCTGCTTGATCCACTCCTTACCCCATGCCAGGTCGATACCGGATGGCCCCAAAAACGACCCGGGCAGACCCATTCGGTTCCACCTACACGCGCGAGACGCGTAAATCCAGTTCGTCATCCGTAGGTTGCCCTTTTTGCAGCAGAAACCAGAAAGAAGGGAGAGAGAGAGCAAGAAGGTTGATGTGTGGTTTGACTTCTAGTTCGCGCCGTGCAAGTGTGCGACGCCAAGAATGCAGTTTCCTCCGTCGCACGATGCACGTTTATTGACCGGGCGCCTGACGCCACGATGCTCCCCCCCCAACACAAACTAGGCTGAGCGCTTCACAGATTCATTAAGATTTACGAGTCATATAGTAAGGGAGCAGGAAGTAGTTTAATGGGAGAAGTTGATGGCCTACCAACCGTGGTGCACCACTAACGAGGTTTGTGTGATTTACCGAACGCTCGTGTGCCCCACTCAATCGGCTCCAAAGTTGCAGCTCATTCACACATTCTTAACACAGCTCAGCCATTCTTCTTCCGCACTGTCGGTTGCGTTAAAGGAATCGTTCAGCTCCTGCAGTAGCTGCTCAATCTCCTGCAGCTGGTTGAGCTCGATCGTGTCCTCGCGGTGCTGCTGCACGTCCTCCTTGTACCGAGCCAGCAGCGCATACAGCCGGAGCAGCTCATCGATAAGATCCTGTGGGAGAGGATCTTGCGTGCCTTCCGACTGCTGCTTCTGCTGCTTCATTTCCATCGTCGTGCCGTGCATCGACACACTTTCCCGCAAGCTGGCTTCGATCGGGCTCGGCGCTGCTTTGGGCGTTCTGTGCTTGCCGAAGACGAGCTGCACCAGGGCTTGCACGCAGCGCAGGTACGCCACGACAAAGTGTAGCTCGTCGGTGGCGCTGCCGGTGGACGACGACTCGAGGAAATCCACCGCCCACTCGATGCTGTCCGGCGACGCGGTAAAGAACTGCTGCCGAAACGCGTCGAAACAGTGCCAAACGATGCCGATCGTGTGGTCTAGGTGCTGCAGCGCGGTTTGGGGCCGTTCGGCGTGCGGTTCGGGGGTGCATTCGGTTGTGGAAGCGAATGATTCGAGGCTGGATGTGCGGTCACTGGGAGTAACGTCTTCCAGTGGGGATAATTTAGAACCCATGATGGTGTTGAATTTGGAAGAAAAGTAAAACAAAACTGAGAATCGTGCTTTGTGACTGATGTTTTCTTGAAGTGTTGGGTTCTCAGGTAGCTTTGATGACGTTTTTGAACTGTCACTTCGTTTCTGTGTGTGCCTAGCGCTGTTGGGCAAGTGAAGAATCATCCAAGTAAACTGAGCATAGTGATTTGAAATGTTTTGTAATTTATTTGAACACTGGAAATTGGCCTCCGTTCTAATTCTAACCTCATCCCTTCTTCTTGTTCTTTCCCTTCGCTCATACAGAAAATAAACCGTTCGTGAATAGTGCTATCCACGAGTTGGAGAAGAAGCTCTCATCCGCCACTGCCAAACTAAGCTGCCAACAGCAATCGGAAACTAATTATCAGCAACCGCCTCATCATCATCATCACCATCAACAGTTCACTGCATCGTCGTATCCACCCGTTCATCAACCGTATCAGGGGCACCACCACTACGCTCCTCCGCCCCCTCATCAACCGTTCTACGAGGAGGAACCAACCCATCGGGTAGAGGAGAGCAAATTTCACCTCAACCTGCCGCAACAGCAAGCGCCTACGTCGTCCAACGAAAGCTCCGGTCTGCACGCAATCTTGCAAGTGATACGCGCTGAACAACAACAACAACAGCAACAGCAGCAGCAGCAAGAAAAGCAACACCAGTCCCGCAAGGAGCCGAGCGTTTCGAAACATTGTGATCTCTACATCGCTACTGCCAGCACAGCCAGCAGCCCACCGCAGGGTCGCGCATATCAAGCACCGAACCACCAAACGACGCTACCACCGGTTAGCAGCAGCAGCAACAGTACTTCCTCGGTCCAGCCACCCAAGTTCAGTGCGGTAAACTTCCGGCGCGTCCAGCGGCATCCGCCCGTCTCGTATCCGAAGCGACCGCTCGTCACGCAACGCTCCCTGGGCTCACCGCCCTCGGTGAACGTCGGCTCGAGCTACTCACCGTCCGGTGCGGCGGGCAGCAGCATCGCCTTTGCCGCTGCTGCATCGTCGATCGCAAACGGACAGCAGCAGCAGCATCAACCGCGTCGTCGCCAGCACGGCTCACGGAGGCATGAGGCCTTCGTCAAGACGCGCTCGAAAACCATATCGGACTTTTTCGGGCCCGAGTCGACCCCGGTCAGCCGACTGCTGAACATAATATGTCAAGAGAAGGAGGCGGAAAGGGTAGCAGCGCACATCATGAACCAGCAGCAGCAGCAGTCGAACTCCTCCAGCAGGCCGGCGGTCGCGGCCAAGCCGTCCGCGAGCGCCCCATCTAGTCACGGTACGGCCAGGGCCCATCCGGTCCGGCCGACGCCAGCGAGCAGCGGGCCGTCGGTCGCGGTGCGCTCGCGCAAGGAAAACATTGTGCCGAGCGTGGCCGTCCACTCCGGGTCGGACACGGGCAGCGGCAGCAGCAGCAGTGCGGGCGTCGCGCCCGTCCTCGTCGATCCCGCGTTCGCCGCCAAGGATATAGATAGGATAGCGAAATACAAAGCCGATAGACGTAAAGCCATTTACTTAAGAAACAATGTCCACGAGAACGAAAATGAAAGACTGGAACCTAGCAAAAGGTAGCCGACGCGGGGGCGGGTAAGATTGATGGCAGGACTTGATGCTAATCGTTCCGTCTCTTTCCATTTTAGATCATCATCTAGAACACCGAATACTCTTCCATCAAGTGCAATTCTTAGCAAACAGCAGCAGTCATCGTTACCACCCTCATTCAAACCGACCACTACCACGAAGCGTCCCCATTCGGCCGGGCTCACCGCTTCCTCCACGAAAGCGGCCGGCAACAACGGCACTACTACTACTACTACCCGACCGGTTCCGACCCGCCCGGTAGCAACCGGTGCACGGGAACGCAGCGCCAGCAGTGGCCACAATCGATCCGGAGATGAGAAGCAAAGCAGTAGCTCGAACGCCGGCGCCGGCGTCACGAAACAGATACGAACGACACGATCGTCTCGTTTGCGTGCTGCGGCCGCTCACGGTAAGCAATCGTTGTTTGGAGGCGAAGAAGAGCTGCATAGCTTGGAGTATAATAAGGGGCAGTAAGGTGTTTTACTCTCGGTAGTGAGCATTCATCATTCTTATAGGACCTTACTGCAGGAAGAATCAAATTCTAATTGGTTGAGTGTGTTGAACATGAGGAACATGATTGAAGGTGTAGTTTTTCATGATTCTTCCGGCAATATAAAGCTTAAGCTAGGTCGAATGGTTTTTCTTAGTCTCATCACTTGGTAGATTGTTTTGAATTTTCTTAATTTTAATCATTCTTTCACTGTAGAATTATTTAAAGCTTTCCATTGTAACGGTTTGCGCTGTATATATACACACATTCGTTATGATTTCATTTCCATTCGCAAACAGCAAACTGTTGATGCATCGAAGGCATTTAGCTTCCTCATCTCACCGCTTCCGATCTAATCCGTATGTAGCTTTCTTTGTTTGTGTTTCTTTTTCAATCCCGCCCTTGCCAATCTGTTGTCTTTTCGTTTGTTTTCGGGGGAGAGAGTAAAACAAAAACTAACAAAAACGAGCAACCGATTGATTGTAATTTATGAAAAATAGTTTCATTTAAAGTAGTACATTGATGTCATTAGCCGGATATCAAGGGTACACCGACCAGTCAACGCGTCGGTTAGCGGCTCCCACCAGCTCCCTCGGCAAATGTAAAGTTGACTTTCACGTTCCCTCGCGCCGACGACGACGACGACGTGTGCAAAGTTCTCGTTACGGGAAGGGAAAAAAGGCGCGCATAATTAAATTAAACTACCAAATGAAGTGTGCATCGAACGTGGGGGCCTTTGGCGAGGCCCGCGCACAATTAACGCTTAAGCGAAACTCATTAAACCGTAGTTTACGATACCGCTTGACGCTTCTCGGCCGTCCGTTTCCTTTTCGTAAAAGAAGGGGCGACCGGGACGGTAATGCAACGGGTGGCATTTTCACAAGATTACTCTCACCTGCCTGCCGGTGAGTGGGCTGTTGGGGCCCTGTTTTTACACTTTTGCTTTGCTGCTTTTGCCTTTAAATTTACCTACGGCTCGCGAGCGCCCGCCGTCGGTCGTGGTCGCGCTTAATGTGCGCTCCTCTTTTTCGCCCCAAAATTGGGACCGAAATCGAAAGCATTTCCAATGCAGTCGATAATGTGTGGGAAACGGTTTTTGGGAAATGGTTCGAACGGTGGCTCTAATGTTTTTTTTGTGTGTGTCTTTCCATGCTACTGGTTCGTTTAATTATGTGATTTTCAATGTAGAGAAGTGGTGATACCCTGTGCATTTATGTTTGCTCTGCAGCCAATTATGCTGGCGATGGGGTTTTCTTCTTTCTCTTGTCGTTTCTCAATACCAGCAACGACAAAAAACTGTTTCCATTTCTATTGTTTAGCGGTGGCAAATTGTTCTCCACACAGGGAAGAGGAGGGAGCCTTTTATGTGTGTGCGTGTGTGCTATTCCTTTAATGGATACTAATTACTAACCGCTTCACAATGTTCACACAGACCCGTACTCACAACACTTTCAATCAATGTGAACCTACAGCACAATCTGTCTTTATAGAAAATAGTTTATTTCTTTTTGGCTTGGAATACTCCATGCAATGTTGTACATATGTGTGTGTTTGTTTACTCTTTCTGCAATATCTATGAAGTAGAGTAGATCTTTCTTTATCAACTATTATTACGTTTTTTCTAATTTTGTAGTATTTTTTCTGTAAATAGACCGTAAATAAGTAGTTTCATATAGTTGTTGGAGGTTTTTAAATTTATCATCAACAATCCATCAGTTTTCTTTTGCTGCAATGTCATTAATTCTATTGTACATCACACGCACAAGTCAATCACACCACAAACACACAACCCGACTAATAACGTTTGTTCCTTTTTTATTACCGTTTTCTTTTCTTCGGTTTCAACTTTGCAACTTTGTTTAAACCAAAAAAACTACCCTTCCTCCTGTGACTCCTTCTGCTAAACCAACCACCACCACCACCACACACACTACTGCACTGCAACAACAACCGAAAATCGGTCTGAAAATTGGTAACAACCGTCGCATCAACCAATCAACAAAATTCTGCAAACCAACCTACCTGCCTGCGCTCATCCTGGATGGAAATACCCCACAAAAAAAACGCTTTAATATGTGTGTGTGTGCGTGTTTGTATGTGCGTCGGTTAACCAAACCAAATTATCACTCGCTCTTGTGCTGTACAACATGTGTTGTAATGCCTTTTTGCGGGTAAATGGTGTGCCAAATGTAACAAAATCAAATCAACACCCGCACACATGAACCAACCAAACTCCTGCTGGGGACGAACATTCCGGCGCACAACAACGCTACACACAGGTATGGAACCACCGTCAGCTCTCGCAAGTGCTGCAAAATCTGCCACGGGATCGATGTCACTGTCCACGATCGGAGGCGCTGCCGGAGAAGACCCTCCACGTGCCTCTCAGCAACAGCAGCAGCCACAGCTGGAACGATCCCAGCGTGCCGTGTTTCATCGCGCGCCGGCAGTGACGGGATCCGCTTCCGCTAACCCACTACCAGCATCAGCCTCCACCCGCACGGTGTCAACGGTCACGCGCACGACACTATCGAAACATTCCACCAGCAATGTAACGGCTACTAGAATGACCAGCAAGCCCTTGCCAGCAGCAACCACCAAGCGAGAGCCAGTGGCGAAGAAGGTTGCAGCCGGCCCGCTCCCGGCGGGAGGCGAGATTGGCCGCCGACTGGTGCCGTCGATTGCCGTCAACATGAAACAGAGACTGAAGACGACGACCGAAACGATAAAGGGCGAGCGCGTAGCGAAGGTAAAGAGTGATGCACCTGCCGCTACTATAACCACCGCCTCTTCTTCATCCGCTGCCAAGCGTGTTCCCCTTGCCGCCGCCAAGACGCGTAACGCTGTAGTAGTGCAGGCGGTGGAAACACCTTCCGGAATGGTGCCGCCGGTGGAGGACGAGCGCACGCTAATAACCGATCGTATGCAGTCGCTTATGCTTCTTGACGGTGTGACGGAGCAGCAGCAGCAGCAGCAGCAGGATAAGCCACCGGGCGGTGTGGTGGCTGGGTTTTTTGAGCGGCCAGAACCGGACACAGCCGGCGGTACACCGCGCCTGCGAACGTCCACGATGAAACGATCGCACGCGGCCCGATCGCAGGCCCTGCCGAAGGACATAAGCGGGCTGAGCCCGGTCAAGGGGGTGGTGCCGGGGCCGGTAGAGGTGGTGCCGTCGCCGCCGAAGGATAAGTCGGCCAAGCGTAAATCGTTTCTCAATCGCTCGCAGACAGACGAACCGACCGGTGGCGCAAGTAAGTTGGGCTTTCCGCGTGGAAGCATCTCTCCTCATCCCTTCACTGTGTTCGCACTCGCAGGGAGGAGACAACCCTCTCCTCTCCCCCTTCTCTGTGGATCCACAGACGCGTGTTTTGTGTTGTCGCGAGCGATATGTGTCCTGTTGTCCCCCGTGTTCGTGCGTAGTAGAGGAAAAGCGAAGACAAAAAAGATGTGTGTTTGTTTCGGTAAAGCAAAATCGAATGCCCTAGTGCTTTAGGAAAGCAGTATTTCGGCCGCTAAATTAGGTTTTGACCAAACGAGCGTGTGTGTGAATTCTTAATTTGTTACTAATCCAGCCCCTAAATGCAGCGTTTTGTAATAACGGTTTTCATTTTTGTCAAAAAAGTCCATTAACTTATTATGCCACAAACTCTTAATCCATTTCATCACGTCTGCATGCAAATTATTAAAAACAAGTTTATGTTTCAAAACTGTCATTCAGCATTTCAGTTAATTTTCATTACTTTATGAGTGAGTAACACACCCAGACATACTTTCACAAGATGAAAGCTGATCGTGATTAACATTTGCATTTGCTTACGATACTCGAATCGATCCAAAAGTAGACTTAAACCATTGTAGACTTTTTTTGTTATTGGTAGCATCCGTTTAGTGCAAGCAAGTAGAACCCGTCATATTGCAACATTGTGACCTCCCCGTTGTAACCCTTCTGTTGTGAAAATACACCGCCATACTAATGCCGTCTTGCACTCGTTTTTAGGAACCACCACGAGCTCAGCGTCCGCGGGTCGATACCAGCGTCGGCTAAAGATGCCCCACAGCAGCCCGGACATGTACTCGTCCAGCAATCGCTCCTCGCCGGTCAAGTCATCGTCCTCGACGGAGAAATCTCCCACCAACTCACCGCGGCCGCCGAGCTCCTCGAACCGGTCGAGCCCGAAACACGGCGGTTCGCCCGAAACGATCTCGAAGGCTGGATCGAGCTCACCGCCTGCACGCATCTGTTCGCGGCTGTCGGGCCATTCGAGCGGTGGTACGGTCAACAACAGCCCATCGCCTTGCTCGCCGCCAGCACGCAGCCCATCGCTGGCCTACCACATGGAACAGGCCCGCCGGGAGCTTGTGATTTCGCCGCCCCGAACGAACCGCTTGCTGAAGATTGTGACCGAGTCGGCGGGCGCGCCCTTGGAGGAGCCCAAGCCGAAGGAAATTGAACCATCGTTTGAGGCGCTTTCGATCCGTGACGCGGAGGAGAGCGTGTCCGGTGACGTGCAGATGGAGGTAGAACCGGCGGAAGTGGTCGCGGCAGTGGTCGCGGAGGACCTTGAGGATGAAATATCGGAGGAACAGTCGTCCTCGATAGGGCAATATTCTAAATTTAGTCAAATTTTAAAATCACCCACACTAGAGGTAGCAACAATTAGTGATATGTTGGGTGATTTAGCAGTGGCGGACGATAACAGTGTCGAGCTAGAGCCGCCCGAAAGGATGGAGGTGGATGAGGAGGCAGAGATGCAAGTGCCATCGAGCGCGGAACGGCGACAGGAGCCGGTGGAAGAAATGGAAGCCGGGCCTTCTGGGCTGTGTGCGGCAATGAACGGTGTGGCGTACCACGACGACGATGAGGACGAAGTTGAAGAGGAAGCACCCTTACAGCCGGTCGTGGTGGAACCACCCTCCTCCAGGGGGTACGTCGCGGTGGTGGACGTTGGTGAAGACGACGATCTGCAGCAGGAGCAGGAGATGCGACCCGCCAATCGGATCTTGTTCGACAATCAGTTCAACGACGAGTTTGTCGTCATCGAGAACAGTCCAAAGAGTCAGCTGATCCAGTCGCTCGACGAAGCCGACATCATCGTGCTGCGCGACAACGATGGCGGAGAGGAGGAGTACGGCGATCGGCCACCTTCCCGCCCATCGAGCGGCGGCTACCTGGAGAAGAAGAAAAAGCTCGTCAAGATGAGCTCGGTGGAGCACTTTGAGCGCAAAAGCTTGTCGCCGCAGCGCGTCGGCAAGCTCAGCACGTCCTCGTCCTGCATCTCGCGGGCGAAGAGCATGGACGAGAGCGGTGCTGGGCTCGGCGGGGGCGGCAGCTCGTCGTCGGCCGGGCCGGCCAGCTCCTCCGGCACCTCGGCCAACCACATCGTGTCGATACTGAAGCGCAAAACGGCGGTTGAATCGTCCACGGCGGCCAGTTCCGCGTCGAGCAATGCGTCGCCGGTGACGTTCTCGCCGAGCGTCGTCGACACACCGATACGGTCGAACCGCAAGCAGGGCATACTGAAGAAGCGCTGCTCGCTGGACGAGAGCCGCTACAGCCGCAGCCATTCGCCGGACGACCGGTCGATACTGGTGAAGCACACGCGGCGCAACAGCTTTGAGGACGGGGCGAGCTCCAACCAGCAGCAGCAGGCGCACGGTATACTGAAGCAGAAGAGCTACGAATCGCGCGAGGATGTGTCCGGTGCGGCGGCGAGCGGTGGCACCAGCCGCAACTCGATCGCTAGCGGATCGGGCAGCGGTGTCAGTACGGGGCCGGGGGCCAACGGTAGCATATCGCACGGCATTTTGAAGAAGAAAAACGACAGCTCGTCTACGTCGACGCCGAGCGAACCGCCGAAGCATGTGTCGATCTCGCAGGCGGTTATACTGGCGGCGGCTGAAATCTGTCAGGACATGCTGCTGGTGGACCAAGACGAGGCGTACGACATTAAGCCGATCCTGAAACCGGACCACCAGGCGCCGGTCACGCCGAAACCGATACTGAAGAAGAAGTACTCGTCGGAGAATGAGGAGATACGGCCGATACTGAAGAGTTCGCGCAAGAGCTCGCGCGAGGAGACGTCCGACTCGGAGGAGATGAAGCGATCGATACTGAAGATCGACTCACCGGCCAAACGGACGCGATGCATCGTCGAGCAGCCTGCTGCTAGTGGTGGTAGTAATGGTGATTTGTTGCTGGGTAGCTTGGGTAGTGCCAGTTCGTCGGAAGCGGGAACGCCGGGCGCTTTGTCGCTGGTGCACAGCCGTTCACTGGAGCATCCGGACTCGGTGGCTCCGGCGCCGATAGTGCCGCAGGTAACAAACATCGAAAAGCCTATCATTTCGGTTGCAGAGCGCATCAGAAACATGGAGATGTTCCTATCGGGAGGCAGCAGTGGTGGTGCTCAGTCTGCGTCGACGTCGGCAGCTGTTAGTAGTTCGACGGGCAGCGCCATCAGCAGACGTGAATCGTTCCGGTACAAAACACAACCGGTTACTTCAACAGAGATCAACAGGTGAGTGAAAGGAAAGAGAAGAGAAAAAATGTTGTGACTATGGGACAAGCTCTACTATCTTCCCGTCTTCTTCAAGGTTGTTGTTAGGTATAAAGGATTTATTGGAGGTAGTTTATTCCCGCCAACAGATGGCGCTCTAGGTTAGCCGAGACGAACTGCTCGAAAGGTGGTGAATATGGTTGAGTTTGAAATTGAAACGGTTTTCGAGCTATTGTAGCTACTGAACCGGGGATTTTCCTACAGACTTGGAATTGGAAAGAGATGATGAAGTAGGGAAGATGATACTACCATTGATCTTCTATGTCTGATTTATGGTCTACATCTATCGAATATTTATGAACATGGAATGTGTTTCTCTTTCCGACGACTAGAGGCGTAGCTCGACCGTACCGCAGTCATCTGTTTATGCTAAATTTAAAGCAATCTGTTGTAATCGTTTTAAGCGCTGGTGTGAGAAAAAGCAAACGCTTCGGATGAGGAAGGCCATTTCCCGAGACCCACTTCCGAGCCAGTTCAACTATAAGCCCTGGTCTTGCCACTTTTATCCAGAGAATTTGTTTCTCGTTAATCTGCTCGCTTATTTCGTCGGGGGTCTCGTCACGCACGCGAGTGTGCGTATTCTATTTCCGTACCGCCCAAAAGCGGAACGCGGTTGTTGCAGCGTATTTTTGGACGCTTTACGCGATTCATTGCTGCTGTACACCAACACCACCACCACCCCGTCGGGTCGGGTGTTTTGATTTGCCCTTCGTTTCCAGCTGTCGATGATGGTGCACCACGGGTCCACAGGGTTCACGCTGCAATCGATGATCGGAATTCCGCTGGATCATCCCGCTCCGGCTCGTTGTGTGCACGCGTGTGCAGGAAGAAATAAGCGATTTCCGTCGCTAGCACGCGCGGTGCTATATTCTGCCGTGTTGTGGTAATTTCTATATTTTTGGAACACTCCCTCTCCCCACGCTTTATTCTTTCTCCCAAACTGCGTGCTAGCAAATGGAAAGTCCGCGCGTTTTGGGGGGAAAATAGAGAAAAGAAAATGCACCCGGCAGCACGAATTCGGTACCCGTTTGTTGTATGTTTTTCCTTTCTGCCGAGTTGCCGAGACGCATTTTACACATGGCAGCGCGTGGGTGAGGACGGCATTTACTTCCCACCATGTCCACATCTCACAACCCTCTCTTTGTATCGGATCTCGATCGGTAAAGTTTGCCAAAAGCCGCCGTCTCTCCTCTTTTTTGCTGTGTGTTTGTGTGAAGTCTCTTAAGCTGATTGCGTTTTTTGGCAGCTGCAATTGCAAAATTGCAACCAGTGGCGTTGATGCGAGATGCGTTCACAGGTAGTTTGGTAAAAGGTGTGTTCAGTTCAGTAAGGAGTGGATCGTCGTGCTTGACACGTTCTCGTTCGACGCGTCCCGTTGGTCAGCTTTCCATTTTCAAGCAGATTGTACGGAAGTGAAGCTCCCGTTTGGATGTTGATACTGGAGCGGCTGCTTGTTTGGATTTAACATATCAAACACAAGTGGAATATTAAGGAGTGTTAAACATGTCGACTACCACCGGTGAAGAGTACGTTTTGTTCTTGTGTTGAAGTCGTTTTCCCTTAGCATATCATGATCATGCCGTCTTTGAATGGCTACTGCGCTTCTTATCCTGTGATAGTGCTGCTGACGCTCCTGCTCTTGCTTCTCTACCCTTAGCACCAATGTCCGATGGCAATCAAAGTAACGAATCTCGAGTTAGGGCAGCAGCTAAAAAGGAGAAGCAACAAACAACGATCGAACTGTGCTGTGCTTGTGTGTGGACTCGTCGTTGCGTGAAAATAGATTTTTCTCGCCAACGGTTACGATAGACGGGGGCAGTGTGTGTTACCCTGTGTGCAGCACTGAGCACAGTGTTAGTGGTTGTGATAATATAGGTTGAACGATGTTAGAAGTTCGCCTGCTGATCGGTGAAGAGTTTTGCACTAGAGAATTAGAATGAGATAAAGTCTTATCGGCATTTCCCTTTCGTAAGCCAGCCCAAAGGGGTTTTGTTAGCACAAGGTGGTGGTCATGTGAGGTTTGCAACAGCCAATACTTCAGATAATTCAAACCGCTGGCATTGATCTTTACGACTTGTGTGAAGAGGCGGATTGTGTGTGTGTGTTTGCAACAGTGTAGAAGTGCGCGATAAGAAGGTACAGAGGTGTAGAGAAGTGGCACAGAGAGCAGCATTAGCACCTAATCAGGTGGATCTATTTCCATCTCTTAATGTGGAGTACAGTGCTAAAGAGACACCGAGTCCTCCAAAGACCGTCTCCCGCCAGTAGCCAATGAACATGAACACGATGTCCTAACACTTTCCACGATGTCTGTACGACCTTGATTTCCATGTCTCAGCCTCGTTGCGTGTGCGTGTCCACTGACCTTTTCCATTCACCTTGGTTTTTCGTGGCCTTCCGCTGGATGTTTGTTTGGTTTTAATGTCTTGTGCGTGTGCGTGTGTGTGTTTTGCACGAGGGAATACAATCAAAACAAAGGCGATACAGATCGCAATAGAGACGGGAGGGGTACTTCACCACAACTACAAACAAGCGAATTTTTAGAGATGTGTCTAGTCCGAAGAGATGGCACGTGTGTGGGATGCGCAGGCGCAAGCGAGGAACCCTTGAGCTGAGCAAAATCTCCTTCTCCAGTCGTTGCTTCCCAATAACTTGGAGATGAAATGTGAGGATAACTCATGACCCCGCAAGAAGGCCCGAAAAACGTACCCCAAAGAGGTGACGATCGGTGGTATGATATTGTGTACTTGTAAGGCGCTCGTGTTCTGTTCTGTGTTTGTGCGATGCATGTGCCTTGTGCGCACGCGTCGTCCCGTCGCTCGCTCGGCGGTTGGATTAGGACTATCTTCCCACTCCCGCCTACCGCTGTCCCGTGCTCACTAGCCCCGTGTGACATCGGGTTGTGGCAACCGAACCCCAACAGTCTGTCTATATCCGTTCGACTGACGACACCAAGCGTCCGTCGTTTGGTGCGGGGTTTAGGCGCGCTCGCTTCGAGCACTGTGCGACGTTGACATCGAGCTATATATTGTTTCAACGCGAAGAATTAGAAAGTGACGTTTGCGGCGAACAAAACGTTCCATTTCGAAAGTGGTTTCCTTGTGTTGGGTGTCTAAAGTTTGTCGTTCCTTTCGAGTGAACAAAATTAAGTGGCAGGTTGCAATCGATAAGTAGTGATTTCGGCTTTTTTTTTTGGTTTCTTGGAGAGCGCTGCTGTGTGATAGAGAAGCGGAAGGTGAGAGAGCTCTAGAGGTGGGGAAGGTTGTGAGACGGGGGAAAGAATTAAAAATACGTTCTAGCAATAGCACCGTGTTCTGTGACGTACAAAACAGTCCCTCGTTTGTGTTGGTGGTCTAATTTACGGTCAACGAAAATGTGTTCTACGTCGTCGCATCATTGTGCTCGTTTCTTCCGCCCATGACATCCCGAGAACAACTGTGCCTTATTGTGCTTGATCATCGTCTCATGCTCATCCACCCATTTGATCATTTTGTACAAAGTGTGCGAATTGAGCTGTTGCTGTGAACGTGTCTTGTTTTGTGTGTGCGCGTGTCCCACTGTTTGATTGCGCCTTCTGGAGTGTCTTTCATACAATATCGAACAATGCGTGTGTGTGTGTGTGTGTGCGTGTGATCTGAATTGTTCGATTTTTTCTCTTGCTTTTTCTTCCACAACGCCTCATCCTTCCAAGCAGTGCCCAGCAGCAGCAGCAGCAGCAACAGGTATCGCCGTGCGGTTCAAGATCCTCCCCAGAGTGTGTGGTAGAAGCTTCTGACCGGTCCGGCGGACACGATGTTGATCGTAGTGCATCAGAAGAGCAGCAGCAGCACAGCACCGGTGGTGATTGTGGCGTAAACGCAGTCGGTAACGCAGCTGCTGGACAGCTCGAGGATACGCCGGCGGCGGAACCAGAGTTGCGTAGAGTTGCGCCAGAGCACAGCTGCTTGCGCAGCTCGCTGGAGCTGCTGATTCAGCGCAGCGCTTCGGTTGATCGACCCGCCCCGCCAGTGTCATTTGCGCTGCCGTCCGACAGTTGCGGCATTAGTGGCTGCTTGCCGGAGGAGCCGAAACCATCGTCCTCGTCGTTTGAGCTGCTGTCGCCCACGCTCGGCACCGCCGAATCGAACTCGCACTCCATTATCAGCGGCGAGTTCAATCTCGCCTCGCTCAGCTCCGACTCGGGCGTCCAGTTTGGGGGTGGCCGGGGCGGCACGGAGGAACTGTCCGGCACCACCGACTACGTGCTGTCGTCCTCGGTGAAGACGAGCGACAGCGAAAAGTCCCCGTCGAAGAAAACGATCGACGACGACGACGACGACGGAGAGGAGGAGCTGCTGAATGCGGACGAGGAACAGCTGCTGGTAGTGCGCGTCGGGGAAGAGGAGTCGGACGAAGAGGAGCACCCGGTACCGGGGCGGCGTAAAGGAGGCTTGGCGGCAGCGCTACTCCTGTCACCGACCTCTTCCTGCTCATCATCGCACGACGGTGGAGTTGGAGTCGGTGCCCGTTTGCTGAGACCGTGCAGCAGCAATAGTAGTGCGAGCAGCGAGAGCAGCAAGCAGGGTGGAGTAGGAGGTAAGGTTTGTGGCGTCGCTGGAGCTAGCTCGCCGGGCAGTAGTACGCCTTCCTCGTCGCCGCACAGTGGCAGTAGCAGTGATCTAAGCGATCGCGAATCGGCCTCGACGGCGGCTGGAGCGGACGCCGACAGAATGTTCGGGGGCTGTGTGGGCTTTGGCCGGAGCAGTGGCGGCGGCGGCGCTGGTGGGACCAGCAGTGGAGGGGAGGACGGCACTGACAAGGGATTGCTGCGACGGTCCAGCAGTGTCCGGGCGAAGGCGAGCATGTTCGCGCAGTTGGAAAGCAAGCTGAAGGAGAACGAAAACCCACTACTCAACCGGCCGATCGGCGCCCGTCCGAGGCGAGGTAAGTGTTGAGCGCCTTTTTGTGTGTGTGTGTGTTAAATATATTATTATGATTAGGTGTGTGTGTGCGTGTGTGTGCCCTTTCAAATGACATGGAGGCGCCTGGTTTTGGTGCGCCTCTTGCGCGGTACCAAAAATAGCGCCGCGCGTGACGACACTACTACACTGCGCTTGGCTCAAGCGTCTAGCGGCGCCGGCTAGAAACACACACGCACACACACACACACGACTCATGGTTTTGCAGCAGTCCGATCTATGCTGATGATGATGCCCCCGGGGAAAGACCGCTGTGCCTTTGCTGCACTGCCGGAAAATCTGTGTCAGAGCGCCGCCGTGAGTATATGCTGAGAAGTGCGGTGGTGCGTCGTGCGTGTTTATTTTTATCCGTTAATCCTTCGGAGCACTGCCGGGCACTTCTGGTTATGATGATGATGGACACAACTTTTCGTCGCCGAGCGCGTGTGAGTGTGTGTGTCTGTGTTTGTGTGAAGAGACGCTGCTGCAAGGCGGAAAAGTGTCGACCGTCTATACGCGCATTAGAGTCGCGCGAAAAATGCATGCAAGTGTTTTGTTATTTTTTTCCTTTTCACTCAAAACACATTTTCATTCTGCTGTTACCTGCTTTTCGTGTAAAAATAGCTGCAATGTTTTTGATGCGCGCTCATGAAACATTCATCATGCGTGGGGTTGTTTTTTGTTTCCTCCTTCACTTCATAGCTTATCATCATCATCCGTATCACGCGGGATGTTAGGTAATGATAAAGCACAATTTATGGTGAAGACGTTTCGGAGGTTTTGAAGGCAATTTTGTGTGTGCCGGAAATTGAACAATTGTCTTCGAAAAATGTGTCTTGAGATGCACTTGAGTGCCTCCAGCGACAAAAAATACAATTAAAATTGTTTATGAAACATTACAAAAAAAAACCTAAAGATTCTACATCGTATCAACTTTCTTTTCCCCTTTCCCAACAGCAGGCCCGTTGAAGAAAATCCGTACCGAGAAATGATTACTAATACCACACTTTTACCCCATCCCACAATTCTTTGTAGCTCAATTCACAACGCAGACGATCTCGCCAACCGACATCGAGCGAAGCAATAACGCCATCAATAGTGGCCTCACCAGCGGCCAGTACCGCACGCCGCCACCGTCAACCACCGGCAACACTACGGGTCTTCATCAACCGTCGGCCCACCAACCGATCATGAACACGATACCAACGAACAACAACAACAACATCGTCTCGGATGACTCTGGCGCCGAGTTTGGTAAGAAGCTCGTGTACTATTTTATCCCCTTTTCTCTCTCTCTTTCTGCTTACGGAAGTGTGTGTCTGTGTGCCGCTCTCGTTAAGATGATGTTTCCCTATTCGGTTTTTTTTTCTTAATTTGTTCGATGTTTCTACCATCAAAGTGTGATGGTTTTTGAACGTTTTTGTGCTCTTTTTTGTTCATCCTTTTTTGATTGGCACTTGGTTCTTCTTAAACCTCAAATCAGCTAAACATTGCATGATTATGTTTTTTCGTTTCCATTACAGGGGTTTTCCAGGGGGTTCTCATAGCTGTGCGACACTTCCTTGACTCTTTCCTATTGGAAGTGAACTTCATGTGATGGATATTGGACTCTATGGCACCCTTTTTGGACAGGAGCCTTGGGAATTCCTATTGGATTTGTCCAACAAGGGTGCTAAAGAGTACAATTCCTATTACTTGTGGTTCATTTCGAATAAGAAATCGTCAATAAAGTGTCCCCACAGCTATGAGAACTCCTGGAAAACCTTGTAAAACCACACTGATACGTCCTTTTTGGTCTGGAAACCTGTTCCCCCCGCATCGTATTAATAGACATATCATTTGGATCATCTCAAGTGTGTTTGTGTGTTTAACCATAAACTTGCATGTTTTCTCAGCTGCATGTCGACTTATCTGCTCTGTTTCCTTTATACTACTTATCCATCCACTTTGTGGTAAATGTGAGTCGGACGATTGTTGTGACAATGCACCGTCGCCTTACTGGTAGCTGTGACCTGTTTTGTGTGAATCCTTTGTATCGCGGAAAGGAGGAAAAAAAAACGCCGCTGCGCGTTAGCTTTTGACTTGAAGTCTGATTTTGAGTGAAAAATGATCCTTTTTAGATCGTTTGTTCGCCACTAAGGGGGGGATATTTATTTCCGTCCGTTTGCAATGTTCATGACGGCAGCTGCGTAATTGTTTTCCCCCAGGAGGACGTCACGCCGCGCGAGAAGGCGTTTTACTTCGCAGTGAACCCAAATACTATTGCATTTCTTTTTCGTTTATTTTACTCTTTCTCTTCTTTTCTTTCCGCCACGTTTGCACGCATAAAACTACACGCATGAACACATACAACAAATCACATCAACACACACACACATACACACACACTTTGCATGATGCACTCAATCAATCGGGAATCGCGAAATTCAAACGCGGTTCGTGCCGTGAATCATCACATTTGCTTTAAAAAAAAAACAAACAAACAAACAAAAAAACTCAACACACGACAACACCACACACTTGCTGCGCGCCTTGCTGCACGACACCACGCACTCTGCAAAATGATATTGTTGTATGCGGTTGTTATCCTCTGTGGGGGGGAAAAAACCTCTATTCTTTGTGCGGGATGAAACAACAGATCCCTCGACACTGCAAGTATCGAAGAAGGTCAAACTGTTCTCGGGCGGATGCGTAACCGTCAAGGGCGGTGGTGGTGAGGATGGAGCTGACCAGCTAACGGCAGTAGCGGGGCTCGCGAACGGAACCGCCAACCAGCTGCCGGCGGTGCGGCGCAGGAAAACGCTACTAAAGGTGCGCACGATCGGCAAGCTCGCGATGCCCAAGTTTCTAAACGATAGCAACAATAACGTTTCCGTTCGGCAGCAGCAGCAGCAGCACCAGGAGCAGCAGCAGCAGTGCAATGGAAACGGATCGACCAACGGTACTGGATCGGAGGGAGAAACGGACCTGCTGCTGCAGCACATCGTGCCGAAGGTGGATCGGATACGCCGCAAGTTTATGAGCGTCCCGTCGACGACGACGACCACCTTCCTGAACAGTACGGAGAACGGTGTGCAAAGCCCGACCCAGGGCGGCCATGGGGATGATGCGAGCGATGGCAGCGACTCGAACGTGGATTCCGGCAAGGAGAACAACTACGACAGCGGGGTGGAGAACATGAACGGTCCGAGCCGGCCATCGCTCGGCAGCGGCAGCTCGAACGTGCTGGCACTGAAGCGCAACTTCCTCAACAGCTCGAACCGATCGAAAGTGACCACAACGCCGCAGCACAAGGAAAAGGATCCCGCGCTGGACGTTTCCACCGAGCTGGACGGTGTGGTGACGAAGGGCAAAGTGTCACGGCTTGCCAACCAATGGAACCGGCTGCGCATGACGCTCGACGTGTCGTCGATATTGAAAGCGCCCGGCACGACGTTTGACACACCGCCCTCGCCTACCGGGCGCATTGGCAACGGGCTGGCGGCCGAGCGCGAATGCGAAAGCCTACCGATTGGCTGTGGCGAGATGGAACGGTCGTACAATCTGGACTCGTCGCTCGAGCGGTCGCAGAGCACGCATCACAACAGCACGTCGCAACAACAGTTTTCTCGCAGCTTTACGCGCAAATCCAACGGCAGCTCGCGGTTTGCGCTGGTCGAGGATCGGTTCGCGAAGTACTTTGGCTGCAAGGCTGGTGGGCAAAGCTCACCGGCGGCTCCTGCGGCGCAGCCTCTAAGCGGTAAATCGATGATGGTGACACGGAACAGTTCGGTACGCGAGCCTAACACACCGACCAATAATGGGACGGCAGGCAAGCAGCAGTCACGGCGACGTAGCCAATCGATGCCGAAGGAATCGTTGCTGCTCGAGCAGCGGCTGGAAACGTTGATCAGCACGATCGCTGCGAACGGTTGGGATGGCAAGTGTACCGTCGGCGGCGTACAACCCGTGCAAACGGTTGAGGAGCTGAACCTTACCACCGAAGATTTGTCCATGGCGGACACGGAGTTCGATAAGCTGTTTATAGGTGTGTGTGTGTGTGTGTTGGGATGCAAGGGAGAAGCAGATAACAATAGCTAAACATTGCTAGCTTGAAAAATTGAATGAAAAGTCTAAAAGGAGTATAAATGTAGCATTATCTGTGCACCGAAACGATTGCTGTTTACGTATAAGCAGAAATCCTCTTGACGAGTGTAGCGCCCTCTATTGAGTGGTACGCGAAGCACGTCATTTTCTCATTTCGAGCAGTTTGCTCGCTATTGAAAATTCATTCAACACGTGTTTCAAATTAAATTTAACGGTTTTATTCCACATTCAATTGAAATTGCAATGAGTTTTAATGTCGAATAATGCTACTTTTTCTTCCTTTCGTGACTGATATTAATGACATTATGCTGATGGTACTTTTTTTCGTTCCCTTTTCCCCATTTCGTCGAAGGTTGTTGTAGATGAGCTAGAGAGGAGCTAAAATTGAATCCTGTTTTTTACTGTAATTTGTACTATGAAGAAACTTGTAAGCTTTTACCGTAGCAAACCATAATTATGTAAGCGTGTAAATGTGTGTTAGTGTGTGTTAGTGCGCGTATTTGTAAGATAAGTTTTTTAAGCAATTTAAGACCACTATACCAATACTAAGTCGTCAACGAAGTGCAATGAAGATTAAAGTCAAGAGTGAAGCAAAAAAGAGAGGAGAAAAAATCGAAAAGCAAACAATGATCTTGCCAAGATGAACAATCAACACGTGCGGTGTGGACAATGACACCGAAAAGATCTCACTAGGCATTCCAAAAGAAGAGAGAAAGACAATTTGTGAAACAAATTAGGAATCTATTGGAAGTGAAGTGACGAAAGAAGTGATACGAACAGTGTGATTATGTGCGAGCCGTTCATCCATGTTTCTTTGCGCTCGTTTCCTGCTCATCAGCCAGTAGTATCCTGCATGCGTGAACGATCCTTCCCACAGCCTCTCTCTCTCTCTCGATAGCTTCACACTTTCCTGCCTCATCCTGCCCACATGCAACAAGCACAATCCAGCATGCAATCTTGTCTTGTTGTCGCATGCCTTGCAGTCCGTTCCTTGCCTGCACCATTATTTCCTTGCGCTGTAAAGAGAGCAAGCACGCCATCGTGACCCCCAAAAGCCAAGATGATAAGTGCGCACCGCGCCTGGTACGTTTCGATTTTACATTTATTTGTCCTCCTTCCGTTTCCGTCCTTGTGTTACGTTCACGAATTAACTAAAGGGTTACTATACAAACACGCTGGTCTTGGGAGGTATGATGGGTGGGTGTGTGTGTGTTTACGTTCCTATTTCCTGTGCCTGGCGGGCACACGGGGTTCGTCGTCTGTTACGGAAGATTCTTTCCTGCGCGCGTTTTTAGGTGATGGTGTGGTGTGTGAGGGGGGAAATAGATGCCCCCCTGTCCTGTGTGTTTATACATTTCGCTTTGGTTGTGGTGGATCTCGGCTGGGGGTGGTGAATCTGCTTCGAACATAACCTATACCTGCAATAAGCAACTGTGGTGTGTTGGTGTGTGTGTGTGTGGCGCACAAATGCTTACGCTTTGGATAACGCAAACATTCGCGCGCTTTTGGTGGTATTGTTGTGTGGCATTGTGTGTGTGTATTTTTACGTTTCTGTGTATATGTTCCTGTGTGTGTGTGTGTGCTTTGTTGCAAAACGTGTTCGCTGTTTTATGTTTTACTCCCCATTCTAAATAAACGCCAATTTGTATAGGAAACTAATCGCTAGTTGTTGTGTGTGTCTTAAATCATGTGTTTTGGTTTTGTTTAATGGCTACAGTTTCTTTTAACGCTAACACTTTTACCAACACTTTGACCCGACAAGGCACCTGTATGTGTTAACTGGAGACTGTTTTTCTGCAGCATTTAAACTAATTGAAATCGTTTTTGTTTACCTGCAGAGCAAATGAGTCCCCGCAAACCGCCGACGGCGTACCTGCCGCCGAACGCCCAGAAGCTCCCGTTCATGGCGGAGCTGAAGGGCGGCATCCTCAAGTCAAAGTCCGGCTGCGTCGGGCTGTTTCCGGCCGACCTGAACTCGGAGCTAAAGTCGCGCCTGAAAAAGTCCACCCACTCGGCGGTGAGCAACCTGAAGAAGTCGACCACCGTGTCCAGCATCGAGGCGGCGGCACCAACCGCACCGGCGGTTCGATCGTCCTCCGAGTCGGAGGAGGAGGAGGATGACGACGACGAGGACGGTGTGGCGCCGGGCAAGAATCTCGCCAAGATGCTGCGCAACGTGTCGAACACGGCCAACAACAGTGGAGCATCGCAGCCACCGCCACCGTCGTACATACCGCTGCCGATTCCGGCCTTCCCGCGCACGTTCGCGGGCAGTGATGCCGATGGCGGTAACGCCCTCAACCGGGAGCTGCTGTCGATCAACAAGAATCCGGCCGTCGCCAGGCGCCGTCGTCAGAATGAAGGGTAAGTGTTGCTTTTTTAATCCAAAATTTCGTCTTGTTTGATCATCTGCCTCACACTGAATTATGTATGACTGCGGCCTCAATATTCATAAGTCAGCGATTAAAGACTGGCCGCCCGCCTCTGGTTCGTGTTACGCAAACGGCCCGACACAAATGCTCACCCAGCATGACTTGAAATGGTCTCCTCCGCCCTCCCCACCCCTGCAAAAAGCACAAGCCCTTTTAAACTAAAATGTCACTGAAGAGAGGCTCACGCAGTAGTGAAGTTCTTTTTTGTTTTATTAGGAAGGGTAGATGGGCCATCCTTAAGGCGCGCAACGAAGCATAAGATTACGATTATGATGTTGCAGTCGCTGTTGATGATGATGGTGCTTTTTACCTTTTCCATCTCCGCTCCCGGCTGAGTTCATATGTTGAGAGCAAGTGCGCATATCAACTCGCCTCAACCCCTATTCCAACACGCTTTCTTTCGCTTGACCGTAGAAGGATTATTCTTCTCCCCCACCCCGTTTTGTTGTTTTGTCTCGGAAGCACTCGAGCATGGCGTCCGATATGATTCGGCAGTGAAGTGGCAAGATGTGTGTGTGTATATATGCTACTCGTATTCCGTATCCGCTCGCGCAGGGTGGTCGTAAAGCCTCCTCTTTTACTGCTGCATCGCGTGGGGCATGTTGAAATGTGGAGGCGTCTTCTGCTTCGCGAGGCACAAAATTGGGCAATTTCTTTTAACCGCGCTGCCCTCCGCCGTGTGTGTGGAATGGATTTGAGTGAAAACATATACTCCCCATGCTACTTCTCTCTCCCCCCTTCCTCCCCGAAAAACCGGTCCGACCTTGGAGCAGGAGACACTGTCCTAAGGCTCGAAGACATTGATGCCCACCATACGTCACGATGATGATGGTGATGTACGAAAACATGATGCGGCACAAGGTGTGTGCATGCATTATGGCAAATTTCTTCCCCTCCTCCATCGCTCACCCTCTCTTGATCGTGGTCATTTGAGATGAGATCTCGCGACGCAGAGGAGAGGAGCAGGTGTGTTAATTACACAAGCCGTAGCAAGAGCATTGAAGGCCAGTGGGTAATATACACACCGTGTGCGTTTGCTCTCTGGTCTCACTAGGCTTTGAAGGTTTCACTTTCCTTTTTTTTCCCCCATTCCAGTCGGCCAAAAGCTGGCAGGGTCAAAGGGATGGGGGAAGGCCTTCTGTGCAGAACTGGTTGGGGTGGCGGGTTTGTTGTCGCGGTCCGTATCTCGGCTGGGAGGCTTGTGTAGACGGCAGGTTTGCAAGATTGCCAATCGCCGTCCGAAGGTGGTCATTATCAAACCGAGCGCCAACATCGGACAGAGGGGTACATCGTTTTGTCATTAAATGGTGTGCGACTAATAGTCGCGAAGGAAAGGGAGCAGGAAGAAGCTAGTTAGATGAAGGAGAAAGGTGTTTGATGTCTTTTGTTTGATGGTGTTTCATTCATAAACTGGTTACACATTTTGGTCAACAAAAAACCCATTCTTGGGTTAAATATGATGGTGAGATAAAGTTAGGTTTCATTTTATGCTACTCGGGTTGTATCACGGGCTGGGGAAGCAGAACAAGGAGAGAGGATGACCAAAAGTGTCTCCTTCGCATCTCGCGTTGATGACATTCTCTCTCTCTGTCTCAAATGTTGACTGTAAACTTCTCTCTCGTGTTTTGAACTATGGGTCCTATCATGAGAAAAAACGCTTTTAATATTGGGAATTAAAAGGGTTTAATTTTTAACTCGTGAAGTATTTTGAGACTTCAATAGCTGTTCAAATAACGAGAATAACGTATTGAATCATATAGGAAAATAAATGAAATTATCTTATAACAAACTGACCCGATGTCGCATAGACCGGTTTCAAATTTACACACTCCGCGGCAAACACGGCGAGAGAGCGCGAGAGAGAGAGAGAGAGAGCGGACCACAGCAGGCGGCATGGCCCGAACATAACAAAAACCAACCCTGCCGTCGCGGTGTGTTTGTGGCAGCACAAACGCGGCAGTGCTGAGGGTGGTGCATACGAAACGATCAGTTTCTCTCTTACTCCCAAAGCGTACGGACGCGCTCTCGTCGCTACCGGGACCGTATTAGCGTGTGTCGCGTCATTTTCGCCCTGTGTGTTTGTGTTTGATAATTCTCTAACAGTGCTGTGTTGTGCCCTGTTTGTTTTTCGACAAACAAACCAAACAAGGTGATTGAAGCACACTTACACACACACAGCCAAACGGGACTGATTTGAGTGTAGTTAAACCTTGAAATGCAGAACGATTGATACCCCGAAATGATGTCAGCTGTTCTGTGGAGAACACAGACAGAGGAGAGGGCCACGCTGAAAGTGTGTGTTTGCCTTTTACGTGATGCCCTTTTCCGCGTGTGCCTGTGCCTGTGTGTGCGAGTATTGTTGTATTTAGATGGCGACAGACAGAAGGGGGAGGAGGGCATAAAGCGTCGCAATTTGCAAACGTTTGCGAGATGGTGCCCCACGACCCAGTTCTATATGGTGCTGTTTCCCCATTGACTGGGGAGGGAGTTGTATGCGTGTGTTGGCATCGAAAACGAAAGTATAAACAGTGGGACCCAGTGGAACAGTGGAGTTGCATCCATGTTTTGTGTATGTGTGTGTATAAATGCATTTTTGCGATGCAACTCTGTGGAGATGGTATGGTCTCTTGGCAGGTTCGGAGTGAACGTTCGATGTTGTGCGCCAAACCAAAATGCTGAAAGTTTTGTGTGTAATGCTGCTGGACGGCAAAAAGGGCGCGCACTGTACACCGCTGTTTTGTTTCCTCCCGTAGTCTCCCGGTTTCCGCTTGGGGTCACGTTCGTGATGGAAATGTAGACGAAAAGAAATGGGGAGGAAAAGTATACAACAAACCGGTCGCTTCTTGATCGTGTCATGTTCGTCGTCTGCTGCCTTTTTTTCGTGCGCTAGAAGAGAAGGTTATAGGTCCCTTCCCGCCTCTTGTGCCCCTTTTTTGTAAGGGGATAGGGCATCATCTTCATTCTTCTTCTTCTGGTTTGCTGTGTGTTAGTTTGAAGTAAGCAGGGCGAAGCAGGGACACAGCGAACGGAACAAAAACAAAACAAACGCCCAAACAGAAGGCAGAAATGATCGAAACGAAATGATCTACCAAAAACGGTTGAGGAGTTTGTGTTGGAAAAGAATTCATCTTTGTAGATAGTATTTTTTACGCTCGTCTTTTGTGTGCTTGTGTGCGTGTCCATTGTGGAGGAAGCACACTTTGAGTGTGGTTCGTTTGAATGGAGTTTGGGCAGGCATCGATCATCGACCGTCTCGTAGGTGTTGTTTTCTAGTGTTCTAGAGTGTTTGAAGAGACATTAACATCTTCCGTACGTTGTAGTGAAGAGGGTGTCTTTTTGCTTGCAACCCATTCACGACTACACACTTCTGTGGAGCAGGCGGCGGTCTTCATGTGTCTTCTGTATCGCCCCGAAAGGGACGCCTCCAGCAGGAACTAATCAAGCGCCCGCGGGCAGCAAACGCTGTGACTTAACTTTTTATCCATCATCGCGGCGGACACAAAACGCGCGTGCGTCTGCGCGATCGCATCTTGGAATCCACGAGACCCGACAATAACCAGCCGGTTCGGTGTGTTTATGTGTTTCGTATGTTTCCCTTCTTTTTTCACGTTGGACGCCTCGGGGACGCCCTTCTTAATGTTGTGTTGCGGGGACATGATGAAGACAAATGGGCGGCGGTTTGCAGTACAGTTTGTAGAGTATTGTTACGTTACGCATTTGTGTTGCCTTTTATTTCTTGTGTATGTATAATTGTGTGTGTGTGATTTCTCACCATTAGAAAGTAGACGGCACTTGTAAGATGTAAGATTCGAGCAGTATTATCAGTTAGTTGCACCATCTGCCAGTGCAAGCAAGAACCATTCCATCACATCTGATGGCTTGGAGGACGCCAAATAGAAGACGATTAGCTGCTGTTTGCAAGGGATCTATCATTTGCGTCCAACCTCTAGGCTTCGTTCCAGTTCCGCGATAAGAACTTTGAGGTTTAAGCGCGCGTGCGTTTGTAGCTGCGCAGTTTATTGCAACTGTGTTTCTCACATCTGCCTTTTCCCTTTCCCCGTTTTTTTATTATTTCGTTTGTCGTCCACACATGTGGCGCAGATAGCCAGCCGCCCCTTTGGCGCAGAGAGATAGCTAGTACAGCGCGCGTTCGATGCGTTTTTCGAGCGTATCGGTGTGTGTGCGTCTCAGGAAGTGGCTAAAGGCGAAAGGAAACAGTCCAGTGAATGTGTGTGTGTGTTGTGTGTGCTTGTGTAGATCATAAAGAAACGGTGTAATCTTCGGAGCAAAAGAGGAAAAGAAAGAATTGCAATTCCCGTGCAGACAGCGAACGGGCCAGGCCAGGCCAAAGCAAGGTTCGTCCTTATCGTCCAGGTGTGTGCGCTGGCCGCACCTTCAGGCAGATATCGGTAGTGTTTGTAGCTGTGTTGGTGAAGACAGCAAGCTCAAAGCAAATGTTGCACTTTTTCCCTGTCCCTTTTGGTGCGTAAGAGAAGGGATACGGCGGAAAGAAGGTCATATTGCAAACGCTATTTGGTACGCTACCTGGTGCGGTGCAGTGAAATCCATCCGGAGCAGCAATCAGTTTCTGTACGGTCGATGCGTTTTTCGAATCGAAGGCAAAAACCATTGAGACATCAGGTACGTTTCGTTCATATCTCAAACCTCAAGGCTAGACAGTGTGTAGACGTGCAGCAGGGAGAGTTAAGGAGAGTTCCAATAAAAACCCGTCTCTATTACTCACGCTTCCCATTCGTAATCGGTTTTGAGCGATAACTGTGAGAGCAAGATAAAACGCCACTGATAACTCCGGTAGCTGTTTGGCAACGAAAGACGACGAAACGCAAGAAGAATTGATCGATGATTAATTGCTGCCTGAAGAAGGTGTGCTGTGTGCTGTCTGAGAGGATTTGCCGGCGAGTCTTATGCTGAGATCTTGTTTAAATCTCAGATAATACTGCAAGAACATGTGTTCCGCTGGAGGATTGCGAATAAGGGAGCTCCGAAAATTGAGTCCACGAAAAACGGCGTCTGCATCCGCACACAGCTACCCTCTACCCCTGACATTGACCTACGGAGATTTGCCTTTGTGTGCAATCATCAGCACCATTTAAAGCAAAACATTTCCCTTTCCCCGTAGACGATGGGTGAAAATTTAGGGAATTCTGCGCATAGCAACACGAAATTCACCCTCCGAAATTCACTGAACAACACATTAAAGCGCACAACTACACAGAGATCTTTCACAATCGAATTTTCCGGTCTGGTCGCGTTGCGAAGGGACGAACAACCTCTCTCTCTCTCTCTCTCTCTCTGTCTTCCTCTGTGTGCGTGGTACGTTGGTGGAATATTTTAAGAAATATTTAACTATTTGCCAGACACAGAGCAGAGCGCGACACGACATGCCACGCTTTTTTTTTTGTTTAAATCTTCGCCTCATCGGGTTTGTTGTTTGGGTTTGGGTTTGGGTTGTTGGCGAAAGACCGGAAACCGGCGTGACAACAGTCCCCGGGACGAGATAGCGCGAACCATTTTCTTCCTGCACGCGCCATTTGGGTAGGTGTGGAAGATGGAAAGCGCAGCCAAAGGGGTGGTTTGTCTGTTGTGTGGGTTTGTGTGTGCGTGTGTGTTTGGTTGCACTGCACGAATTTTCAAACAATTCAACCCCACTCGACAGGGGACTGGGTTGAGTGCAGGGGAACATTTTCCAGTTCCCGGTTTGAAGCGTTTCAAGCAATGGCAGTCGGCCCCTGAATGTAGACACCCATAGACGAGGCGAGCCCCCTCAGTGTGATGTCGTTTACAGTCCAACTTCATACACAGCAGTCATTGTCGTTCGGCTTCTACCGTCCAGCCATTGTTTTTGCTGTTCTGTCGTAGTTCTCGATGGAAAAGTCACGTAGCAAGATAAACTCTGGTACAAAAAAGGCCCCCAGAGCGGACACAACTCCACGCAGCAGCAGCAGCAGCAGTGTACAGTGATTGTCGTCCTTTTGGGGGTTTGGCGCCGCTGTTGTCGATGTGCGGAAAAGGCGTGTGTAGGCGCGCTCCGATGGGGGTAAAGGTATTATGATATTATCTTCATTACCGTTCATCAAGCTTTGACTGATCCGGCCCGGCATGTGTCCGCTAATCAAGGAAAAAGCATTGCCAGAGATATGCGTAAACGGAAAAGGGTCCCCCGGTTCGTTTTTTAGGCCTAGCACGGCAACTCCACAATGGTTTGGTCCCGGAATGTGGGAGGGAATGGGAAGGATTCGTTTGAAAATTGGATACCGAAATTAGTGCGTTTTGGGTGGTGGAGGGTTCGTTGGAGTTCACACATTCTGTAAATGAGTTTTTCATGGTTGCTGCGCCATTTCATTGAGGACTTTAGCAAGCGAATGTTGGTAAGGCCTATGAAATCCGTTTGTATTAGCAGTCGAATTATCGGTTCGGGGGAAATAGACTCCGGACCGGGGGTGTACTCTCTGCAGTCAATAAACGGTGAAACATTTCATGGCCAAAATCCCACAGTTACATCGAATCTCTAATCTCTGCATTACACTCTACTACCACATTACGTCGAGAGATGCATCTCTTGTTGCGCTGCAACTGCAACTCGACACAGTGTTGAAAACATTCCTTTCCCTGATCGAAATGTCACCGAAACTGAACCGAAAACGGCGTGCATTAGGCTTTAGGCGAAAATAGTTTGTGCACGGACCGAAGTTGAAGCAGACGAGAAGTAGTAGAACTGTCAAGCATTGCAATGTGTCGTGTGCTTCTTGCGAAAAGAATGTTTGGCATCGGTTCAACGGCAGCAACAGAAGCGAATTTGTTGCAGCCCCGGTTGGGCGTACTATTTTAAGCTGCAATGCTCTCGCCGGGTCTCATTTTCTGCGTGCGAGATTGTATGCTAAACTAGATCGCAAACGATTGAACTCGATCGAGAAATTTCGGTGTGCGTCTTCGAGGTTTGCTTCATTAGCTGCGAAGGGGGATATTTTAATGGTGCTCTGCACAAAAAAACAGCATCACATCCGGTGCTTCTGCTGTAGAAAAAAGCCGTTCACTTGCCACTTGCTACAAAAGATATGGACAAATGGCGCATCCCACAAAACCACAGGATGTCCACAAACGACTACGACGACGACGACGAGTGTACATTTATGGGGGGAAGATCTGCGCAAGAACATGGTGCTGCCTGATTTGGAACCGGTTCCAAACCACCAACGCTACCACACACCGCTGCCGGTGCAGGTTGTTGTCTGGTCGCACGGTGGGCTCTCTCGCCCGAAAATGGCAAACCTGTTTCATCGATGGTGTTTTATATGTTTTCAAATCGCTCACCGTCCGTTAGGGAGGTTTGGACGCGGGCCCGGTGGGCCTCTCTGGTTAGCCTCTAACCTGCTGGTGCAAAATTCCACGCTATACCCCTGCGGCCAGTGGCCAGACTGGCGAGACCCGCGCAATGCGGGAAACCAGTTTTGGATGAGTAAGCGAAACCGCGAGCGACACAGACACAGATTTAGGGAGTGGAGAGCGCAGAAGTTGCGCAAAACACTGAGTGCAGCAGCAGCAGCAGCAGCAGCGCCAGCGTGGTTGGATTGGTTGTTGCGCCCGTGGTGGTGGGTAGATCTGGAGGAGGAGGCGGTCTGGCTAGTCTTGGTCGTAGGCAATAATAGAACGTACCGTGGGCAGCCGTCTTACGATCGATCCCAAGTCTCTCAGGGTAGACCATGTGCGCCGAAAAAATTGAACCAGTCAAAGGCACAGTCACATAATCGCCTTTCCCACAACAACTTGGTGGGGCCAACGTTACGCAGTCTGGAGGGATTCGACAAACTTCTCAACCCGCTCAGTACAACCATGCGATGCAGACATGAAGGGGTGCCGGCTTAAAACCTGCAAATACCTCGTGTTTTTACACTGAAGGTAACATGTGTATGGGGCAGTGTATCGCGCCATGCTACGTTAGATTGAAATGCTAGCCGATGGTGGTTAATACGCTTAATTTAAAATTCATAAAACTTAATTAGCGTTTCCTAAGGCTTGCATGGGGTATGATGTTTCGAGATAGATGAGGGGGAGGCGGACAATTTATTGCATTTTCGCAGGCATTATTATGTGTGGAGGCTTAGTTTTAGTTGTTTGCAATAGTAACTTCAAGGTTGTTGTTTTTTTTTTGTGGAGCAGTGGAACGTTCCTTTTGTGACGCTCTTCGTTGAGAGTAAAAGTTGAATTATAGTGGGGTTGTACTTCGGAGGTCGTCCAACAAAAAATGGGGCTGTAAGTTTTAAGTAAAAATCCCCCAAGAAGCACGTTCTTGTGATTACATCCTCAAAATCATGATCTGCGTATTGCTAAGCACGTAATTGTATTCCGATTAGCCTTTCCAAAACCAGTCGTAATTCTGTCGATGGAAAATCATTTACCGCATTCTCTATACGCACACCCAACAAACAAATTCTAGCACGTACGACGACCGCCTTTGAGATCTTTATCCACACCCGTGTTAGCTAGCAATTTTCATCTCCGCCAAGTCAGCACAACAACTATCGTCGACATCTACATCGTCATCATCATCATCATCATCGACACCATCGCACAGAGAGTCACTTCGTGACCGAATGATACGCCACAAATGAATATTGCCGCATTGGAAGCGCACATGCATGCACACACACACAGTAAACGAACGAAACGGTTTTGTGTGATAATGTGCATAATCCCCACCGTCTTCCTCGTCGATGTTACCGACAACTGGGAAAGGGGATGTAATGATTTCTACGATAAAATACCATTCTAATGGGCCTCTGACCGTGCAGGGCTAAGTACAATAGAAAGCGTGGAATATTGAATTCGAATGCATGCTAATCGGGTTGGATGGTCACATTTCCCACTTTTCCTCCTCTCCGACATCGTCAGGATCGTCTAAATTTCTCTCCGGCAAGCGTTTAAGTATTCCAAAGTCGTGCCGACACGAGCCAGAGCGCGGGGATGGGATCGAAGTATAACCTCGTTTGGGACGAGGTGTCGGTGGAAATATATTATACCCAGGTGAGCTTCTCTCTTCTGATACTCCTTTGAGAGGAATAAAACCTTGCTCTGGTACTTCCAATAGAACCGTAAGCAATGTCTTCTGATCCGATTGTCGGTACGCCGGAGCCAAATTCTTCAGCGGTTTCGGCTTGATTACCGTCATAATTCATGTCTGGCTGGCGTCTCGTGAGAGTGAGAGACTACAAAAACCGAATAATAAAAGGAATCCATTCCATCTCGCCAAGTGCGCACCGTGACCGTGGACCGGATTCCGGGTTGTGCCATTGTGTTGCTGGATTGGATTGGAAATGAACGCAGGTGGGCAAAATGAGGCAAGATCATGCCACACAGCTATTGTTCCTGTTGGAGTTTGAGTATTTATTTGTAAGCACCAGTGTACCTACTACTGCCTTTGACTAGACGAATTCTGTCAGACGGGACCTTAAAGTGAGGGAGAGCAATAGAGAGTTCGAGACAGTGTGTGTGGTGGAGTGAGTAATATCTTTTCGTTGACTTTCAAATTCAAGAATCGGATCGAACGGTGGCGCTCTCAAGCATGAATTCCCATTTGCATAGTGCACCAGGCACAAGCCAAGCCATTCGTTTCGTAGGTTCAGCACACCTGCTGCTGCTGCTGCTCCTCGGTTGTGCACAAAACATGGCGACGAACGTCAAGATAGGAGGGTGCAGCAGAAGTAGCACCACCAGTAGCACAATGAATGAGTGCGACGGGTTCTGTTAGACGAGGCGGCAGCGATGGTGAGCAGAGCAACGTCGAAGATTTTCCGCGCCGACTGGTTTGCGCGCTACTGCTAGACGCGCGAAGCGCACATTCTGGTTGCTCACGGGACCGTGAAGGTAGAAGAAATATTTGCACCTTCAATTTCCTGGTTTCGGCGGGTAGAAAAGGGGAGAGAGAGAAGCATTTCGAATGTTGCAATTGTAACAACTTTTCAGATATAAAAAGGTGGTTGGTTGTTATTTCTTGTGGCGGTGGGTTCTTGGGATTTTTTGCGATCTTGCGATGGATGTCGTTAAATCTTCGTTCAACAATTTGTTTGGATCGATGTTTCTTTTTCATTGGTCTCTTGAGAGGCACTATTTGCTGGTTTTTCTTGTCAAAAAGAAGTGAACGTTGGTAGGGAGCACCGAATGTCGCAAAAGTGGATTAATTAGTGGAATTGAGCTCGATAGCGCAGGAATAGTGGTGAAGAGTCAAGACTCTTGTACATAACCCTAATTTACTCCCACTGGCCGATGCGGTTTGGGAGGAGAACTCGATTGGTTGCATCAATTGAACGTTGTTAGGAAATAAGTTGAACGTCGTATGGTCTCTCGTAGTCGTAGTTGCAGTAAGTTGTGTTCTGCCTGTCGAACGAAAAAGGTCGGCGAAGGCACGAGATCGATATGGAGTAACAGACAATCGAAGGAACGCGCGGCCCCACAACTAATTGCTATCGACAGTGGCCCTTAATTGAAGACGTCTGTTCTTCTCGATTTCTTTCCATTAATACCCGATCAGCAGGGGATGGGGAGTGTGTGATGTCACTGAGCGAGTGTGTGTGTGTGGCTCATCGGTGGCGAATGCAACCTTCACTTTCCTTCCGATCCGTACGAGATCCGGTTTCAATGTCTCTAATCAGCAAAGGGCTAGAGCTAAGAAGCGAGAGACAGAGAGAGAGAGAAAGAGAGAGAGACGCATGCTTGCACTTGTGGAAGGGAACACACAAGGGCATACGTAGGGGCCCCAGCTGTGTATCGGCATTTGTTGCAGCTGTGTTCTGTGAACCCAGACGACGGATGGGGAACGATAGAAACGAGTTTTCTTGGCTCGATTCTAACTTTCCACATAACAGTGGGGGGGGGGGACCCCTTTGGGGGAGTGAAGGGTTTGATGGTTCCGTACCGTTCTCGAGTCATGCTGATGGAATTTAATGCCGTGGGAATTAAAAGGAAAAAAAAACGACGGACCTAACGTACAGTGTGGAAGCGGGAATTAGTCGCTGTGTGTATTGCGTGTCAAATACCTCCGGCTCTAGTTGAGTTTCCGTTTTCCACATCGCACAACAGCTCACGTTTCTTCGTTGTGTATCGTTTGTTTCTCCTCTTCTTCTTCTTCTGCATGATGATTGACAAAACCTCGTATCGTATCGAGCTGGAATCATCTTTATACTTGTCATAAAACAGTTAAATTTTGATTGGTTTGGAACTGCACGGAAGTTGGCACGTCGTAATACATCACCAACCAAGTGTAAAAGGAGAGAGAGAAAGGGAGAGCATCGATTGATTCCTCCCAGCAAAGTGCGTGTGTTTTGTAAATTGAATCGAATCAAACGACACACACACACAACTCCCCGTAACATGATCCCGGGCTAAAGTTACAGCAGCAGCAGCAGCAGCAGCCCCAGCGACGGAACGCATTCCAAAAAGATTAAAAAACACACGCAATCAATATGTTGAATGGAGGATGAAGGGGAGTGCGCTGGATCAATTTCTTGTGGCGGATATGCACGCGGGATGTGTATGTCTATCTTCACACTTAATCTTACCCCAAGGCCAACTGGCGCAATCGCTTACAGGCAGCTCCCCACATAAGCAGCATAAGAGCTCTTCCTTATGCTTTAGGTTCTCCTGTCTTCGGTCCGTCGTAGTGTGTGATGTAACTTGAACGGGTTTTTTTTCTCTTCTTCTGTGTGTGTCTGGAGATTGGAGCACAGAGTTGGATCGTTGGATCATTGGGAGGATCGCGGAAGAGACCAAATGTATCTGTAACAGATGTGCTCGTTGCAGTGAACCACATCTATCACAATTGGTTCGATTTTTGAGTGGAAACAGTTGGATCGAAACCAGACGCGTTTGGCGGTTGTGTAATGGGGATGATTATGCACGTAGATCTTGTAAGAACTCCTCCAATGTCGTGGGTTTGATTGAGTGAGTGGGTGAACTACGAGGAATCTCCGTTGTGTTATGTCAGAGTTGTCAGACGGTTCAGAGTGAACCCATTCTTGAATAATCGACGAACGACGAGCAATCAGTACTTTTGTGTTATAGCTCGTTAAAATGGGTTTGATTTACCTCACTCGTGCCTGGATGGTGACAAGCATTTGGGAAACCATTTTTGGAGAAATTGATCCCCATCCGCGCGCGATCCACACACGTCGCTAGAGAGCGACCCTTGTCTGAGATCTTGTCGGGCGGAATTAAATGAAAGTCTTTTACACACTGCGAGCCAGACGACGGCGATGGCGAGGCCATTTTTGTGGTCGCTGAAAGTGAAATTTGGCTATTTGCAAATTGTTGCTACCCCATTCACGCGTGTGAGTGTTGTGTGTGTTGGCGTTGGTGTCATGTTACCTCCCAATTTCCCCCTTTTTTTTTGCTGTACCTCCTCTGTCCGATCTCATCTGAGTCGCGGACTGCGTTGGTGATAATGTTTCTCGTTGTTAGCGGGTCTTCTCTTGCGTACTGTTTGCGTCATTTTTTGATGCTGTTTTTTTGTGCAAAACATTACGATATGATGAACGGACAACTGGCGAACAGAGGAGAGAGAGAGAGAGCAGCGTTGTTGTTTCAGACATTTGTTTGGCATATTACCGTACTTGCCGTTTCGTGCGGATGTGCGTTTATCAAACGACCCGACGGCGGGATTGATCACCACCACACCAAACAAGAGAGGGCAACGTACGTACCTGGTTTGGAACACACTCTGATCCTCGCCAGGGTTACATCACCTGGCGTATGGGTGGTCTGCACTTGTACTTTTCCACTTGCACACGCAGCTGATGTGTGGTGGCTGATTAGCCAGACTAACGAGCTTTTCGCGTGGTGAGGCAACGTGAACGCCTGGACACAGACAGTGGACTGCGAGGAAGCGATTTTACAATCCCATTAAATCCGGGCATTAGGCATTAGGAAGCAAAGCATTCGGCAAATGTGCGCAAAAATGTACACGAATGGGTGTTATCCTATTCGTCACTTTTGTGGTGATAGATGTGGAAAGCTTCACGTTTGTTATGTATTCATCTTGCCAGAGAGAGAGTGAGATATTTTTGGAACATTGAGCCTGGTGTTAATCAATCTGCTGTTAGTGTTATTTCTTCGTAGTTCTCGCACTGGCACTGTACGCCAAAGAAGCCGCCACTCGTCATCGATTGAAGCTGCTAATGATATTACCTGTTCGGTGTAATTACAAGTCGTAAAACTTCCCCCTAGCTTCCGCCGCAACCGATGCCTTTCCGTTTGAAGTCTTGAAGATTGCGGCGTCTTGTTTGCAATTTCATTGCTTAGCGCATTAATCCCCCGCAAGTATCATCATCCACATTAGAGATGAAGTAATTTGCGCAGGAATGGAATTCATTGCGCAAGCTCTCGGTTCGTTTTGTTGGGTTTTAAAAATAAAAGTTCTCCAATGTCTAAATGTAATCAGCGCAGTGCGAACTTTGTATGATGTCTCTTCAGGTCCATAGCCATACTTGGAGCATCCAAACAATGCATAATGCACGCTGAGGAGGGCTGGTTTGGGCTGTCCGTTTATCACCCACTTATCACGGTCCATTATCAACCCTCCCCCGGCACGGCCTCACCTCACACAAAGCCGTTAACAGTGTTTAATTAAACTTTATCGTTTGCTCTCTGCGCGCTCCCGCATCATCCCGCACAACCGAGGAGAGAAGCGTTTGCGTTTGAACCGGGGGCGATAAAAAGAAAGATAAATTGGCCCCCGTTTTAGTCATCGCCCGGGTGGAGATGGGGGAGCATAACTTTGACCATTCCGTCACTGATGTTGATGGGATGGGGGTAACGGGGTGTTAGAATTTGATGCAGCCATTTGCAGAAGGCAAAATCCCGAAAAGGAGACCGACCGAAGAACCGTATCTTCCAAGAGCTTAAAATGTCATAATTTATTGACACGACCCGACCCTGACTATGCATCCATCCTTCTGATAGCGGTTAAGGCTTCTCTCATAACCTCGCCATATTGTCTCGAGCGCCGTGTGTATCACAAAAGTAACCACGGAAGGAAAGGAACATGGTTCAAGTCGGGCAAAAACCTCTCCGGAAGCGGGCAATAATTCTCCACCGTAATCATGATCTTGTGGATAGCTTGCCGTCGAGACGATTGCACCCCTGTCTCTCTCGGGGGTCTAAAAACGTATCGAACCTCGAGTGTCCCAAAAATGGAGACTTGAGACTGATTTATGGCACGTACTTGGAGCGTGTGTAGCGGATCGCTTTGGAGCGAGAGCGAGCATACGGGGACTCTCTTTGGCGAATTAACATGCAAATTGTCCAGTGTCTTTACGGCCCTCGTGCTGCATGTGTGTTCCGTTTTGGCCAAATATAGTAATTGAAGCTTGATCGAAACTAATAAAATGAAACCAACCAACCAAAATGGTACTCTGCTTTTCGTAGTTTGTAGTCCCTTGTACCTGCTCCGGAAGGGAAAATGCATACCATTCCGTGTAAATCCAGTGCTCTTCCCTGCAGTGTCCCACCGGCTCGAAGCCAACCGTTTGGTCGATAATACCTTTTGCCCTTTTGCACACCCCGACCCCCCGACGACACTCCCCATTTATGTCCTTCTGGAATGTGAAACTTTGCCTTCACAGAAGGCAGCTTTCCGGTTGGGTTTCTTGCCCGGGAAAGAGGGTGGCTTTGTTTCAAAACTGGATTTTCCGGTAGATTTTCCACCAGTGCCACACCAGCCCCAGCCACCATCGTGTGTCGCAGGTTCACGTGTGTCGGCCGGCGGTTTCAAGCGGAAGATTTATGTGAGCACCGGCTAAAAAGGGGTTTATCCCACGTGTTTCTATTTTCACGCTTTCGCGGTACACGGAGGCGGCTTCTCCGTTGAGTCACGCGGCGGATGTTCTCGTTGCCGTGTAATCATTTGAATCCTTTAGAGTGCATTTTCCTACCTACGCTAGAGAAGGTACGAGATATCGAAGGGATTGTTGGTTTTTGAAGTCAATATTGGGACACGTTTTTGCAGAAAGAAAACACCGCTATAAAAACCTCGTGCAATCAGAAACAAATATCATTGAACCCCCGTGTGTGTATTCGCCATGATAATGTTTACTAATGTTGTTTTCCTTTTCTTTCTCTCGCTCTCTCTCTCTCTCTCTGTCTTTGTAGGTAAGTGTTGTTTTCGTCCTGCTGTTTACTGCTGGGTTGAAGGATATTGAATTCCGTGAAGAGTTTACTACTTACTTGCGCGGAAGGTAAGAAACAACACCGTTCGATACCTTACCGCACCTTGTACGGTGTTTAAGTCCACATAAGGCACAGCTTGCGTCCTTGCGGCGAGTCGCAGATAACCCTCAAAGTTCGAAGGCACCTCTTCCTTCACCTCCCCTCGCTTACCTCACTGGCGCCGGATGATCGTTCCATTGCCCGAGTAGCGCGTGCATATGGCCCGGTGCTGTCGCACAGCAAAACATCTCCACTCCGCTACACAGCTTCGCATATGATGACCTCCAGCTCTCAAGCATGAGCAGGAGCCGGCGTCGTAGCGAGAGTGAGTTGAAAATTGATCGAATAAAATGTTCTACCATATATGGGCTTGGCTTCTGCTAGCCCAGGACGGGGGACGCTGGCAGCTGGAGAACCAAGAGCCGCTGATCTCCTGTGTGTGAAGTTCAGACCAAACAGTGCTCCGAGGCAAAAACACGACCACCATAAAGGTGTTGTCGTTGTTGTTGTTTGTCGCTGTTCAATGCAAATCAACCCTCACCCCAAGCTGGAAGCTCTTCTTGCTCATGCTTCTCACCTACACCATGCGCTTTGCTGTTTGGGATGGAAGGTTATCCGAAATGTGCACTCAAGCGCCCACGGTTTGAATGCTGTTTGGAGTAGCGGGTGTGTTTTTTTTTTGTTTACCGGACGTCTAAATACCGATGTGTCAGAGGTACACGAGTCGTGTGTGCATGTGTGTATGTTTGCGGGCCATGATACATACCCCTTGACTGCACTGTTGATATAATTCGCAACGAGCATACAATAGACGGAGGGGGCAGTTCTGCTTTGCATGTACCACCACACTGTTGACCGCAGCACAACACATCGGAACATGTTCATTGCGACACGCACTCCAGTGAAATTCTAGCGAGACGGAGGGAGGCGAATTCATTACCCAAACAGCAACGAAATGCTGTTTAAATTAACATGCTCCACGTCAAGATGCATCATGAACTGATGGTAAATATTGAGCTACCAAACATTTTTGGGGTGAGAGAAGCCCAGCCAAGCCGAGGTTTCGTGTGCACAAATGAAACAGTCGGTCGTGTGTATGAATCGAGCGCGCGCAGTACGTGCGCCCATGCGTAGCGCTTTTGGTTGTTTTATGTTTATTAAGTCGTGTGCGCACGATGTAATAAATACAGATCACTAATCACCTTACCACATTAGACCTACAGCATAAATAGTTAAACAAAAATAGGGCGGTTGCGAGACCTCACTCTATCCTATCGCCCGATTCAGGTGATGGTCGTTTCCAGGGGTAAAGGTGCGTCGTGTAGCGTTGTGTTGGCAATCGCCGTACTTGCCGTCGGTGGTGGTGCAGTGGTTGGTATTGCTGTTGTCGTTTTTGTTGTTGCTATCCGCGTGTTGGATAACGTCGGTGGGACTGGTGATAGCGTTGTTGTTGGTTGCTCGCTAGACAGCGTACTACTACTACTGGTCGCCAGTGCTGGTGCTGTTGGTGGTGATGTGACGATTGGCGATGTTTTGTCTGCGAAAGTCACGTCGGCAGTTGTCACTGTAGTGCTTGGCGGTGTCGTCGTCACTGTCACCGTCGTGGTTGGCAGTGGTGTGGTGGTAGTGATTGTGGTGGACGTGGTCGCCGCCGCCGTTGAGGACGTACTTGAAGCAGATGAGGATACCATTCTCGGCTCGGTTGCTTCAATTCCGGGCGTTACATCCGTCGTCGTTTTACGTGCTCGAGATGGCTTGGCAGTGGTTGTTGTTGTTGTTGTTGTTGCAGTGGTTGTTACTGTTGTGATACCAACAGTCGACAGTGATTCCGTTACTGTTGCAGTGAGAGCGGGCGTTGTAATGGGTGTTGTTTCCTTCGATGTTTCGGTGGAAGTTGCTCTACCCGAGTGCGACTTGGAGCGGCTCTTTCTTTTGCGATCCTTTTCCCGCCGGGAGGATCGGTTCGGTTTTGGGGTTATCACAACGGGTGGATCGGTCGCTTGTTCAAGTTCTCCCTTTAGCGCACAGGGGGTGTTCAGAATTTCCACCTCCTCGGTCGTGATCGTTGTTGGCGTCGTTCCCGGTGTAATGTGTCCCTCGGAACCGTTCGGGATGACAACTACGTGGGCAACTAAATTGGAAGCTTGATGTTCCGGCTCATCCATGGAAGCGTACATGGGTGCCATGGTGGATGGAGATCCCATCAATGTCGGCACTAAACTGTCAACTGTCATGGGTTGATAGGGAGTAATTTGTGGATCAGCCTGAACTATTGGATAATTGTTCTGAACAACGCTTAAAACTTCTGGAGGTTGGTGATATCCCGTTGGTTGTTCGTATCCCGTAGGCTGTTGATATCCTGTAGATTGCTGATATCCTATTGGCTGTTGATATTGATCAGATGACGGATATGAGACGGATCGTCCCATTGGAGGATAAGTGGGACCAGAACTGCAAGGTGCAGGCGTCATATCAGGAGTTTGATAACATTTGTTCTGAACTTCGCTGAAGGTTTGTCCTTGGGGACAACATTTCTTGGGACAATCGTGTAGGCCTCTGAAAAGTAAAATCCAAATTTGAATCTCTACTACTAGGAACATTTACTGTACTGTACTTACATGCCCTCTTCACACGCATAATAGCACTCTGGTTCCACTGGATCCGTCAGATAGCCAGTGTACGGACATACGATGGTTTCGATCTCCTCCTCCAGCTCTTCCTCGCTACAATCTAGTTCAGGGTACAGTATGGACACCAGCGCTCGTAGCATTGGGTACCGTCCGAATCCAGCACGTCCCCCGTAGTCATCTTCGTCCACGCTAAACAGTCCCATACCACCCAGCTGGTGGTGCTGTGCGTAATCTGCCTTCCGCCGCATAGACTCCACATCGTTGTAGGTGAGCCATTTTTTGGTGATGCCTTTGGTGAGCATGCCGTACGGGACGTGTCGCATATCGTCCCAGGACGTGCGGAAAGACTCGCGCGTGATCAGCTCCGTCGCGGACAGGTAGCTTAGGCGCATCACCGTTCTCAACTTGGTCGTGGTGACGGTGTCGTTCTTGCAAATCTTGGAGATGTACAGATACGCGTAGCACGATCCCATGATAACGATCTTCCGGGGATTAAGACCCGCCTCGATGTAGGACATCACACTGTAGTTCTACGAAGAGGAGGAGTGTACGTACATCAGTGGGTTAGTCTTTAGGTTCTTGGATCGAACCTTACGTTCTCGTACTTACGATGTTTAATCGATCCCGTGGCCCTTGCCCGTACAGCGGAGAGATGTGTGTCGGAGATGTTGGATTGTGGTAATCTCCGGTCAGCAGATTGACAAAATCAACCACCTCGTTGATACGCGGCACATCGTAGCTGATCTCAATGTCCTTCGGATCAACACCAACCGTTAGCGAAAGTGTTATCCCGCACGCATTGGTTCTTAGGTAGAGATCACGCAAGAACACGATCAAATTCGTGCGATCCGATTCCGCCCCACCGAACTGGGCAGGATAGAACCACGCAATGTCCAGTCCGCCCAGCTTATGTTTGATGGTGAACGAGATCAGCTCATCCGACAGTGCAAAGCGGCTTTCGCTGGTTTTGAGCGCCTTCGAAAAGTGGGACGACTTTTGTGCTACCCCACCGATCGATATGATGAACTTCGCCTCGTCTCCAACATCGCTAAAGTGTTGCTTTAGCTTGCAGAAACGGTTCAACGAACGGCTGGACGTTTGCAGCAGCTCCAGGCTGCCATCCTTCCCCACTCCGATCAGATCGATCAGCACGATGTGCGAGCATAGGCCCGTCCGCAGGCTGTCGTAGTCATAGTGTTCGTTCGAGGCGGTAATAAAGCAAACGATCATGGGCAGCTGCACACCGTTTGACTGGCTTTCGCAGGGGAAAGAATGCACTACTCGCACCACACCGCACGCCAGCAACAACACCGTGACCAGACAGCTGGCGGTGCACAGAGCTGTCCGCCATGGAGCGCTCATCACGCTTAGAAACACTTGTACCGCGGAAAGTCTTATGTTGTAAACCGTAATGTCCGTGGCGCGCCACTGTTAGCTTCACTTCAGGCCGTGGGGTTTTGCTCACTCACTCGCGCGGCAGAACAACCAAGTTCACAATCACAACACTTCTATAACGTGACCGCCAGGTGTCTGGCTAGCAATTGGTCGCGGTTTCGTAACCTGCGCGTACTTTTATACGACAGTGATTAGAACCTTGACGATGGGGTCAGCACGGTCTAGTGCGGTTTTGTGCCTGATGCAAATGCCGCCGTCCCGTTTGGCACATGTCCAACTGGACATTCTTTGCTAGAAAGGCTCGACTCGCCCGAGCTTATCGGGCTCGGTAACTCTTGTCAGAGCCCATCCAGCGAGCGGGCGACCGTGGAAGGGCCGTTCTGGAAGGGCCACAATCGCACGAGGCAATTGATAAGAGCGTCATGGCCTTTCGGCGGGACATGTTTTTGTGGCTTAAAAGGTGTACGATATTATTCGAAAGCTGACCCTTTTTGGTAGCCCCCGTCCCAGTGTGCCCTATCAGACGGATAGACGAAATCTGGGTGACAGTTTTATCAACTGCTTTTCCTTTTTTGGAATTCCTGTTTTCTATCAAAACAGAAACAAAACATCGGAAAAGCTCTCTGAGGTGAATGTGGTTTTGTGGTTTGCTGCCTGCTACCACCGGTGGAGTTTGTTTTCATTCACGGCCATTTCCCGCACCATTTACGGACGCAATGATCACGTTTGCAGTTCTTTGGGTTTGTTTTTTGACAGAGGTCCGAAGAATTTGTACAGTTTTTGTGTGATTTTTTGTTTCGTTTCACCTTTTTTGTGATGTTCTTGTGAAAGCAAATGGTTGATGAACTCCTCGTGCAGCAGGAATTTGAGTCGAATTCCGTTTCCAGTTGCTTCCAATTGCACACACGTGTTAGCGTGTGTTCCATCATCGACGATGTTGTAAGTGTCTACGCGTGCGGCGCAGGGTCCCATTCCCTACAAAGTGCAATCAGGCTAATGATGGATTTGTTTTCCACACTCTTATCCCAAAGCAGAAAACCGCAAAACGATCGATCAAGTGTGTACAGCAGCGTTAACCGCATCCCTCCGACAACCCCTTTACTTTTAAGCCCCTTCGGCAGGTTGTAAAGGAAACACTCTGTTTTACCGTTGTGAGTGACACTAACGACGCTTCCTACTACTGGTACTCTTATCAACAGCACTCTACAACTCCTGAGTTCGGTCCTTCAATCCGGGTTTTCTTCCACTTTCTATTGGAAAATTAATTGATCTGATGAGAAAGCAACCACAACAAAAGCATGCCATTCATAAATCATAGAAAAATGACAAGAATTGCATGGCGAGGAATGTGGATCATTGTCATTGTTATGAAGAAAAATTGACCAACCAAACAGTGGTGGCCAAACAAAGCTATTCTATCAGTGTCCTTAACATGATGCTCTTTTTCTCAATAACTCCTTATTGGAATCGGGCGGATTGCTTTATCACGTCCTTAATGCTTGAATGCACTTTTCCCGGACATCGGCGACGACGTCCAATGGTATGATGGTATCGCCTCTGCGACCCTTTTGTGCAGTGCTCGTTGCTTGCTGCTACTAAATGTCATTGAGCTCGCCTGATAATGGATTGGTTTGTTATGTTTGCCGGTCTGGTGGATGGCAAGCGGTGGATTTAGAGAACCCAGATGATAAATGTGGCGTAAAAAGTCACATTACTCGGATACAGCAAAGAGGAAAGAGGATAAAGGAGATCCTCGTCTTCCTGTTGACTGGACGCTTTGAGACGGGAAGGAAAATAATTAAAACTCCTACTGCTGCTAACAGCTCTACAGCTGCTGCTAACAGCTCTAGCTTTGATCATCATTACCCATCAAAGAGCTGGTGTTGAAAATGAGCGCTCTAAACGCTCTTTGAAAACATGGAAAGCTCTCACGCAAAAGAGACTCGTTTTCCGGTTCAATGGAAGTCGTTTTTCAGTATCCCTTCTATGTATTGCTGTTGGTGCATCGTTGGTGTCTCCGAAATAAATAAGCGATAGTGTCGCATGTTTTATGTAGTCATTGCGCCCGTCTGTGATGGAACGTGAGTGTATGTGCTGCGAGAGGAATTACGAATATGGTAACATGAGTGCAATAAAACTCAATTAACATTGTCACACCTGGCTGGTGTAGCTCCTTCGGGCGAGTTCTGTAAAATCAATCCCGATGCGGTTATTTGATCGAAATGCCGAACAAGTATCATCAGCCACTTCAGGAACGGCATGTCCTTTTCGCTCAGATTTATAACCCCGGTCAGTGGCTGACCAGAATAAATTGATTTTAGGTATGTGTGTGTCTGTCGTATGGCTTGGGGTGGCTCAATCACACTTTCTACACTTCCAAACCTCCACCTTAAGCTCCTCAAAGTGTGGATGCACTTTCCACGATGCATATTTCATGCTTCATTCTGTTCCCGCCTGCAAAACGTGCGGTGGAAAAGTAATTTACCATTAATAATCGACAAACCCAGCATGGGTTTCCCGAGGATCATATTGGAAAATGGATTACAACATTGCCTTTGCGATATCATGTCGGCAAACTACTTTATTGCCCCCCGGGTGCGCACCGGTGCACCAGTACGTACACGGTAATGGTCGGAACACCCGAAATCGCATGAATAAAAAATGATTCTTAAGTCACGGACGGACGGACGGAAAGTGCACTTTCGATTCGCTTTTTCGCAGCAGCATACGGTGTAAGGCAGAAGTCCAGCTGCCCAAACCGTCGTCCGCACGTGTGACACCAGCGCTGTGTGTGAAGAATAAAAGCGCAGGAAGTGTGGTCGTCCAAGAGAAGAGATGGAGGAGCCACACGGTAGGGGGAATTCCATTTAATGGGTAAGCTTTGCTGGTGGTACGTTCCGTTGCTTTCACGGCGTAGGCGAATCACTAATGCACCCGTAATGAGCCTAGGGACACACCTGGGAGCTTTCCCGGACACAGACGGACGGAAGCGGTTCATTGCTCGACTGTCGCGAGGCCGCCAACACCGTTTGCGCGAAACAAAAGCCAAAAGTCCCGTCGCCACGCGCAAAAGGATAATTAAACTCTTCTCCCAGGAGTCACATTTTTTGTTGCTGCTGTTGTTGCCAACCCACACACTGGCGTAGAGAAATTGCCTCCGGGGGTCATATGCGGTACTTAAACACGAACTCTTAAATTCGTTGCGTTTGGGAGTAGAAGTACAAAATAAAAGCCTCTTGCATGCACGGTTCACGAAGTCACGAGCAGACAGATACATACAGGTACATACGGGAACAAAGCTGTATTGCTTTGGAGGACAAGAGCATAATCGAGAGCACCGTGGGGAGGGGTACAGGACGAACTCGGGGATATTATCTGTATTTATGTGGTCGCGGTTGGGCAACAGTAACATAAGCTCTGGAGCATAGAGAGAGAGGGAGAGACGGCAAGCAAAAAACACGAACGTACGGACTTCTTCCCAGACTAATTCCAACAGCATGGGAATGGGGCAGCATGGGCAGAGCGCACAGATCAACGACCATAGACAACATGTTGTGCAGTGTGTGTGGAGCTGGAGCTTTTTTGCATTCTTCGGCGGAAGGAATCACTTTTTTGCCTCGTTTGAAACCGTTTTGAATGGGTCGCCAGCCTCGCCATAGAACGAACGCTGGAGGATGGATTGCATTCGTTTGGGTTGGAATTTCTTGCTGCTTTTGATACCACATTCCGAACGGTGGCGGCGGCAGCTGCGGGGTCTGTTTTGGGTGGCAAAAAAATAATCATCCCGTGGAGTCAACAGATGTGCAGAGGGGGCAGCAGATGCACATGGCGCGAGGCATGCCCGGGAGAGGAGAGAATATCGATCCGTCTGCCAGGCGGCCAATGCACCGGACGGGGCCGGTATATCGACGGTTCTGGTAAACCGCTGCTGCTTGATGGATTGTACATAAAACGCAGAGTGGGTAGAAGGAAACAGTTTGCCACAGAATGGTGCAGCATGGCCTTTTTTGCTTGCTTGGTAAGCTTTCGGATTAAATGGAGGAAAGATAAATGAGAGACAGGATGACGACCAGTTGTAGAAGAGATGTTTTCCAGTTCGCAAATAATAAATATCTCCCCACTGATACACCACACGCAAACAAAGTTATCAACATTCTAAAGCTGTTTGCTCCTCTAAACAGGGCTACAACCGTTACTGCTTCATCGCGAGCAAAAGTGAGAGCTGCGAGCGTCATTATCTATGGTCAGTTTCACTGCTTAATTATATCATAACTCGTGGCTCGTGGCCCCAAGTTTTGAGAGTGAAATTTCGATCTTTTCGATGGAGAGTAGACCCAGTGTTTGTGTGTGTGTGCTTATGCTAGCATTTATCTGCACTTGGATGCACCGAGCAATGCACCGAGAATCTGAAAGTAATTTCAATTCAATTTAACTCCCCACCAGCACTGCGGCTCCATCAAACCCCAGCCGTTTGCCATAAATCAACAGCTCTATTTCGGACGCGTTGCACAAACTGCACTGTGTATAGCCGTGCCACCGCCGAGTAGCGCGAGAATTTCGGATATTCCTCCGTTTTCACCGTGCCGCTGCCCCAGGGGCGTTGGAGATTGCATTTTATTTATTTACCATGATTGAATTGTGTTTCAGTTATTTTGAAGCGAAAGCAATCCGGTTAGTTGATGGAGGATTGCTAGGTGGAATATGTGATTGGGAGTTGGTGTGATTTACATTTAAATGTTACATCATGATCTTTGTGGAGATATTCGAGCGAATGTGCGTAAATATTAATCGAAAGCCTTGGGGTTCATTTAGCACGCTCCATCGAATATGCTGATCTAAAAGTTTTCCTATCTGTTCTTGATCTCCTCTCCTACCCATATCATGCAAATCCATTAGAGTGTGGGGGCAACGACTTCTGAAGCAAGTGCTTGAACCCAGAAATTTCCCCAAACTTTGGAGAGTGTAAAATGCGCTCCCCCGTTGCTTCCAATGTATTTCCTCGAAGCGTTTCTTTTTGCAAACTTTGAATGTTTTATCTCACTTAAGATGAGGGAGGTGGTGTGTGGGAAGAATCGTTTATGTTCGTGCCATGCTCAAGCATCCGTGCAGGAGGTTGACCGTTTTAGAAAATTTTCATCTCCAAACAATGAACTCCTCTCCCGACGCCGCAGCAGGACCGTTGCTGCTTGGAAGTTTTGCGAGGACGAGCATCTTCGCACGACTTGTCGCACGAGGAGAGGATGCTGAAGGATGTTTCCTTATAACTCCTTTACAGGCACACCCAGCCAGCAGCAGTTTTCTTTGTGTTGCTGCATCCCAGTTGCTGGGAGAGATATTGGGGCCGAGAGGACAGACAGGCTTGTTGATGCAGACAGTAAATTCACACTCTAATGCTGAGAGTGTGTATCATCCTCTAGTCCGCTTCCTTTTTCGCTTGGGGGAGACCGTAGCCGTGAATGCTGACACTTTTTTTAAAATGGAAACAAAGGAAGTGATGCATAAAAATGAGAAAGTTATATCCATGGATCATTGGAGCTGCTTCCGTTCTGTTGCCGAAGGAGACTCCCGCAAGAACAAGGAACCCTATAAAACAAACACATTGTCGTCTTTGTATTTTGCTCTGCTACCATGGCAGGTTGGTGTCTGGTGTGAAAATGGTTCCGTGTCGCTTGTGTTGGGATGTGTTTTTTTTTTGGTAGCAAAAAGCGATGAATTATGTACAGCTTGATAATTAGAAAACTTCTTCACCATAGCTTACACCCAACCCACACGCAGAACCATCTCCATCAATCGAGAGCTGGTTCGTGTTTGCTAATAACTTAAACGAACGTTAGACGTGTGAGAATGTCCAGCGCTTGTTCCGAACTTTTGCTGCATCCAAAAGCGGCCAATTAATTATTCAAACAAAGTACACAAGCGCATATTTCCGGTCGGTGAGGTTGGTGCATTGCAGATGTAAACCAGAAGATTGCAGGGCCAAGATACACAGTGCAGTTGTATTGGATTTGTAGGAAATTTAAAGCTACCTCTACCACCTCCGGTGGTTTTAAAGCTCGCTCCTGCCCCAGCAGCTCGACGCACAATCGAAAAGCAAATTTCATTCAATTATTTCTGGCCGGTAAATTGGCCTATTGGGAATGTAATCCCTCACGGGCGCTCCATTTCGGGGCTCCAACACATCGACAGCTTATTTAAAGGGGGAGAAAAACATCAACATCATTCAGAATAATAGCATCAATCAACGCGGCGAGTCTAACTTGTTGATACGTTGTATGTTTCTTCCGCTTCTCGCTGGAGGTTCTGCTGTAACTTACAGACATTTCAAGCCAGCCAACTTCTCTACCCAAAAGGTACGTGTGTGGTGTGTGGGTACCTTTTGCAGAGTTCCATTTCCGACAACCGACTGCTTTTCATTTGCGCAAGGGTGTTTCGATCGCTCCAGTGGAGCAAACGGCCGCCACTTCTCATCATGTAAATGGAGATGTAGTTCCTGTGTACGCCGGACGCAGGGCAGCAGCCGGCGTCAATTCGGAGGATGTGTTAAGATTATAAACTTCCTGTTTCTATGGCCCAGAAACGCGATCCATTCTGGAATTGAAAACACACATCAACAAACACCAGAGACCGGCTTCATTGAGGTGGGAGAGGGAGATGTTTGAGGTGCAGAAACAACAGACACGAGAGGTGGTGGAGTGTAGTTTGTAAAGGTGTTTTTCACGTTTGGAGCTGGAGCACACCGAGATCGTGCTGTAATGAAAAGGAACACTTTCCATTTCCTCTTCCATTCTCTGTAGAATATCCGGCAGCAAACAGTGTGTCGGTGTGGCTGTAAATAGTCGTCCACCGTTTGGACGTCGTCGTCGGCGCACCGTTGGACGTGTGAGATTGTCACCGGAATGGCACAAACGGGCGTGTGCCACTCTGGGTTGATGGGTTTTTATTTAGAACGCTTTTTTAATTGAAATTCTAAAGTAGAACACAAGCAGGAAAGGTGTTATTTTTACTGCAATCTCTCTTTTATGTGAGGGAAAAATAGAGTTTTTTTTCTATTCGGAACCCTGGATAAGTTTGTTTGGGGAAATAATTTGATTGGCAATGGGTGCGCATCAAACAAATGTTCAATTGTTTGTCTTTGCTGGGACTTCCATGTAATCACATTTCAATTTGAATTCTTGATTGGGTTACAACACGTGACGCAGGGAGGTATGAACCTCTATAAATGTGCGTTTATATGCGACAAAATTCCTAAGGGACACCTGCAACACACGCGCCATTCGCACCTTAGCAACGGAAGCATTCTGGCAACCCATGCGTGGAAATGTTTTATCACCTGCCGCCTCACACATGCGAGTCCTGCAAGGGTATCGAGGTGTGTTGAATTATATTTCGATGATTTATTACGCGGCCTTTTTTTCTGATTTTTAGACGTTCTAAAACGACGAAGCGGCAAAGAGGCCCAATGCCTTCCCCCAAAACCTTTTGTGTGATTTATTGAATTAAGCCCATCAAGTGACGAGCGCCCACCTTTCGAGCCGACGAAAGGTCGACGTAAAAAGGGAAGTGTGTGTCAGTTCTTGCGAAAAGAAGAAATGTCACCCAAAAGTAGTCGCATTTCGTTTGTCTCACGTACCGCTTTTCGTAAACTCCGCCGCCGCCCGAGTGCTTTGTTTCGGGCGCGATGGTGGTGCCAAGCGTACGTGACATCTCCGCCTTGGTTTGGTGGTAGTAATGTTACAGCCCATCGGACGCGGCCCTGCGTTACATTGGGGCCTTTTGGAACTGTGGAGCACCATTATTCTGACCGTGCTCTTAGGGAAACAAAATCCTCTGCCACAAACTGTAGAGTATCCGCACTGCACGCGCGGCGTTGTCGAGAAGTTAGGAACTCGCGGGGTTGGTCGTCTTTGGGACAGCTTAGTCGTGCTTAGTAAATGCGAAGCAGCGAACTCTTCGGCTTTTGGAAGTACACTTTCGCATTTCACTTTCGGCCTTCGTCTCACCTCACACTGTACATCCGGCATTACCTGCGGGGGTTAGTGAATTAGTTTTGGAGTAGCCGTTGTCGTTTAACTGTCTCGACACACACATTGGAACCTCACGCATGCACACAAAGAGAGCGAGAGAGCGAGAGAAGTGCAGCGTGTGTGTTGTGGATGGAATTGTAATTGCATCCCCATCAATTGCACTCCAGACAGGTGTGTGCCGTGGCCAGTCAAAAGAAGGGGCAAGCGAGAGAGAGAGAGAGAGGTCGTGTTCCGTTCCATTTCCCCACCTGCCCGATTTGACCACTCCACCACTCGTATAGGTGTCCAATTGAAGGGTTCAAGGCTCTCGCGCGCCTTACTTTCCCTACGCTTTCATCATGCAACTGCTCCAACTGCCAACTCCCCGTCTATTTGTCGATGACAACGTTAAGCAATTAAAAGAAATGAGCCTCCAACAGGAAGTGTGGCGAGAGCGGCCGGTTGGTTGGTTGGAGCAGGCCCCTTTTGTTTACACACACACACATTGCCCTTGGTTGGCAGAAAAGTGCAACTTGGTGCAAATTTCTAGTGCATTCATTCTTTTCCCATCTGCATTGTTATTAAAAGGGGGGGGGGCTGCTGCTACAACTGCTGCTGCTATTGAGACGCGATAATGTGAAGATGAGTTATTAGAGCAACGATTGTGATGCGTAGTTCTTTTTTTTTTTGCGCTACTAGAATGTTGATGATGGATGTGCCTACGTTGTAATAAGCTGCGTCATGTAGAAAATTAGTCACGCAATAACATGCGTGTTGTGCGTGTGTGTGTGCGTTTGTTGAATTGCATTGTTAAGTGCAACTTTGTGTGGTGCAGTAAAAAAAAGGCCCAGCGGCCCTTCAAACCCTTCGTCTGTCTTTTTCTTTGTTGCTGAAGAGCGCAAAACGGGAACAGAGAGATAGAAGGCGAACAATCTACACACCGATCATCGAGTGCTGTTGAAAATAATGATCCATTTTATATTGTTGAACTGTCCTGCACGTGATTGGAGCTCATGCCTTACAAAAGTGGGCTCTTTTTTTTCTTTCACCGGTGGTCTTCCTTTTTAGCATATTCGAGAGCGAAGGCAAATGGGGGCCAAGCAGCCAGCAGTCAATAATGCTAAATCACCGATTAATGTTCCCGTTATGCTGCCTTCTGACGACCATAATGAACCTATCACATTTACAGATTAGGCTTCGTGCTGTCTTGTGAGGCTTCGTTGCTCTCTCACTCTTTGGATCTCAGGAGTCACGGTTTCGTCTTCTTCTGGTGGACGTCTTTCTTTGACCGTGACCCTTGCCGGTCTATCGTTGAATCATCCCACCACAAAGCGGAAAACCAAAGCCCCCGGATAGCAGTGTGCGAGGGACGAAAATTGCCGCGTTAGTTCCCTCGGGGAGGAGGCAGTAGTTGGCCGTTGCGATGGATCTTTTTTCTCGAGAAAAACTTATGAGTCATCGTTGTCATCTCCGGTTGTGTCGTGAGGGTTGGTTTTTGTTCGTTGTTATCCCTCCTGGTTGATGCCGGCTTTAGCTTGGTTGTAAACAATGAAAGGTACAACTTTGATAAAAAAAGAAAGAAACCCCGTTAATGGGTTATAATGGAGAGCGGCCTGGGTTCCACCGGTCACGAATATGTACCGCCACCACCTGAACCGCCACAGACACATGCCAATACATGTCGTTCCGACATGACGGGTTACTACCGAACAGGCTGGAATAAGGTTTGCGTGTGTTGCGCGATTCGGTTGTTTGATTTAGGGTTGTGTCGAAGGCTCTTCCTTTCAAGCGAATCTTTCGTCTCACGCGCACGTTACCTTGAATTTGGTGCGAAAAATAGTATGTTCCGGGGTTTATTTTCGTGGTGAATGGCGGAATGGTTGGGCGTAGCACAACCTTCCATGTCACACCCATTCGCCAAATTGTCCAATAACACAACTGTGTCCGTCCACAAGTGATTGCATAAGGGGCGGCACATACACACACCCAACTTCCCCAACACCGAGGACACACAAACGCGGAAAGGCACACGTGTGTGTTGGGTCTCGCTGGTGAGTTATGGAGATGCGTTCGTAGAGTAACGCCGGCGTGTGTGCATTCTAATCGGACGCTTAGCTTAGGAGTGTGTGCTAGAATGACTCATTTGTGGATTAGTGCGATGTGTGGTCCGTTGGTTGGGAAGAATCTTTCCGCCTTAAATTAGTGTGAGATAATGAGCTTGTTGTTGTGTCACGTTCGAGTTGTTTGAAGAGAACACTTTGGAGCAGAGATGCCATGCTAAATAGAAGCACTGTGCTAAACAGAAGCAAGTAGCAAGGAACATCAATTCTGTGGGATATGGTTTGGGTTTTTTCCCCTCCCGCGACAGTGTGATTGATTTTCCCATTGCACGACATTTTGAGGCGACGACATCAGCAAACGACGAACCCTAGAATACTCTGTATGCAAAGCGAGGTAACATTCATTAGTGTCTCTCTCCCTGTTGCGAGTTTGTGCAAGTGATTGATGTGCAGTGGTGTAGAATAAATTAGCACGTTTTCCCGGGAGACGGAAGCGCTAGAACTAATCTGAATATTCGCTCAGTGCAGCATAAAAATAATTGCCCTGTTTTACCCTCTTCTCAACAGTATTTGTGCCCGCATATCTATATTAAAACATTACGCCTTACCGCTTTTCTTTTGTTTTCCGTACCTCTTTCCAGCTACAAGCAGCAACAGTTGATTAAAAGCAAAAGCCAATCCGAGCTTGCCACCTTCATACCGGCGTCGGCCATCATCTACCACAATACGGCCAGCAACGGCAGTGCATCACCGGCGGCACCATCAGCACTAACGCACGGCGGCAGCAGTAATGCATTCGGTCTCGGTGGCATTGCTGCACCATCGACCACAGCCCTAACTGCCGCCTCAGCCCCTCACGGCTTCTACCCCGAGCAGAACAACAATAATAATCATCATAGCAGCTTCGGACACGGTTCCGGACAGCAGCAGCAGAGGACGGAGGACGACTTCAGCTTCCCAGCGTTCGGTGCACTGCGCCGCTGCCTGACAGAGGAGATGCGCCCCGACCAGGACGGTTCGATGGTGAAGAGCGTGTCGATAGCGGAGCGGCTGGCGGCACTGAAGAAGAGCGGCGAGGACGATTGGCGCAAGCGCGTCTCCAAGAAGGATGTGCCCGACGACGTGCGGCGGGAAAATCTGGTCAATGTAAGTAAACGTAACGCAAGCGTAACGCTAACGTGCTCTATTCCTCGCGTAGCTGGTAACGCTTTGCAGAAGGCGATGCAAATTGCATACCTTTAGGCGGATTGCTGCATGGTAACGGGGAGAGCAAATTTTGGATTGGATGTGTTACAGCCGGATGCGGTTTAATTTCCAAAACAAGGTGGAATTTTGATGATCCGTGCTCTCGAATACGTTAACCTTGAAACGTTCACATGTTCGCTTGCCTGTCCCTCTCTCGCTTCCTTATCCTCTTTCTCACGGAAGCAACAACCAGTTTTTAGTTCACTCTTTTGCCTTTTCCTCTTCGGCTTAACTTATGCTCATCGCGGGTTATGCGGGGTTATGTTTGACTCGATGAGCCGTCGCTCGCGGATCCTGTACACTTGAGAGTTGTTTGTTGGATCGGGAGCACTACAGCAACACACACACATGCATGGGACTTGATTTCGATCGAGTTTGCATGTTAATTTGCATTTTAATTGTTTGCGAGAACATACCGGACGACGGAAAAGCCCACCCCGGTGGGCAAAGTGCAAATATACAGTACAGATCTCTCTTTGCTTGGCCGATTGTGTTTGCGGTGTGCTAAGTGTGCATAAGCACAGTGCTTCTGTTGCTGCCCTTGAGGGGAACGTCTTGATGGTGATCGTCTAGAATCTCGAGATCGGGTGCCGCGTCTTAGCGCAGTACATTACTTTACTTTACGGGTCACTTGCGATGTGAATGAGGAATACTTGATTTGCTTTCCTTTTGCGGTCTCTTCGGGTGTGTGGTGTGTGTGCTCATCATCAGTAAAACAAACGGACGCATTTATCTTGCAGTTTGTGCAGCACAGCCTTCCCAAGAGGCCTGCGCTGATCAATGTCTCTCATTTGTTACCGTTTGTTTTGGAGAAGTTCTGTGAATAGGAATGCACTGGCGGGATCCATAAAACATTCCACGATCGGGCGTTAGTACGTGCGTCTTCTTCGTCATAACAAAAATGCGTCTTCTTGTGATGTGTTTGTTGATATTCACCTGCATCAAACACACGCTGCGGCTGCTGCTACTCTAATATGTTAGGTGTGTGCAGTGGTATTGGTTCGTTGGTTTCGCCGGCTTCTTTGCTAGATAAGATAGCAAAACACGGCACGCTAACACCACTCTACCGGGATTGGCCGGGCTCTGTGCAGGGTACGGGCGCGTGCGGAGGTGCATCATCAATCACGCTCACAACACACGAAACGACCGGCCAAGCTTAAACGCACCACACACGCGCACACTCGTTGCGATGATTGCACAGTATTGGCCGGTACGGCATCGGGTCACCATCGCGCTCTCGCTCTCCGTCCCGCGTCGTGTCTCCCATATCAGTAAAAACCCAGCAGTGTGTGTAGAGTGTGTCCACCGACCAGCAGTAGCAGTAGTAGCCGCATATCAGCATACAACCGCACACTGTTGTGGTGTGGTTGGTTGTGTTGTCACTGCTCTGCAATACGGACGCTTCCTTCCACGGTCCAGACCCTCACAAAACGACGTTGCCGTGCGGCAAAGAATCGGCAGCAAACGCTCGCAGACGGCGCAAACTGGTTCAGTTGTATCCTGTACGCGGTCGGCTGCTGACGCGTGCGCTGAATGTGCTGCTGCTCATCACGGGCAGCTGTGTGTATTAGGAGAAAGAAACAAACAGAAGTAAACAACAAGCAGTGGTAGCAAAAACTAAAAACAGAAGAGTGAATTCCGTGGAACCACCCCCCCCTGCTTATTAAGCGTGAAGTGAGAGTTGGTGGCGCTCGTGCGTGATCTTGAGATACATTCCAGCTCCCTCGCTAGCCGTCGTTCCAAGGCACCATGAATCATGCGCTGGTATTTACTGGTGGCAGCTCCAGCCCCGGCAGCTATTGGGAAGAAGCGATCAGTCTCGTCGTTCGGCTCGGTACGCTGCTGCAAACATTAGTCATCCCGCTGCTGCTGGTGATCGGGGCGCAATTTGCGGTACAGCTGTATAACGGCGTCCGCCGGGAGGCAGAGCGCCTTCTCGAACAGCACGTCGATGCATTGCAGCGCGACCGCCAGCGGCTGATAGAGGAGATCAAGCTCGATCTGCTGCGGACGCTCAACAACAAAGGAGCGAAGGAGGCGGAGGAGTCATCGGCGCAGAAGGCTTCCGAGGCAGAGTGTGATTATCGTAGTACCATAAAGCAGTCGGAATGTGCATCGGAAAAGCCAACCATCATCTCACCCGCTCTGTCATCCACGCCGAGTTCTGGCTTTGTAAAGAATGGCAGCACAACGACGGGCAGATCTAATCAGACACCATTGGAGCGGCGACGACCGGCAACATCGTCCTCCTCCACCAAAGCCACCGAATGGATCCCGACCCGCCGCCACCGGCTGGACCGCAAAGAGTGCAGCAACATTGTGAATGAAATCATTTATCAAATTCAATCAGGCACGCGAACTGGGGAAGATTGCGTTAACAGCAGCCCAGGGAAGTCGGGAATTCCCGAAGGTACTACCCAACGTTCAGGAAATGCGGAAGATTCGGCGGTGCTACGGGATGTGCACAGCCGTAACGTGGTCGCTCGCATGAAGACACTGTTCGAGCAGCCGATGGGGCGACCCCAGATGAGCTCCGTGAAGTTTGCCACCACGCCAGAGAGGCAACCATCACCGGCAGCACCGGAATCAACGCCACGGCGACATTTCAGCAACGTTGTGAACATTCTTCGCCGCAGCGAACCCAACTCCTCGTACGGGTCGCGCTCCTTCAGTGCTAGCCTGGAGAACTTGAGGCCTGCCGGTGCTGCAGGGTACCCGAAGGCTTCCTCCGAACCTCCCACAGTGATCCGAATGCGACGACGCATCCGCTCCCAGCAAAGTTTGTCCGAATCGGTCGAAGACATCCTGGAATCGGAACGGTTCTCCAAACGCTTGTCCCAATACTCGATCAGTGATCTGCTGGACGAAGATGAGGCTGAGAGTGGAAAGCAACCGCTGGAGCGATACAGTGGAGAAGCCAAGTACGATCGGGTGTCGCGGGGTCTCAAAACGCTTTCCACCTTTTCCCTGTCCGAGTTGCTGCAGGATGACGAGATGACGACGACGGTTGATGGGGCGGAAGCAGAACCGGAAGTGGTACTGCGCAAATCGAAACCAAGCGCGACGCCCGCCTCCTATCGCAATGCCGTCGATAACATTGAGCAAATCCTAATTGCGGAGAACCTATCGAAAGACTACTGGAAGTACTCCATCTCGAACCTGCTGGACAGCATGGAGGAGGACGGTGGTATCGTGTCGCTGCAGTGATGATGTGTGGAGCTCCCAGTAAAGCACCTAAGCCCCAACCTCCTCCACCTCCCCGTGTACCTAGAAACTGGCTTATCTTGGGACGGCCTGCAAAGGTGCTTAAAAAGTCACCCGAGGAGAGAGGGCTTAACAGAGAGACTGATAGCGCAGTAAGGCGACTACCACTGGTGTTGGTGCGTGGTGACTCCCCGAGGATATCCACCCAACGCGTATAGATACTGTGTCAAGGCAGCTACGAGCTTTAGTGTACAATCGAACAAACAAAGGAAGCAAAAGAAGTAACGAGTCAATTCCCGCTAAAGGCTGTGATTGGATTTATTGTTGCACGGGTCAGCCTGTGTTGGTGTGTGTGTGTGTGTGTAACGCAACACACTGTACGACCGCGTGATGAAGCATTATTATATTTAGGGTGTTGTAAGTGCAAGAGTGACGTAAATCAATTCCAGTTAGTATCAAGGTGTTGCAATGTATGTTCTTTACCGTAAGAAGAAGGTGTTTTACGAGGCGAATACACCCTCCCTGACCCGTCCAAGTTACTGCTACGTTTACTTTATCGAGGGTGTAATAGGAGCGCGATGGAGCCGCTGTCTACTCTGAAGCAGGTAATTTTGTGAAACTGAATGAGAGGGGTGTGGCCCCTTGGGCATCCCGGGGTCGGTTGGAGGTTCGATTTGTGATTCGGTGTGACCTTTAAAAGGCCGTCTTCGAACCCGCTGCTCAATCACTGTCGCTCTAACGATCCGATTAATGGTATGTCTTTATGAGTTATCGAAGCGATGCGGCGAGGAACCACGGAAAACTTTAATGGAGGAATGATAAAAAAAAATTGTGGATGATGGGACCCAGGGAAGGTTGAGTTATTTCGTCGCTTATTGCCAACCACACCCCAAAAAACACACACACACACACAGATTGGACGTACGCATCATTGCGTGTAGTAGCTGTACGATGATGCTATCTGTCGTTTCGTTTCGCTTGCTCTCCACGACATTATGACCTCCTTGGGTCGAGCGTTTAACCTGCCCCGAGGATGGGAAGAGACAGTACAGAAAGACCCAAAGTGATGTGAAAAAACGGTCACTGTTGAAGGAAGGAAGAGGGTTCCTCCCCTCATCCAAACACCATTTAACGTCATTAATTTCTTAATTAGCCATGACTGCGTAATGATGGATGATATCACTACTATCGGGTGGTCGTGCATTGGTATCTTGTCACCCTCACTTGCCTTATCAGTGGAATGGGATGTGGGCTTTCTTTGCGGATTGTTTTATGCATTATGACTGTATGTAAACAGATAACAACACGTCACGCTTGTCTAACTCGCACACACACCTTTGTTTTGCCATTGCAGAATGCACTCATCGTTGCCAAGTCCCACGAAAGCCCAGTGAAAAACAACTCACCACGACCGTTCAGTCGGCCGGCGGACCTGGAGGGTGGAAACATTTCCGATCGGTTGGGCAAGATCAAGACGTCGTCGGAAAATTGGAAAAATCGTGTCGGTAAGTATCGTGTTTTTGTTTTTTTTTTTTGGCAATCGTTGCAATTGTGTATCGAAGACTAATTATTCTCTCTTTTTTGCTCTTCCAGAACTCTCCGATGCGACCAACTTCACCGTTGCGGGCCGGCTGCCCGCAACCAAATCGCCCAAGCTACCGTTCATCAAGTCGGACACGAAGCAATCGCCCGCGATGAATGTGTTCCGCAGCGTTAACCCACCGCAGCTCGGCCTGTCCAAGAGTCCCTCGATGATGGTGTCCTCGGTGGTCACTTCCTCGACCGTTTACGGACAGCAACCACAGACGGCGGCAGCGCCGCCAGCATTCGGTGCACGCCCTACCAGCGTTCCGGCGCCCCAATTTTCTAGTCCCGCTCCGGCAATGTTCCAGCAGCAAAGCCAGCAGCAGCAGCACCGTGTGGTTGAAAGTCTCATGAAGCGTAGCATAAGCGTGCCGGGCGTACCGTCCGGCGGCGAGCGAACGTTTGGCGGCGATCTCAAAACACAACAACCGGTCGGCTCGAAGGTCGCCATCCCGAAGCTGGACGATGAGAGCTTCGGCTCGTTCTTCGGGAAGGTGGCGAACGGTGCGACGGCGAGCAGCACGGCCACGACCGGCAGCTTTAGCAGCAGCCTCACCAGCAGCAGCAGTATGATGAGTAGCAGCAGCTCCAACGCCGAGGTTACGTTCGGTGATCTCGACACACTCAAGACCAGCGGCGAGAAGCTGTCGCACAAGAAGGTGGTACAGGGGCCGCGGGGCCGCCGGGCCATGTCGCGCAATCCGCTCAAGACGCTGGCCGCCCGGGACGACCTGCAGACGGAGTACACCGAGATAAGGACAGGCATCGCCGACAAGGAGATGCGCCGACTTAAACTAGAAGCAAGTAAGTAGCGGGGCGATCGCGCGTCTTGTTTCCCCATTCTCCGGTGCAGCCTTGAGGTGTGCGTATGTGTGTATGTGTGTGTGTGAGTGTGTGCATTTATGTTTTTGCGCGTGCTTTTCTTGTTGTCGTCAGCCACCTTCATCCTCAGAGGATCATCTCTCTCTCTCGAAAAGGTGTTCTTAAAAAAAGGATCCTTTTGCAAGATGATCCTCTGTGAGATGAGTTTGCCGTGCTTGACCGCGCTGCATCACTACCACAACATCCTCCTACTACTTACACACCCCGCTAGCCTTCTCAATGCACGAAACTGTTCTTAACACGTGCTCTCTCCCTCTCATGTTCCCTCAATAATGCTAACCTGGCTCTGGCGTACGATGGTGGCATCCCCGTGCCCTGTCCGTGTCGCCGTTTTTTCTCTCTGTGTTCTTTTTTTCATCCCTTTTTGTTCCCACTACCACCCCTACCCACCACTGTGTAGTTGCCAAAAGTAGCAATCTGGCCGTAGAAGCGCTAGCCGGCTTAGCGTCCGTTGAGGATTTCAAATCGGTCAGTCTCAAGTCTAGCTCGCTGCCGCTGAATCAGTCGTTTGTCCCGCACAAACCGCTGATGTTGCTGCAGGTGAAGGGCCGTCGGCACGCGCAGACGCGCCTGGTGGAACCGGCCGCCCGCTCGGTCAACCGGGGCGATTGCTTCATCCTCGTCACCGCCGACCGGCTGTTCGCCTTTCTCGGCCAGTACGCGAACGTGATCGAGCGGTCGCGCTGCAAGGAAATCTGCGAGCAGATCGTGCGCGACAAGGACCTGGGCTGCAGTGCGGCCAGCGTGACGCTGCTGAACGATGGGGGTGCGACGGCCGGCCGGCAGGCGCGCGACTTTTGGGCGCTGCTGGGCCGCGGGCAGGAGGACGAGGGCGTGTGCGATTCGGGGCACGCGGACGAGGACGAGCTGTTCGAGGCGTGCCTGATCGAGACGAACACGGTGTACGAGTACGGGGAGGAGTCGCTCGTGCCGGTGGAGGAGTACTGGGGCGCGATACCGAAGATAGCGATGCTGGACCCGCGCAAGGTGCTGGTGTTTGATTTCGGCTCCGAGCTGTACGTGTGGAGCGGCAAGAGTGCGCCGGCGGAGAGCAAGCGGGCGGCCCTGCGGCTGGCCCAGGAGCTGTACGGCGGTGGGTACAGCTACGAGGAGTGCCAGCTGAGCCCGCTCAACTTTGCCGAGCTGGCGGGCGATCGGCAGCGGGATGCAAGGCGACTGTCCAAAGCGGGCAACAGCCGGCCGGAGTGGTGCCTGATCGCCCGCGTCACCCAGCACATGGAGACGGTGCTGTTCCGCGAGAAGTTCCTCGACTGGCCGGACGTGACGGTGCAGTTCCGGGACGAGTACGGCGGGGATGGAGCGTCCCCGACCGGGCTCGAGATACGGCCGCTGGACGGCCCGGAGCTGTACGGGCGCGCCGAGCCGTACCAGGAGCCGAACCTGGTGCTGGAAAACTCCAACCTCGGGCGGGGCGACTTCTACTACGACCAGGACTCGATGCGCCACTTCGATGTGCGCACCACGTCCGTGACGCAGTGGGAGATTGACGAGTACGAGTACAAGGAGATCGATGGGACGTCGCGCGGCCACTTCTACGCCGACGAAAGCTACACCGTGCGCTGGATGTACCAGATCAGCGTGACGGTGCGCGAGCTGAGCGGCAAGGTGTCGAACCGCAGCACGGTGGTCGGTCGCGACCGGTGCGCCTACTTCTGCTGGCACGGCCGGGACGCGTCGGCGAACGAGAAAGGGGCGGCGGCACTGCTAACGGTCGAGCTGGACAAGGAGAAGGGTGCACAGGTGCGTGTGGCGCAGGGCCAAGAGTCGGCCGCCTTTCTGCGCCTGTTCAAGGTGATGTTCGTGCATCGCAGCAAGCGCGTGGCGAAGGCGGGCTGGCGCATGTACATGATTACCGGCAACTTCCCGGAGGAAACGATGTGCACGGAGGTGGACGGTTGCAGCATGCGGCAGCTACGTTCCCGTGCCACGATGCTGCTGGTGCATGGCGAGCGCGGTCGGGTGCTACTCTGGCAGGGCTGTAAGGCACTGCCACACGCGAAGGAAGTGGCCGCAAACGTGCTGCGCGTAGTGCTGGACCAAAAGTGTCCCGAACTGTTCGACGAAACGCTGTCCAATCTTTCCTCGGCCGTCGTGGAGGAAGGTCACGAGACGGACGAGTTCTTTGATGCGGTCGGAGGGCAGAACAGGCATCACTATCACAGCCTGCTCGGGTCGGAGCAGTGTTACGACTTTACGCCACGCATTTTCCACCTGACGAGCATCAACAATGGCAACTTTGAGGCGACCGAGCTACAGTGTGCGCTGCGTGCGAAAGACCGCCCCACGGCGTACCCGTTCCGGCAGGAGGATCTTTACAGCGCCCGTCAGCCAACGATCTTCCTGATCGATAATGGGCACGTGCTGTGGCTGTGGCAGGGCTGGTGGCCGGCGGGCGACGAGTCGGGCAGCGACAGCGGCGCCGGCGGCGAGACGAACCACAGCAGCTTCGACAGCAACCGGTCGGGCGAGAACCGGTGGCAGGTGGAGCGGCGGGTCGCAATGGAGACGGCCGTCTCGTACTGGAAGGCGAAACAGCGACAGGCAGGTGTGGGCGAACGCGTGACGAATGGCAACGGGCATGCGAATGCTACTACGGCGACCACGACGACGGCGGATGAGAATGGAAACGATGAGCCGCAGGGGGTCGATGAGGTCGATGCCAAGCCGACGACGGACCGGCAGCAGGAGCATCACCGGGTGGAGCCGCCGTCGACTACTGCTCCGGGTGACCACGTGCATGGGTTCGTCGTCTGGGCCGGGCTGGAACCGCTCGAATTCATTGCCATGTTCCCGGAGTGGACCGAACGGGACGATGTCGCAGAAATCAATGTGCAGGTAGGTGTACCATGTAGCTCTTGCTCTCTTCCCCTCTCTAGCGCTCTAATTCCTGCGTTGCGTAGAGAGTGGATCTTGTTTCCAGGATCTCGAAGAAGACGAGGTTTGTATGGCCCATAGATGAGCTGGAGAAGGTAGTTAGACAAAGATCTCATCAGTTTTAGTTTTTGCTGGTAAGCTTCCGTATGAAACAAGCTTCAATGTGCGCTTTTTCCTGTTGAAATGTGTCTCACACCCCCCAAAGCTGCCTACCGAGCTGCAATATCGTGCGTCTCGATGTGTGTGTGTTCTATTTGTACCTTGCAACTTCAAAAAACAAGAACTGTTTAACATGCCTACCAAATAGCGAATATCTGCTCCGCTCGTGTTCCACTCCGCCCCAATGTTTTTAACCGTGCTTTTCAACCCTTGTCGTGGAGCATTCTTTTCCCACTGTTTTTTCCCTATCTGTAAGTGATCCACTTCTTCTCACACGAAACTAATGCCTTCTGGTGCCTTTCCTCTCATTGTAGGATGGTCGTAAATCGACACCGCAACCCATCTACGACAGCCTGTCGCTGCTGTCCCGCAAAGAGTACCCGCTGGCCGTGCTGCTCGAACGCCCGCTGCCGGAGGGCGTCGATCCGACCAAGCTCGAGCTGTACCTGCACGAGCTCGACTACCAGGAGGCGCTCGGGCTGAGCAAGCAGGAGTACGATCAGCTGCCCGCCTGGAAGCAGACGAAGCTGAAGAAGGAGCGCGGTTTGTTCTAATAAACACACCCTGTCGGACAAAAAAAACGGAGAAGGGAAAACGCCATACAGATACAGAGGGCGGACAGATAGGAAGGAAGTAGGAATGAGACAGGAAAGCGAATACGATTTGAGCCAGTTTCGAGGGTTTTGTGTTCGTCCGAGGATCACGTGTTTCAAAATTGCAGGGGGTGAAGGCTCTGCTCTAATGATATTACTAAGGTATTTTTTTCGTTTTCTTTTGAGTTGTTATTTTGTGTTTCTTTTCGGTTTTGTTTTGTTTGAGCAAGATAAATTTAGTAGCAAATTTTGAAACTCCCCTCTCTGTGAGCCGCCCATAGAAGTAGCGTCATTCTCTCTTCTTCTTTTTTGCTTAAGTTTTACCGATGTGTACCACTAAAGGATAAAGATGTACGTGTGCTGTGCGTGTGATTTTGTGTGCTTGTGTGGGTTGAGCTTTCCAACGGCCAATCCAATCGAGGAAAGAGAGATAGAGAGAGATAGAGGAAAGAGGAAGGTCGTGCTCTAGTTCATTGATGTTGTGTTCGTTTTGTTTTAATAATTTAAAAATATAAAACCGTTTATTTTATTCCTACCAACACAACCATCTGTGTCGCAAGGAACGGGCGTTAAACGGTGTAAATGGCGCCGTAATGAGAAAGGCTTGGAGGTGGTAGTGTGCTGTAGAGAGGGACCCGTAAGAAGATGTTCAGAAAAGGCCCAGTAGATTGAGTTGAGGGTTTTTGAGTTTTCATATCCTATTTTCTTCCTTGCAGTGCCTCACACGGAGGAGTGCGCGATTGTGCTACTTGTAGATATGTGATTTTCTTTCCCCCCCTATATTCAATCGTTACATCTTGCCACCTTTTTTGTTAGTTTTGTGGTTTTGTTGTGTAAAGGGTGTTAACCACCACCCTCTCTCTCTCTCTTTGTTTTCCCGATGGTGCTTTTAGTTGCTGAGTAGTGTTGGTTTTAAGAAGAACGACAAGGTTTGTGTTAATTTTATTTATCCAATTTCTCGGAACACCGAACATGGATCGATGGATTTCTTTACATTTAAACGTGCATGATGATGTTACGGGGCAGGAAACGACGCAAAGAGGCATGGAAATAGCTTGTACTTAAGTAGGGACTAGCCGAAGCCCCAGGACAGGACGGGAAAGGGTTGTTGGCGGTAGTATCGTGTGGTCGTTGATTTGAAAAAAAAAAAGCAAACGAAATTGATGTCTTTTAAGACGAAGAAATGCCGGAGAAACATAATCAATTAATCGTGTCGTGTATACAGTTTTCTTATATAGTTTTTAAACATCCCCTCCCCGCATTATAGTCAAATGTGCGCTGGCGGCGTGTCTCTACTATTACTACTACTACTATTACTATTACACGATATCATTATTGTTTCCTACTTTCATTCGTTTGGGTTTTTTTTTGTTTTATCTTTAACTAAGTGCAGCGTGAACTCTAAACTGTATGTGTTAGTACACCTTGAACGAAGCAGAAAAAAGAAAAAGAAGAAGAAGAAGATTTCATTACGATGCCGAACAAAGCATGATAACAAAAAACGAAGGAAGAAGCCCCGCGCGTTTACCGAATGTGAATTTTGTAGTTTGTAATTGGGAAACGACAGGCTGGTGGGAGGGAAAGAATTTGAGCGAGAGAGAGAGAGAAAGAGAAGCAAACCCAACATATTATACACGTACATTTATATATAACTTATACAAGAAAAAATCAAGCTAAAGCTAAAAAACCACCATTATACCTACCATACACCCCACCACATGCGGTCATTTCGGTCACACATTTAGCGAGAACGAACACGAATATTGCGGGCACACACGCGGTGATGATAGCAAGGACACGCTGAGTTATTAGAGTGCGCGTGTGTGTGTGTGTTGTCGGTATATTTTTGTAAAGGTGAAGAGATAAGGCGAAACTAAACCCCCGACACACAACACTGGCGCTGTGTTTGTATAGCGGCACAGCCGGAACCGGTTCGCACAGAGAGAGTGAGGATGGTTGAACGCTGCTGAACGCCGCGCGCCTTTGTTCGAAGCACACACTGCAGTGGTAGTAGTAGGCCATGGAAGCAGGTGTAGTGTGCACTTGTCAGTCAATTGATGAGTTCAGTTTCGGCTGCTGCTGCTGCTGCCGATCGACGCCCTTTTACGTTTAGTGCAATAGAGTTTATCCTTCCTGCGAGTACGCCTTTTTTTCTTACCGCGCGTGTCGTGCCGTCATCATTATTTCTACCAAAATTTTGCGCTTGTATGTGTGTTTGTATGTGCGTATGAAAAGCCGCGTGCGTGTGTGTGTGTGTGTTTTGTACTGAGATTTGACTTTGACGTGGTGTGCACAACAGCATATCATCCCACTCTTCAGTCCCCGTTCTCCACTTGATTATGGCGTTCCAAAATGGAGCCGTTGGATTTTTGGAAAAAAAACAATAAGACGTTTGATGTGAGGGAGAAGAAGGGTGTTTGTGTATGCGTGTGTGTGTGTGGATACACAGTACGAACAGTGAAAAAAATGTAAAGCCAAATAAAAAAAAAAAAACAATGTGAAAAAAATACTTACAAACTGTCTCAAACTATCGTGATTAGCTGCGTAAAAATGAAAGAAAAGAGAATGGAAAGGGGGAAAAAGCGAACCAAGGTATGTGTATATTCCAATAAGAAAATGAGCTCTTCATAACCGTGGTACTGCTACTCCCTGACTGAGGGCGCCACTGTGTACTGCTCCAATGGTTCTCTTCATTTCGGATCTTTCTCTTTCGGAGTCCCCATACAAAACAAATACTTTTGTTTTTGTTCTTTACAGTAGTTTTTTGTTTTGCTTTTCATTTCTGTTTTATTTTCCGTTTTTCTTGTTTGTTTGTCATCACTAAATATAATAAGAATATATAATAATTTGCAATAATAATCATAATCAATAATGCGCCGCCGGCTGTCGCTACTGCCGCCATCCTACATCCTACACCTTTTTCTTCACTTCTACTATCCTTTCCTCTGCTTGTGTCGGTATTTTTTCCTTCCTTCTGTTTTTGCACATGAGTGTTGTGTGCATGTGTGTGTGTGTACGTTACAATGTTCCTGTGTAATGCCTGTTTATCAGTGTGTATAAGTGTGTGTTTGTGTATGGAACGATTTTCTTGCTGCTCTTATCTAATCGCATTCGCATCCTTCCTGTGTGTGTGTGTTTTTCCTGTATGCTGTGTATTTGTAGTGTACGGATGCATTGTTTTGAATGCATCGTGTGCGTATTACTCATTATCTTTTTACCTCTACACACATACACACGTCTCTTTCACACTCTTTCCCTTCTTTCTTGTTTTCTCATTTCTCATCGCACTTAAATAGTAAGGATTAGCAAGGGAGAGTGATGATGGTTTCGATCAAGTAGTAGTAGAGTTCTAACTGCTTCCTTCTTCTTCTTCTTCTTCTTCTTCTTCTTCTTCTTCTTCTTCTTCTTCTTATCTTTCACTTTTAATTTACGTCTTAGTTTGCTTGTCTGGTGTGTTTACGTCACCTATCCCTTTTCCCTCCCTTTATCTTCACATATGTAATTGTAATATTATAATAATAAATACTTATTTTCACCACTTTCGTTTTCCAACCACACCACAACTCTTCTTCCACTTTCACGGCTCTCTCTCTCTCTCTCTCTTAACATGTGTCTGTCTTTTAGTTTCGCAATCTTTTTCACTGATTCAAAGAACGACGGATTTTTCGCTTTCGCTCTTCCTAATGCTTACCAGGTTTTAGTATGGCTTCCATACACACTCCCGCGCATGTACGTACGTATTATGTCTGTGTGTGAGTGTGTGTGTGTTTCTTCATTCAACTTTGTTTATCATTTGATCATTTGATTTTGCATCGTTTTAGAGCTTGTCTTGTGCTCGTGTACTCGCTCGTTCCACCTTCACACACACTGTGATTCATGTTGGTATTGATAGTTTCTCTATTTACGTGTTTTTGTTTTCTTCTTTTGCTTCTTATTGTTAGCTCCTATCCACATTCCTACAAATGATTGAAAAGCGTAGCATTTATATTTATATTCTTTATAGTAGCATTTTCTTGTTTCATTTTTTCTCTTCTTCTTGCTATTTTAATTTCCTCTTCCCTTCCATCCCCGGGCTGTCGTCCCGGCTGTCTTACCTTCCTCCCCACTTAACATTCTTATGTTTCCAAAACCCTGCCGAAAATGGAGCCGAAATCGAAAGACTACTATGAAAAAAAAACACGATCAATCGTGCGCACCTTGCACCGCATTGCAAATGTACAATTTTGTTTCATCCAAAGGCGTTGTGTTTATCTCTTGTTTGCGTTTTTTTTTGTTTAGTTTTGTTTTAATGCTTCATTTTTACTTCTCTTTTGTTTTGTCTTTTCCGAGATTGAATTTTCGCTCACTAGCAGTAGTAGTAGTTTCTACAAATTTTTGCTTATTTTTTGTTTTGTTTCGTTTCATTTTATCCTCCTTTTTTATACAACATTCTTTCCATTCTTTTCGCTTTGTATCTCCTCCACTTCTTATAAATAACAGCGCAAAATTTCTACAAAAAGAAAAAAATAAAGTATCTTTTTGCTTTTATCTCATGCATTCTTCCCACCAAATCTTCTTCTTCATCAGCAGCTCAGTTTTGCTCCATTTTTTGTTTGTTTACGATATGAGATCATTTTGAAACAGTGTTTAATCGGTGTTTGTTTTTCTTCTTCCATTCGCACCTTTACGTTTTTTTTTTTTCGTTTGCATTTAACTTTTGATTGCTACACCTTTCACATTTCTAATAGGTTTTTGTTTTTCTTTGTTTGTTTTACAAGCCTTGTCTCTATTGCTTGTCTTGGTAATGGTGGTGATACTGTTACTGCCACTAATCGAATGGGTTTCCCAATCAGAAAAGAACTGTAATGATGGGTGTTTGGCAATATGAAAGTCTTTCCCACCCAAATGCCCCTCTTTGGGTTGAAATCATACAGAGACGACATACATTGAGCTACGAAAAGCTTTCTCCTTCTTCTACTACTACCTCTTGATCTGCTCTGGCTAACTGGCGGGGGTATGTACGTATTTTCAAAGTGATTCTGCCTCCTCTCTTACCCTTTTCGTTTTACCTCTCCTCTCTCACATCCCTCGAGAGGCTGGTAAAATATATGTATATTCGCTTGTATAGTTTTGTTGTATAGTTCCATCATAATGTTTCTTGTTTGCTTCCTTTTTTTGCTTGTTTTTCTTGCTCTAAAATGTTGCTCTACAGCCGCAACGCGCCTCATCCGCTGTTTGGTTTTGCTTGTTTACTTTTTATATTCATATATTCATACTGTATTTTATATATTCTTTTTTTTTGTATGTTTATCCATTTTTCTTCTTGTTTGTTATTGCTTCTTGTTTGATTTTATACTCGTCCCCTTCTTTCCCCTGATTATGATTTCTGCTTGTTTATATTTTTCTTTTTTTATCTTCCATTTTATTTATCGCATTGTTATTGCTTGTTAGCTTCCATCTCCCATAGTGTTCATATAAAATTATTTGTGTATGGCATCTTCTTTTTGCTTCTTGCTGAATTTATCCTCCCCTTCTTCCCGCTAATACTTTTCTATTTCTTTTACTACCATTTTTAATCCATTTTACTTGTTACTGCCATTCCCAGTGTCATGTAAAAATGTGTTTGTGTGTGTGGTTTACCGTGGGGATTTGTCATCAGTATCATTGTCCACCGTGTCGTCATTGATTGAATCGTCGTTTTTTTTTTTTGTAAAAAAGGGATTGAAAAGTATAGAAAATATTTGGCTCCCAAGCTACCCTTTGATGTATAAAATATTTACAAAACAAACAAACAATCCACCAATAAGCAACAGGAGTTGCTGAGGAAAATGAAATAAAAACACGCTTACCTCAAACAAAACGCGCGCACACACATATACACGGTCGCTTTCATTAGTGAAAGGTGAATAAAAAACCAATATAAAAACAAAAAAAGGTGGTAAAATTGAATTAGTTTTTGAGATATAAAAAATGCAACTTAAGTTTATTCATTTGTTGTGTGTTTTGTTCGTGTGTATATCTATCTCTTTCTCTCTAGCTTTCTTTTTTGTCTCTCTCTCTCTCTCTCTCTCTCTCTCTTGCTTCACGTATTTTCATGTGTTTCACCAATTTGGAATTTCATGCCACACTACTGTTTCCTCGTTCACGTGTTGTTTTCCATTCCTCTTCTCTTCTCGTGTTATCATTTTTACTTCATTTTTAATGTCTTTAGTTGATTAGCTTAAAACGTAAAAAAATGCTCTCACAGTAGTTTCCATCTCTTATTTTCTCCCCCTTTTTTTCGTGTTTTTTGTTCGTGTTGTGTCATGCACGAGGGGTGACTGTTTTGTTCTTCTACGTCTTTTGACTTCTTCTTCTTCTTCTTCTGTGAGTATTACTTCTTAGCTTGCTTGCGTGCTTGCTTCTTTTCTTTTCTTTTTCTCCCTTGTTTTTTGTTTTGTTTTGCGATATGACAGGGAGTCACAACACTTGTTTGTTTGTATGTGTTTGTGTTTTTGTTTGTTCTTTGTTATGGCAAATAGTTTCCTATTACTACACACGTGTCGTACTTTGTTCGCGTTTCCCTTTCCATCAACTGACTTAACCAAGTGTACACTAAGCTATCGTATGTGTGTGTGTGTGTGGGTGGTTGCACTGTTTTGTCTTAATTGCTGCACCAACACAATCATACACACATACACGCACAGGGGGTGAAACATGTAACTTATGCTCTTATTTAAAAGAAGAAAAGTAAAATTACAAACATTCAATCTAATTTAATTAAAAAAAAAAACAGAAGAAAGAATTATCGCTTCGAAGCTTGCGCAAAGACGTAAGCAAATAAAGTTGTAAAAACGATACAAAAACTTCTACTTAAACAACGTTAAACCATCATACAGTTGTACAGAGCTCGTGCGCGCGCGCACATACACACACACACACGTCTTGATTTATCATTTTGCACGATCCTTAAAACAAAACTCAGTATGGCATGCAATCGCTACAACCCCCTTCATGGGGGAGAAAAACCTCTGGGCGACACAAAAGGAAAGGGGTGAGATGCTTTCCCTTTTCCCACGCGATTGATAGAAAAATAAGATTTATATAAATTAGTTTAAATTAAATACAATTATGAAATGTCGCATTGCGTTGTTGTTGTTTTTCTTTTAATAGTTTGTATATGCGCGCGCGCGTGTATGTAGAATTAAAACAAAAACTAGATAGTGAGAAATGGACAATAAAGTAGCAAAGGGGGGCGTGGATGAAAAGGTAAGGACTAATGAATAGATTCACATTCGCTCTAAACGAAAATAAATACTTAAACAGCTAATTGCGCGCGACATTCATTTCCACTGGCGGTGTGAGTGTGTGTCTTTATCTCCTCCTCTCCGCAGCTTCCTCAATTATAGCAACAAAAATGACACATACACATAAAAGAAGAAAAGAAGAAGAAGAAGAAGGTAATACCTAAACATACTCACTTACGTTGCTATAAAACTGCCCTGTCCCCATACACAAAAAAGAGACCACAAGACTCTTTCAAATGGGTGTGGAGGGTGTGTTTCTGCCTTTTTGCGTTCCCTTTTTGTTGCTTTGAGTATAAGTATGAAATAAGATCTACTAAACACCTTCAACAGGATGGCTACTAAGAGTGTGTCTGAGCGCGCGCGCGCGCATGTGTGTGTTTTCTTAATATGGCTAATACACATAAAAAGGGGCTATTTAAAAGTTGTACTAAACTAATTGCATCAAGAAAAGAATAACCATCAGCACACTCGGTATCTGGGTGGGTGTGGAGGGCTTTTTGGATGGGTAAAAATCACTCATCAACACTTGCAACATTGAAATGAAATCCATTTGCCCCCCCCCCCCCCCCGCCACACACACAGACCTACACAATGGTCTCTTTTTCACTCACTCTCTCTCTCTCTTGCAAACAGAGAGAAAGATAGTGTAAAGAAATGTTGTCATAAAAATACCTTCTTACGCTCTATACAACTAATTTGCTGCTTCTTTGCGCAAATAGAAGAAACAAAAAACTAGACGCAACTAATAAATGGTAGCTAAGGATTTTTAAAATAGTCGGCTGCGTAACAGGTAGTAGTATTAGTGTTCATCATCATCATCTTGTTTTGTTTGAAAGAATTGTTCCTTCAGTTTGTTTCTCCCCTCCCCTTAAGAAAAGGGGAGAGAAGAGGGTTTTGTGTGTTTAAAAGCAGCAAAAAATCAAGAAAAATAATTCCCGGTGTACGTTTCGTCACTCTCTCTCTCTCTCTCTCTATCTTCAACGTTCCTTCTCTTCCTCCTGTCTGATCCATACTTTGTACCATATTTGGTTGATAGATCGTTTTTTTTCCGTTTTGTTTCTCCTGGTTTTGGCAAGACAAATGGCAACAATATCTGTTTCCCTCTAACTCTCTCTCTCTCTTTCTCTCTCTTTCTCCTCAGTAGTAGTAATAGTAATAGTATTGACCGTGCGGATCACCCCGTACGTCCGGTTGCTGTAGCCACTGCGAGAACGGGCTCCTATGATGGGCGGCAGCAGCGGCATAGTGATGGTGATGGTGCTGCTGATGATATCGCTGTGACAGTAGCGATACAGGCGAATGGCTGCTGCCGCTGCTGCTGCTGCTGCTGCCCGCCAGATGATGATAGGAGGACGCCGAAGAATGGTGATGGTGATGGGGCGGCTGCACGTGGCCATAGTGATGGGCCAGGGCGTGATGATGCGGCTGATGGTGCTGGCTCGAGAGCAGCTGTAGCGCGGAAGCGGATGATGCTCCCCTTCCGCCACTCGCTCCCGCGGCCCTGCCCGAGTGTCCGGCCGTCGGTTTGCTTGCTACTGCAGCTGTCGCCGCCGCCGCCGATGCTGGTGGTGGAGGTGGCGGTGCTAGTGGTGTTGTGGTAACGTCTTGTGTTCGCTCGATCTGCTCATCCAGTGTCGTTGGCCTCGATGGCAGATCCTTCTCTCACCACTAGACACCCGGATACTCTACGTCCATCATGTCATGTTCCTAAAAGGCAGAAAGAGGGAAAGCAAGGTAAATTAGCAATGCATCTAATGACTCGTTTACAGCGTCACCCAAGATACGTACATCACCGATGTGACGCATATGGTGCAGCTCGTCGAGCGGTTCCGCCTTGATGTCGTCCTCCAGCAGCATATCCTTGTCGTCCAGCGGATCGTTCGTCGGTATGCCCAGCTTCTTCAGCCGCATCTTTTCCGCCCACTCCGCGATGCCGTGCTTCGGCCGGTTCAGGTTCCGGTGCTGGTAGAAGATCAGCGTCATGCGGGTCGGATTCAGCCGGTTCGGCTTTTTCACCGCCGTCGTCGAGTGCATCTCCAGCTTGGCACACTCGATGATGACGCTGCCGTGGGGCAGTGCGATCGCCACGCCGCCCATCTGCGGATCCTCGAAGCAGTCGAGATTCTCGTTCGTTTCCGTCACCTCGCCGAGCGTTTCCTTCGGCGGTAGGGGGGCCGATGGGGGGGCAGCTGGCGCCTGCGGCACGACAGCCGACTGTGCCATCATGCCGGCTCCGACAGCGCCGCCCAGCTCGGACTGCTTGCCGAGCGCACCGGCGGCAGCGGCTGCCACGTGCAGTTGGGCGGTGGATGGCGCCGTCCCGAGGTGCGGTGGATAGAGGTTCCAGTTGGAGGGTGGCGGTGGTGCTGGAATGACCGCAGTCGGTGGCGGTGGAGGGGCGGGACCGGTGCCCGGGAGTTGCGTCTGGGCGGCGGCAGCGGCGGCCGCCGCAGCCGGATACATGTTGTGATATGTCGTGTGGTGATGGTGGTGGTAGCTTTGCGGCGGATAGCCGTAGTTGTAGTTCTGGTACGGATCGTACGGCGTGTGGTGGTACGGCGGATGGTGATGGTGGTGGTAGCCGTAGCCCATCGGTGTGTTGGGATGGTGGTAGCCGTACCCGGCGGCCGGGTTGTAGTCCGGCGGCTTGGGCTTCACGAAGCCCTGCTCGGGCTGCTGCAGCGTGTGGTAGGTGTTTTGGGTCTGCTGCTGACTCTGCTGCTGCTGATGCTGCTGCTGCTGCTGATGTTGCTGCTGATGCTGTTGATGCTGCTGTTGATGTTGCTGCTGTTGTTGCTGCTGTTGTTGCTGCTGCTGCTGCTGCAGCTGATGGTGATGATGATGCACCTGTCCCTGTCCCAGCTTCGTACTGCCGTAATCGTCCATATGGATCGGTGTGGGCGTCTTCGTCGGATCCGGAATGCTGGGACTAAACGCCGAGTTGCTGCTATTGCTTCCCGGCCGCGTCGTCGTGTCCGGGATCTCCTCGTTCCGCCCCAACCCTGCCAGCTTGCTCGGATCGCCCCGATTCCCATAGTAATCCGTCGGCCAGTTGTTGTAGTACTGCCGGTTGTCGATGTACTGGCCCGTGTTGTAGTCGTAGCTGTACGGCGAGTCGAGCACCGTGCTGGAAATCTGATTCGACTGGAGCTGCGCGTCCGTAAAGTTATCGATCATGGACGCCATATCGATCAGCGTGCTGTTGGTGTTGTTGCCATTGTTCGCGAGCGAGTTGGGCGAGTTGATCGTGTTCGGTGCGGTGAACGCACTGCTACCTCCCGTGCCTCCATTGCCACCACCGGCCGCTGCTACCAGTGCCCCTCCAGCACCCTGTCCGTGCAGTGGGGAGCTGTGCTTTTCCGTCAGCACGCCCGTGACGGGATCGAGCGCGGCATTGGACGAACCACCGTTACTGCCGCTACCGCCCTTCCCACTGCCCGTTGACTTCTGGCTGCCGGGTGTGTGGGCACGGGGCGATCCCGAACCGGAACCACCACTACCTCCCCCGGCTCCCGCGGACCCACTGCCACCGGGTCCAGGCGATGCGACACTGTTCGCGGTGGAAGCGCCACTCGACGCGGTCGAAGCTGCGGATGACTTTTTGCTCTTGGATTTGCTCTCCTTCTTGGTGGGCGGTGGCGGAGGCGGTGGCGTGTCCGGCGCCGCCCCATCCGAACCATCCTTGCCGAGCTTTTCGTCCTTGCCGTTGCCGCGCTTCTTGCCATGCCTCCGGCACGGCTGCAGCGGTGTCGAGCGGACACGAACTTCCGTCTGGAATCTGCAAAGGGAAAACACAGAGGGGAAGAGAGGTTAGCAGGGTGGTTCGTGACGTGGGGAAGGGCAGTGGGGGTTCCCGTTCAAGGTCGCGAGAAAAGAAACCGAATGCTTTACACTCACTTCTCCAGCACTTGCACGGCGCCGGTTTCGTGCTTCTTCTTCTGGCCCTCCTCACTGTCGAACTCGTCCGTCGTGTCCATCGTGTAGAGCGGGAGCACGTGCAGCTGCTCGTCGTCCGGCTTGACGCCCGGCGGCAATGGCTTCAGCAGCGTCACCTGCACCGTACAGCCGTCCTGCATGTTGTGCAGATCGCGGTGCGTGTGGGCACAAAAGTCTAAACAGCACGTCACGCCTGTGGTTTTTTTTGGAAGGCAATACGAGTAACTTGTGTTAGTCAGGACTCTCCTTTGGGTGTGATAACAACATCACTGTAAGTACCTGAGAAGGGTTTGCCCGGTTTCAACCCCAACCGACAGTCGGGAGCCTCCCGCTCGTACTGCACCTGATTCTGGAAGGCTTGCGGGGCCACGGTCACATACAGCGGGCTCAGCATCGTGGCCAGCACGTTCATGCGCTCCTCAATCTCCGCTTCCTCGTTCTTCACCGACAGCCGGAACTTGCGCACCGTCTTGGAGCGGGCGTACTTGCACCCATTGTAGTACATCGACCAGCTGCACCCGAAGCTGTACGAAACGCCGCACAGCTCTGGATCGAGTCCTGCGGAAACGGAAACGGTAAAGAGAGGGTCACCGGTGAGCAGCCAACTTCCAGCGCAGCTAATCTATTAATTCTCACCGTTCGTACCTTGACAGGCGCAGGTTCGGTTCTCGTTCGTCGCGCACCGGCGGACGGTCGGCAGGCCGAACTTGTTCAGCTTCACCGCCAGCATCCGGTAGACGCTGTCCGCTTCGTGCGTCGGTATGCCGTCCCACACCACGATGCAGATTACGATAAAGGACGCCTTACACCTGTAGTAGGAGAGACAGAAGCGTGCGTTTCTTGTGGTTAGAAATGTGTGTTCTGTTCCGACCGCCAGTGTTGCGAGCAAGCAATGCAAAACAATCGCACAGACTGCTCGACTGCTGCTCGAAACACAGGGTGTAGCGCGTTTTGTTCGCTTTTTAGTAGTTTTTTTTTAATGTGACAGGGGCTAAGTAAGTATCGCACGACCCGACCATAAACTCACCGATGCCCTTGCCGGCGCTTCACCACAAACAGCAGCTTCTCCTCCGGGTCGACGCGCCGGATCACCCACTTGGCGATCGGGCAGCCCTGGCTCGACTTGCCCTCCTTGCCGGTGTAGACGACCTTCTCGATGCGCAGCTGCTTGCCGGTCAGGCCGACGCGCAGTTCCGTCTCCCGCCGCAGATCTTCCAGTGTCGCTGCACAGCCTGTCGGAAGGGATGAAGAGGTGTCAAGTCGGAACGTGTGAGAGGTAAGTTATCAAGTAAACAGTAGAGTTTTTTTTTAATGACTAATATGATCCGGTTACAATGGTTAAGCAAAATTATTGCGAGCAGCTCCAGTGTGCAAAAGCATATTGGTTCTGGGGCTGATCCTGAAGCCATAGTGGTACTGGATCTAATCTTGAACTCTTGCTATTCCTGGATCTAATCTTGAACTCTTACTGTTCCTGGAACTGAACCGTAACCCATACCATTCCAGTAATGGATCCAGAACCCATATCTTTTCAGGATCTGATACTGATTCGATAACAATTTTGAAATTGATCCCCAATCAATATCAGTTTCAGGACTGACCCTGACTCCAAGCCATTCATGACACAGATCCTCTGCTCATACCGGTCCTAGAATTTATCGCGGCCCTGAATTTGCTGCTAAGCCTATACAGATTCTTTAACTGAACCCTTAATCAAAGCAATCCTAGAACTAATCCTGAACTCGTACCAGATCTGAAATTGATCATGAATCCATATCAATATCAGAAGTAATCCTGGGTCTGATACATTCTTGGAACAGAACTTTAACCCATGTTGCCCCTGAACCTATATCCATCATAGAACTGATCCCTAACCCATACTGTTCATGGATCTAACCTCCAAACCTTTCCGTTACTATACTTGATCCTGAACCCATAACTATCCTGTACATGATTCTGAACTCAAAACAGAATCTGAATCGTATCCCGAACTTACACAAAGAACTGGAGCTTATATATAGAGGATAACTGATCACACTTACCGAGATGCGTGTAGTAGCTGCCCGGTTCCGACGGTGCCTTGTCCGTGCCCGAGCTGAAACAGTCGCAATCGGGCGCTTCCGGCTTGTGCGACTTCTCCAGCTTGTCGTCGTCCGCCTTCTGGGCCGGATCGATCGGTTCCTTCTTGACGCTTTTCGACTCCTTCTTGCTCTTGCTCTTGCTGGTAGTGCTACCACCGGTCGTGGCACCACCTTCCGCCTTTCCATCGGCCCCGTCACCTCCCGCACCGTGGCTGTTATCCTTCGCCGCCTTGTCCTTCTTCTCGCCCTTCTTCGACTTGGACTTGGTGCCAGTGGTGGTGTTGGTGGTGGTCGTCGTCGTTGTGGTGGTAGTATTCGTTCCACCTACCGTCGTTGCGACCGGTTGACTACCGACATCAATCTCCGCCAGTGCACCGGTCCCACTGCCCGACGATTGATTGCCAATGCCCGGATCACTACCCGGCTCGGAGCCAAGCGTAGCCGAGCTGTTGCCCATACTTCCACCGTACGCCGAATCGTCCGCCTCCAGCTTGATCGAGACGCCCTGGTCGGACGCGGGCAGCAGACTGTTGTTCTTCGGGATCGGGTACGTGTGGGCCGGGATCTGCTGCTCGAAGTTGGTTTGATGCGTGACCGGGGTGCTGATGGCCGGCAGCGAGAGCAGCGCGTTCCCTTCCGGTGTTTGCGCTGGTGGAAGACTGCTGTTGCTGTTGCTGTTGCTGCCCGTGCCGCTGCCGAACCCGCTGGCCGCCGCTGCCGACGACTGCTGGTTGTGATAGTTCGGGTAGCTCTGGGCCGAGTAGCTCGAGTAGCTACCGTACGGCGAGTAGTAGCTGTTGTAGTCCGTGGATGCACTCTTCACGGAGGCACCTCCTGCGCCGCCACCAACACCGGCCTGTAAGGATGCCTGCGCGCCAGGGGATTGCGTGTTGTCGCAGTAGTCACCGTACCGGATGAAGTTCTGGTAGTTCTTCTCGTACCCACCGTCAAACTTGGGCAGCGCCGTCTGACCGTCGTCCATCAGACCCGGCTCCTTCTTGACGCTCATCAGATTGTAGCCCGATCCGGCCGACTGTCCGGCCGCTGCTCCCCCGGGATGGTGGAAAGCGCCGGAGGTTCCAGTACCGCCCGCCTGCAGATGCGGATTGAACCCACTCGACAGGGAGTCGTGCCGGAAGCGGTTCAACGGACTCTTGTCGTCCACCAGCTTGCTGTCGACCATCATGGAGGACGCTCCACCGGCTGGCGAGTAGCCGAGCAGTGACCCGGAGGACGTCTGGTGACTACCGTTCGGGGTCGTCGAACCACTGCCTGGATATGTTTGGTTCATGTTGGAGTAGCCTTGATGCTGCTGCTGCTGCTGAAGCTGCAGCTGCTGATCGTGATGCATCATAAAGTTGGAGCTCGAGTAGCTCGAGGACGACTTCCCATCCACCAGCCCGAGATGGTCGAGATGATGCTGCTGGTGCTGCTGCTGCTGCTGCTGCTGATGGTGATGGCCGCCATGCTTCGACTTGCCGTGCTTGTCGCCGCCCTTTCCCTTCGCCTTCGACGAAGGTGACCCAGCGGACGGTGAGCCGGCCGCAGACGAGGAGGAGGAAGACCCGCCCGATTTGCCCATCTTGCCCTTCAGCTCACTGCCGACGCCCGTCGGCGAACCGATGCCGCCGCCTCCACCGGGATCCGTATTATTCTTGTCGATTAGTTGCTGCTTCTGCTCAAAAACCGAATGCTTCGCACCGTGGTGCAGATCACCCGCGAGCAGATGATCGTGCTGCTGCTGCTGCAGCTGATGATGTGAATGATGATGATGATGATGATGCTGATGATGCTGTTGTTGTTGTTGGTGATGGTCAGTGAGCGAGGGGGATTTCATGCCCGCCGCTGCTGCCACCGACGTACTACTGCTGTTGTTAGTGCCACTACCATTGCTGTTGCTTCCTGTACCTTGCTGGTGCTTCCAGCTCTGATCAACCATGTTGCCGATGCTGTTGATCAGTCCTGCTCCTCCCCCTCCTCCCCCTCCTCCCCCTCCGCTGCCGCCACCATCTCCGATAGTAGTACCGTCGTTCGCTGCAGTACTGCTCGAGCTGTTGCTGCTGCCGGAGCCGCCGGGCATTAAGCCTGGGCCCGCGCTAGACGCCGACTGTGCCGACCCGGGACCACCGCCCAGGTGGTGTGTCGGCGTCAGGCTGTCTCGGAGATGGTGGCTATACGATAAAAAATGACCGGTCGATTGTGTGCCGGTCTGTTGCTGCTGCTGCTGCTGCTGCTGCAGTCCAAGATGGGAACCGACGAGATGCGACGATTGCCCACCGGCCAGGAGCGCATCCTTCTGGTCGCCCTTGCTCATGATCATCGTCTTGAGGCGCGAGTTTAAGTTGACCCGATCGGACTGGTTGAAGAGATCCGTGCCGGACTGGGATTGTTGCTGCTGTTGCTGTTGCTGCTGGGTCCAGCCCCAGTCTCCCTGCATGTGGCTGGGCGATTGCTGATGCTGATTGTCCGTTGCTGCGGTGCCCTGCTGCATCGGGGACGGTGTGTGCATGCCGCTCTGGCCGCTGCCGTACCCGCCCGCCGGTGTGTTGTTGCCGTTGTGGCTCGGCGACTGCTGCAGACTGCCTCCGCTACCTCCGGCGCTGCCATTGTAGGGGTTCGGAGACTGCTGGGCGTACAGCTGCTGCTGCTGGTTGTTCGAGTTGGGCCGCGGTGGCTGCCGGTTGGGCGACTGTGGCACACCCTGTGGCGGATGCATGGAGGACGAGGAACCGGTGCTACCGTTGTTGTTGTTGTTGTTAGTGGAGCTGTTGTTGCTACTGCTTCCGCCACCGTTGCCGGTGTTCGGTGCAGTCGCAACCGTTGCTGCAGACGGGGACGCGGACGAGCTGCCGGTGGTAGGAGCGACCGAGCTGCTGCTGCTGCTGCTGCCGTTCGCACTGGCCGCCGTGGTGGCCGTGGTCGTCGTTGTCGATGTCTGCAGACCGCCGTAGTCTTGCTGGCCTGAATACCCATTACAATTGAGTGAGCGCGGCGGTACGCTGTTCACCCGTGGATATCCAGGCATGTCGTTTCCCGACGCCGCCGAGGCAGCCGCCGTGGACTGTTGCTGCTGTTTGCTGCCGCCGAGCTGCAGATTGAACTGGTCGTGCGGGTTGGTGGTGGTGCCGGCGTGACCGGACACGATCGTGGCCGGCCCGGTCGACACCTGGCCGGCGTATGTGACGGTCGGCGCGAAGCTGACGCTCTGCAGCGACACCTGATTGATCGGGGCGATCTGGTTCGCCTGGAAGTCGTAGCGCTGGACCGCGGGCGGTGCTGCGTACGTGCGACCATAGTTGGGATCGAACCCGATGCCGGCGGTCTGGACGTAACCGTTCGGTTGGTAAGCGGCATAACCCTAGCAATTGGAAGGAAAGGAAGGAACGGGTTGGATTTTGCAGATTTCAATGCCGTTGGGAAGGACGTACCTGTGGCTGGAACTCGAGCGAGTTCAGCGGTGTAATGGCGGGCGTGTTCTGTGGAATCTGTTGGATGAACTGATTCTGCCAGCCCTGCGACGGGTCAGCCTGCCAGGTGGGATAGAACGCCATTGGGGCCTGGAAGTAGAGAAAGAGAGAGAGAGAGAAAGAGCGTTATTAACAGAGTCTTACGAGCGTCCTTAAGACCAGCTTAAGGCTTTTTATATCTCCGTTTAGAAGGAAGCGAAGTATGTGAACCTCTAATTTACCATTAAGGAGCTTCGATGCTACAAAAAATCTTTCCTTCACCTTCTCACTAGCCCCCCCCCCCTTTCCCATTTAAGAAGCCAGTTTATGTGTGTGTGTGTATGCCGGTTTTTTATTCTATTTTGGTGAAAGGAATTTTAATTCGGCTATTTCTATGCAAACGAGCTGCACTTCCACTCTCTCTGTGTGTATGTGTGTGTGTGTGTTTGTGTGGCTTCTTATCGTATCATTTGCATCACACGCTTCCCTCCCACCCGCTCCTGCACACACACACACACACGTATCCGCATTCGCCCCCCTCTGCTCGCAAGCGCTCGGAGCAGCAGAGCGGGAACGAATCACCACTTTGCATCTATTTATTGCTGCTTGAAATAATTTATTAGAAAATTTGCATACATTTCACCGCCACCGCCGGCTCGCCCACTTACTGCCGGACATGCTGCGCTTGTGGGAGAAGAGGGGGGCAAGGTTACAGGGTTTCCCACGATTTATTGGTCGGTTCCCATCAATTTTTGGTGGGTTCCCATATTTTGTTGATGCGTTCCCACGATTTTTTGGTCGTTTCCCAGAATTTTTTGGTCCAATTGTATTGATATCCAATCGGAAAATACCAATAAATTATGGGAACGAACCAAAATCTATGGGATACGACCAAAAAATCGTGGGAACGCACCAAAAAATCATGGGAACTGACCAATAAATCGTGGGAAACCCTGTATAATGGTTTTAAGAAGGCACAACACACGAGCACAAATACACACACACCGACCTGGTGTCTCGTTTAGCTACCCCCTCTTGGTCATTTGTTTGCTAATGTAGAGCAAGAGGTTCCTCCCCTGCCCTTCTTCCCTTTTGTGCGTGTGTGACGTATGATACGAACACTATCTCCGAGGCCGCCACCCATGTGTCTGTGTGTCCCTCTGTGTGTGTGTCTGTGTGTTGCTCGCACGGGCACACGGAAAGTATATCTAAAGATTCGTATCTTTCTTCCCGTACACCCGTGTAGTGGCGACTACAGTAACACGTGTTTTGTTTCACGCCCCTCACAAGGTACACACAAGCCAACTACACGACGAGACGCTATCATTGTGTTGGGCTGCCTGTTTTAGTTTAATCTCATTTTCAAGAACTTGCACGAAATTACATTAATGGGTAATTTGGGTGTTTTTTTACGATCCACGATTTAACCTTTTATCATCATTTATTATTAGTGGACGAAACACTTTCACCATCATCATCATCATCATCATCATCATGATAATCCTTCATTTACAGGCAATTAAAGTAAAAAAAGCAGTTTCCATCAATTGCATTCCGACCCGGGGGCCAACATGATATTACGTCCAGTCCAATGCGTGTGTGTGTGGGGTGTGCGTAGGTGTCCAAACACTGTTTTCCATATTTTGCTAATTGCTTCCTCCCAACTATCAAAATACAGCCGGTGGAGTGAAATGACCTCAACACTTTTCTCCCAACTCTTTCTCCAACGGCGCACAGGACGGAAGTTTTGCGTCGAGGACAAGCAGCCGCCGTGCAGATAAGAAGAATGAGTTGAGTGTTGAGACGAGTGAAAGCGAACGGAGAAGGAGGAGGAGTGGTGGTGAGGAGAACACATAAAACCGGGAGTGCAATAAAATTTTAATTGATTTCATAAATTACACACGACAGTCGTCGTCCTCCGTCGTGCTCTCCCTTTCTTCGCCTAGTTTAGCTCGCGGTGACAGACATTCGAGCTCGCGGCGTTGCGTTGTTGTTGTTTGCGGACGTCTCAAGTTCGTCGTCTGGTGTGTGTGTGTGTGTGTGTGTGTGTGTGTGTGTGTGTGTGTGTGTGTGTGTGTGTGTGTGTGTGTGTGTGTGTGTGTGTGTGTGTGTATCTTTTTGCTCTCTTGACTTCACACCAGCTTACTGGGTTTTCCAGGGATTCTTCTAGTTACTTACTTGATTTTTTCTTATAGGAAGTGAACTTCATATGATGGAAATTTATGGACAGGATCTTTATGGACAGGATCACGTTGGAAATTCCAATTCCAACAAGAGTGCTGTAGAGTTCAATTACCATTTCAATTCATTTCACGTAAGTAAGAGTCAATAAAGTGTTCCACCGCTATGAGAACTCCTGGAAAACCCTGTATAAAACTGTACACATAGTGTGGGCTGTTGGCAAGCAAGATTTAGGGGCGACTTGGTAGAAACGTTTAAGAAGAGGCTTCTTAGTAGCAAAAGATTGTGTGAAAACACCAAGCTTCTCTTCTCTCTATTCTATTCCTTCAGGTGTGTGTAAGAGCAATGCAATCGAAATGGTGTTTGAATCGGGGTGTTGATTTCTTATTGTGCACGGTTAAGCTGTGTGTGTTTGTGTGCGTCTATCTCCATCTCCAAATCGGATTTCGGAACATGCCTCTACAAAAAAAAACCTTTTTTTTTGCTTCTTTTCTGTTCTGTTTCCGTTTCCGTTTTCGGTCGATAAAATTCACTCGCCCCAAAATTGCGTTCAAAAGGTTGAATGGAAGAAAACGAAGTTGTGCATCGCGCGGCACCAGTCGGTTGCATCGACCCCATCCCCGTCCCCCTTTTGCGACCCTTCGACTTTACAGCCACGAATTCGCGCTGAGGGCCGTTTTGTTTGTTGGCTGGTCGGTTGGTTGGTGTCCCTGTTTTCCTAAGCGGACCCTACTACAGACCGGTCGGTGGGTCGGTATCAATGGAACGGCAGCAGTGTGACGAAAGGAAGTTTTGCGCCAGACAATGGGAGCATAAATTACGTTCCAGTGACTTTGTTTAATTTATTACAATTGAGTTTTTCCCTCTCCCACTCCCACTCTCTGTGTCTGTCCCCGAGGGAGGAACGGAGCCCTTACTCGCTCTCTTTATCTCTCTCTCTCTCCCTCTCATGAACAACACATACAAGGGTGTGCGGTCGCGAACTTACTCCGAAAAGTTGCGACCCTCTCCCGCTACCACCATTCACCACCCACCGAACGTCCGCCATCTTGAAAAGTGCATCGATAAGAGTGTGTGTAACATGCATGTTGGTGTTGCCGTTGCTGCTGCTGCTGCTGCTGCTGAAAACTGCACACACCGGCAAACAATGTTACCATACATGCTGTGACGGGGACGCATTATTTTTCACGACCCCTCTCTCCTCCTTTTCTTCCACCCCCTCCCTCGGTAAGGTAATTTATTGGACACAAGACACACACACACACACAACGGACGGGGTGGTTTGGTAGGAAAAGAAGAGAATGAAACGAGTCCAAAAGCAATACACTTTAAAACTATTGTTTTCTGGTGGCGGCTTTTTCACGCGACACGCTTTTCCTTTCCTTAGTCTTGTAATAAAACAAAAAAAAAACACAATACAATTTCTTTTCCACCTATGACACCACCACCACTCTATATAGGCCCTTTTCCTTTCCTTCCACTCTCCTTTTCGGGGAGGAATTATTCAAAAAGGAAGGGAGAACAAAGTTACGTCTTAGATAAATTTAACCTCCTCCTTGGTAGTGTTGGCACTATGGGGGAGCGGGTTGCCGGGAAAAGGAAACAAAAGCCTTTAATCTTATCACAATGCTTTCGGGGAGGAGGGGGGAAAAATGGGTGGCACAATGGCACAAACTGAAACCCATAAATTGCATTTTGCCCCTGGTTGTATACGTGTTTTTTGGAGGGTAATTTGCATACGTGGAAAAGAGAGTGCTTTTCGCATGGGACTGCAAAGTACAACTCACAAGGGAATTGTTTGCGTTGCACAGGGAAGAAAGAGGGAATGCATATGAGAAGAAGAGTATGTTTTAAAAATAAGAAAAGGATAGGATTTCTATTCTACGTCGAGCAAATATAAAACAAACAGCAGTCGAAATAAGCCAACAAATTAGCGGCGCAAAAACAATCTCCATCTGCGATACACAAACACTGCAAGCGGGATAAAAATACGTGTGCGTATCAACAACATTCAAACCGACGACGGCAACCGGCCAAAACAACAGCAACAACATCTCGCGAGATCACCAGAACAACATAAACATCGTGTCTATCTCGTTTTCTGCTGAAGAGAGCGAGAGAGAGCGTGAAAAAATAACAAAAATCAAAACAAATGAATCGTGCTACAATTCTGTGCGGGAGGGGGGATAAAAAAGGGAAACCGTACCATGAGGCAAGAGGAGCAACAAAAACACATAAAAATAACAACAAAGTGTGTAATGTAGTAACGGCGAGAGCATTCGCACACAAGCTACGAATTACCCCCGTGGTTGGATACCTAACTCACTATGTGTGTGCTTGGGTCGGTGAGTGAACTGAGTGGTCAGTTCGATGGCACGGAAATAATGGCCATTTTTATGTGTTTATGTATTGTAACTTAATTTAAAAGAAAACGGAAATTTCAAAAGTATGTACGTTTGAATTTGTCAGCTGGATTTGCTGTCATTTTCCTACAAGATTCCAGTTAGACATGCTCGAATGGTATATCGTTGCATTTTCCAACAGTAAAGCGAAGGGAAGAGAAAATCGTTTTCCGAAATTTAAAACAGCATTGCTTATTATTATGCTTAGCAATAGCAATAGTAGAATCATAAATCATAATAAGCAATGTTACGGCATGATGGAAAGGAATAGCACCACAGCACTACTACCACCATCATCACCATCATCTGCTGCTGCTGCTGCTGCTGCAGAACATGAAACGTCCCGAGGGTTGATGGTGTTTTATGTTCCTACAGTGGTGGTGTATGTGTGTGCAAACAGTTCTAAACAATGCTCAACCGGCATCAAAATAACAACGGCGCGAGAGCACCCCCGCCCAAAGGGTCAGCGACATTTGACCATCATGCGATGCTGCCAGAAACACCAAGCCACACAGAGCAACTCACATGGGAACACACACACACGATGATCATGAAAATTCGTCTTTGCCAAAGCAGCCGGCTTGATATGTGTGTGACCTATGACACATGTGTGTGTGTGTGTGCGTGTGTCACTGTGTGCGCTCGGTCATTCGTCTTTACTGCGGTACTGCGTCACCATTCCCCCTTCCCCCTCTTCTTGCCAATATTCGTCCTTCAAGCGTGTGTGACGTTTCTTCCACGGCGCACGTCAATTGCGCAATTTCGATCGAGACATTACCTTCCCCACCCTTTTCCCTCTTTCTACTCCTCTGTGACCTTCTCTCTTTGCTTGGAGGGTGGAAGGGAGGGTATCATTCCAGCTGCTTTTGGTTGAACACACACACATACAGCTCTCCTTCCTTCCGATCCTCCCGTTTGCTTCATTATCATTTTCCACCCGGCTTGGGAGGGAGATGAAAACGGAGGCGGAGAGAAGAGAGTGCTTTTCCTTCGTTGATTGCTTCTCCGGCTTGTGCTTGGAAGGGAAGGGGGGTGGTGGGTTTTTCCACCCCCCCCCCCCCCCCCCAATTTCTGTCGTAGCATGTGAGTGGGTGTTTGTATGTGTGCTGTACGTTCAAAGCACACGTACGGCACTGCTAGTATGGCAAGAAAAGAAACGCACACACACATACACACAATTTGCCACGAGGAGCTGATGTACAGTATCACTCACACACACACACACACACACATACAAGCATGGGGGAGGAATCGGAAAATCACCCCACGGCAAAAAAAGGACGATGGAGGTTTTCCAACAAGATGTGTGTGTGTGTGTGTGCGTGTCTGTGTGTGTGTGACTGTGTGTATGTACAATGCCGGTTGGTGCAAACACGAGCACACGAGACGGGGCAACACACAGCACAGCAGCGGGCGCCGGGGCAAGATGGCGACGCCGGAGAGGCCTCTTTCATCCCTTCCCCCTAGACACCACCCCTCCCTCCACAACTCCCCATATTTTACGAGGAAAACCACACACACACACACACATATATAGGGAGGGAGAGATGGACGGTGCGCAGGCAGACCCGGTGCGCGAATCTTGCGCGAAGGGGGAAAAACTCGGTGGTGATTGAAAGGGGGAGAGAGGGTGTAGAAATAGGGGTTGGAAAAACAAGCAGAGCACTATTAATTTTCCTTCTCTTGCTTGTGCGCCTGCTCTGCTTCGTCTCTGTTGTCGCTCTCTTTCTCTTTCTCTCTCTCCTGCGAATCACCCTCCGTGTGCGTTCGTTTCGTTTTCCACCCTCGCGTTTTCCTGTTCGTTTTTCACCCTCGCAAACCAACAACCAGGACGGCGACGACGACGACGACGACGAAGGCGAACGTTTCACTATCGTCATCTTATTTACCCACCTTCCTTCCCATCTCCTCCACCCCCCCTAGTCCCACCCCGCGTGAGTCACCCTCCTTTTGTGGAAAATGGATCGAAATGGATGGCGGGGGGGGGGGGGGGTTGAGTGGGTGGTTCGGCTATGTACACATAAGCTTTTCATTACTAGACGGAAAATCGCATCTCGTCCCCTCTCGCTTCCTTTCCCTTTCCTAAACAATCTTCCTCACTTTCTTCCCCTTCCCCATAACTGTTCATCAAATGCATGTGCGTGTGTGTGTGTGTATGCGTGTCGTTTGTGTGTGTGTACATAATTCATTATTATTTTGCTTCCTCTTCCTTGCTTCCTTTTGCACCTCCTACCCTCCCACACACACAAGCACACTCTCAGCCCCCCTTCCATCATTCCGATAACAATACTTTTCGCACTTTTCCACACCCCCCCCCCTCACGCCCCCTCGCTCCCGGTGTTTGGCTAAGTGTTCTTTTCTCACTTTTCCAACCGATCGTTTGTCTCGCTCTGGTGCATCCTTACCGGTGAGTACAACACACCACGTGCAAAAGGCCGAACGAGGGGATGGGATGGGACAACACCGGCGGGGACGGAAAGCGGGCGAAAAAGCGGGCGGAAATGCTTTTGGGTTACGTCAAAACCAACTATCTTTAGATATGGGATAGGCCAATGGGAAGTGTGGGTAGAAGGGGAAGGAGAACGTCTAAGTGCTCCAAGACCTGCATTACGGCACACATACACTCAGAATGGGAACGCACTTTTTGCTGTTGTTGGTATTATTGCCCATTATTAGCTTTAAAATGGGAGAAGCGAATTTAAGCTCGGGGTTTTAATGGAAATTTTACGAACCAGCACACACACACACCTACTATTTCTATTCGTTTTTTTATGTTGTTTGTGTGTGGTTGTGTGTATAAAGAGAATATTTATTAAAAATAATAATTCACGTTGTTTTTGGTGTAAACCATTAAAAAAAGAAGTGAATTTAGTTCCCAATTTTCCATGGAGGCTCCTGGTGGCTCTTAGACGAGAAAAAAAGAAAAAAGTGCCGACATGTCAAAAGTCGTTGTTTTTTCTCCATTTCATGCACACATGCTTCAATTTTAATCAGCAAATCTTGTACCAAATATTTATGTTGACATTAATGCAATAAACCCAAGAGCGGGAAGTAGATGATGTGGTGGTGGTGGTAGACAAACTAATACTCATAAACCAACAGTGGAATAGGGGGCTGTTGTGTAGAATGAGGGTGTAGGAAAGGGAAGAATGTAAAGCAATTCATCTACGATCCTCTACGTCCTCCACTGACAGCGATCGTCAGCGGGATTCGGTTTCACGGAAAAACTCTACACACTGCGAACGAAATTGCTGATTTTTTTCCCTAGTTACAGTACAGCTTCTAGAAGAAAAAATGTAATATTTATACTAGTGCTAGTGGAGAAAGGAAGGGAAGGTAATTTCCCCTTCTTGCTCCGAATCACATCAAGCTCATACACATACACACACACACGGTAGCATAAAACGGGAACCAGTAAAGCCAGCAGCTAAAGAGAGGTTTGGCGAGCTTCTCGTGATGAAAATGAAATATTTGGATATAATTTTCCTCTGTGTAAGCAACACACAGCACACCTCCCCCTTCCTATTTTTGTGTGAAGCTGTGGCTGGGAGAGAGAGAGGGCAAGGGAGAGGAAAGAAGGCCAATTTTCCAACCGGTCGGTACGGGAGGCAGCAATGTGGCATACGTTTTTGGCGTACCTCGGAGGAGGCTGCATCGACCTCGAATCCTTGCGACAGTGCCACCACAGGGAAAGCCATCGAGGGGGGGGGGGGAGACAGAGAGGGAGAGATAGAGGGGTATGAAATGAAGGAAGAGACAGGAAAAGTGCAAGGCAAGAGGACCGAGCCGAGTCGGCAGAGGGAAATAGAGCAGCAAAAAATTAATAAAACAACTTTTTCACTCTTCCCTTCCTAACTTTCTCTCTCTCTCTCTCTCTCTCTTTCTATCTCTCTCCTTGCAGCACGAGAAAATGGTGAAAGGCATTTTTCCCAGAGTGCAATATCCACCTCTCCAATCACTTCCACTGCCACGGGTCGGTGAATGAGAGCACCATCTGCACCGTGGCGGCAGCAGCAGTGCCAAAAAAAAAGGAAACCATCGTTCACATGCTGCCCTGGCCTGGCCGTTCGTCACACACACCGACACACGGACACGGTACGTAACCTTCATTTCGTTCATGGCAGTGGGGGAGCGGGGGGAGGCTTAATATTTATTAAAAACAGGGCGCTCGGGCGCTCCGATGAAATGAGGTCCCGTCGTGCCTCTCGTGTGCGTCGCTTTTAGAGAAAGCCGGTGTTGAAAATCGGCTCCTTCCGTGGGAGATGAAAACGAGATTATTATTACTCGCTTCCTCCCTGCTCCTTCCACCTCCCCCAACACACATTCCTTCTTATATTTATTCTCCAAAAAACAAGAACAAAATAATGAACGCACCCAACTCAACCCAACCACAGCCCTTTCGATTTTGATGAATAAACAAATGCAAGTTCATCAACATCGTCATCCGCCGTCGCCGTGTTTTGAGTAAAGCACGACGAACCAAAGCAACCACAACGACGAGGAAAAAAGCGCACACTTTTCTTTCGCCACGTGAATATCCAACCGTAGGAAAAACTCATTTCCCTCCCAACCCCACCCAACCACCTGGCAGGCGAATTTGTGTGTGTGTGTGTGTGCCGCCTTTTCTCTATCGCCGTCAATCCCCGAAAAATTCATCAACGAGAATGAGCCCAAAATTACCTTTCACCGTGTGCGCGCACATACCACCCACCCGGTACCACCCACCCATCCATGCAATGCGCACACACTACCGGAACTCTGTGTTGCAGAAAATGTCCTTTTTAGACTGATGAAAAAGTAATACTCTACCCTAGTGAGTTTGGCATTTTTTTCCGGACTTTTTTGAATAGATGAATGTGCGGTGTTGTGTGTGTGTTTTTCTTCCAAAAATTTTCCCCCCAAACACAGGTGAATTGGGGGGATAGGAGGCATGAGAAACGGGAGGATAGGTAAAACTAGGAGTAGAAGTAATAATAAATGTCAAAATGAGCACAGGCCAGGAACTTTCCGCACTTGCGGATGTGATCATGATGATGATGATGATGCGCGCTGCTGGCTCCCGGACAAAAAGGGATGGATTAACTTTCTGCTGCGTCGAAAGTGATATCATTTGCTTAAACCAATATCATAAATTATCTTCCCTCCTCTGGGCAAAAATGGGAAAAGGGAGGAGACGACAGGTTGAATAAATATTTAATATGCTCTTTCTCTTTTTTTTTTGTTACGTTAAAATGATTTGTTTGGCAAACGAAAAACAACGATCCACTTTTATCATAATACAGGGTTTTCCAGGGGGTTCTCATAGTTGTGGGCAATTTCCTTGCATCGTTCTTACTGGAAGTGAACTTCATATGATGGAAAATGTAAATTCCTGTTGGATTTGTCCAACAATGGTGCTATAGAGTCCAATTCCCATTACATTAAGTTCATTTCGAGGAGGAAACAGTCAATAAAGTGTACCAGAGCTATGAGAAATCTATTGGAAAACCCTGTATTGACGCCTTCCTTTTGGAGAAAAGGCCAAACAAACCACTCACAATAATAGTGGTTATTATAATATTTTTCCTGCAAAAATACTATAAAAGCAGCGGGTGGAAAGTTTTGACTAATTTTCCACAATACAAAAAAAAACAAGGTTCCACCTTTTTCGGGTTGATTGTTTCTGTTCGAAAGCTTTAGTTTTACCCCCCTGGAAGGCACACTCTGGAGGAAACCAACACCAACCGAACAATGGCTCACTCGCGATGCTGCTTGGGTGGGTGTTGATATGGATATGGAGGCAAGCCTCCACCCACTCAACCAGCCAGCCAGCCAGCTTCTGCCTCTCGTTAGCGAAAGTTTAATGAAAACGAAAACTTTTCCCCCAAAATAACTCCCAACCAGTGGTCGCCGCGCCCACTCCCCGAAACCGATTAGCTTAACTTTGGCTTTATAATCAAGTTTTTAATTGAAAGTACACACACACACACACGCAGACCATCCCATCCTTTCGCGGTTGGGAGAGGTACGAGCCCCGAACTTACCATCGGCTGTTGCGGCTGATCCTTCATGACTTCGACGGTCGGTTCCGACTTGACGATGATCGAGTGATGCTGCTGCTGCTGCTGCTGCTGCTGCTGCTGTTGGAGGCTCCCAGGACCTCCTCCGCCCGGCGGTGGTGCGCCCGGTGGTATAGGCGGATGGCGGGCGAGATGGTGCTGCAGCTGGGCTTGCTGCTGATGCTGCTGCTGCTGGTGCTGGTGCTGGCTGGGGATGCCGGTCGCGAGCAGCACACCGTTGCTGTTGTTGTGGGCTGCGCTGGCGGTACTGGCAGCGGTCGGTGGGGCTGCTGTTCCGGGCTGCTGTGCGCCGGACACGGTCACCAGTTGCTGTTGCTGCTGCTGCTGCTGCTGCTGTTGCTGTTGCTGCTGCTGGCCCGGCACCTGCTGCACATTGGGCGTCGCCGGCGTGGTAGTGTTCGGGGAGGGATGCGGCAACGAGGCCGGCGCTGGGCTGACGGCCGAGTTCTGCGGGACCGAGTTCTTGGGCGTAGCGCCGAGATTCAGTGCCTTGCGACCGCGGCCACTCTGTGATGGAAGAGGAAGGAAAAAGAGAGAGAGAGAAATTATTAGTAAATTGTTCGCAAATGCAACTTTAACTTAAAAATACTAAAATATTATAGGTAGAAGAGCATCTTTCATGCAGGCGACTAGAGGAATGTAAATAAGCTCATACTTTTCTTTCTAAAGAAAACACAACCGTCCCTCCTCTCTCCACCCTTGAAAGGAACGGAAATGTGAATGAAAATTTATGACCCACAAGAAACGGGCTATTTATTATTGAATTATAACACACACACACACACACACACACACCGCCATCGCTGCTTACCCCTTTCGCTTGTTGGTGCAGAAAATCCACGATGGCGAAGATTTACGGGGTTTGGATTAAATGGCAAAAGGCAAGCAATGGCGGGGGGGAGCGAAGGGGACAGGAGAGCACGAAAACTAACAAAACCCATTCCCGTGCAGTTTCACTCCCTATGCAGTGTCTGTGTGTGTGTGCATCTGTGTTGGCGAACGTTCGAGCGACTAGGGGAGTTTTGCAAAACGCGCGGAAGAATCTAATAATAGTAAATACTAATTAATGGTATTAATAACAATTCATCCCCCCCGCCGCCACCCTTGGTCGTCTTCTCTTGAGTATTCCCTCCCGCTCTATCCAGTCCAATGGTGCAGCCGCAACCAAAGCATTCAACAGAGAAGTCTTTCTTGCCACACAGATGCATCCCAAAAAGCAATGTGCAAGCAGTGCAACCCGTTCGGAGGCGAGACGAGACTGACGACCGAGAGGAAACCGGGCGGGTAAAATAAACGATTTCTTGTGCTCCTCCGCTCTCCTTGGCATGGGTACGAAGTTGGAGCAGACGACGAACCCTGACAGAGAGAGAAGCGGAGGGGAGAAAATTGTTAGGAAAAGGCGTAGACGATGACGACGACGACGGCGACGCCAACAAAGAGATGGAGAAGGCAAAGAGATGGAGGGCAGACACGGAGAGAGGGGGAAGAGCCTTCGCCTTAATTATCGTTATTATTCATCCGTTATCTTGGCAAGACACTTCAGCACAGAGGCGGTGGAAAGGTGTGGGCACACATTGAACGTTCATTGGTGTGCATGTGTGTATGTATGTACACACAATCGATGCCAGAAAAGTCACTCTTTTGGAAGAGAGTTTCCCTGTTTTTTTTTTTTTGTTTGCTGCCAACTTTGCCTTCGCATTGTTTCGTAATGCATCAAAAAACCACCGTCAGATGGCGACAGGAGTCGACGGAAAGGGCGCGCATACACACGCAGAGGGGAGATGAGGAGGTGGATTTGGAAAATTTGACTTTTACGGACCATTAATTTCTGTGGCAATCAATTTTAGGACGCACACACGCATGCCATGTCCACCACCATCAACCGCAGACCGTCCCCTCCCCAGCGTGTGTGTGTGTGTGTGTGGTTGGAAAATGGTTGGAGTTGGAGTCACACACAAGATGGCGGATGGAAACTTCGGTCCAAACGCAGCGGGAAAAAGTCTCCCCTGTGACGCGTTGCCCACAACTGTGTTGGCAACTGAAACCTCCCAAATTGAAGGACATTCGGCGCCATTTTGCTCACAAGGAGTAGGAATTTTGATTTACAACAGACCCCGGTCGTTGCTGCACCTTCTTGCGGGGAACTCGAACTCGTTTTGCGGTGGGTAACATTTCAACCTACGAAGGAAAAAGGCCCCCGTTCTGAAGCTTTCTAATTGCTGGCGCGTATTTACGCATATCCTTTGCGAGCGGTGGAAGCTGTTTGTCCGAACACAAACACACACACACCCGCAGAGCCAATATTTGAATGGTTTCGGTGCAAAACAGCGAGTAAACATTGCCAAATTATGCTGGCATTTCAACCCCAGAACCCATCACAAGCTGGAGAGAACCCTCCCGGGGTGACCGGTGGCGCCATCTGCACGATGACGCAGCAAAAGCGCACCAACACCACCAAAACCTTCTAAATTTGCTTTAGCCTTTTGTGTGCTGGTGGTGTGCTGGGCGGCGGACGCGTTCCTTCTCATCAACGCGTCGATTGTTGCTGTTGCTGTTTGTGGTGTGTGCTTAGAAGGGTATCCATCATCATCAACATCTCGGGCAACATCGTTGCCCCCCCCCACTGATGATTGCTTGCTTGCTTGCGTAAACACAAACTCCCTTTTGCCTCTTGATTGTTCGCATTTCTTTATCCACAACACAGCACACACAGCAACAAAAAAAAATCCCTTCAACATCCATCATGCTCGTTTATTTAAACAACAAAACAACAAACAAGTAACAACAAAGCGCACTATTTCTGAAATCAGCCCTTCTTTGAGCTCCCCCTCCCAACCTCATGCCACACGTGTGTCTTCATTTGTGCTCCAAATACAAATACACACACACAAAAATGAGGTTCAAAATCTGCATACCTACACAAATATAAGCCAGGATCAGAGTGTTCCACTCTTTTAATTTTAACATCCCAAAAACCGAAACAAAAAAGCTGTCTAATTACTTTCTTCCTCCAAAAAAAAAAGGGGAGTGAGTAGGGGAGCACATGTACTTTTTTGGACAGCTGGAAAGTTTTTGATTAGAAAATTTGCTCCTGCTCCCAGTGAAAATTCTGGAACCCCAGTGACACTCTCGTTTGAGAAGCAGGAGAGTTGGTTCTATGTGTCGAATTTGTAAAATTGAACCTCTGCAAACTGTATGAGTTATCAACTACCAACTAAGGTAGTTGGTTGGACTAGAAACATCTGCGTAAATCATATTAACTTCTCTGGAGGAGATAGAGAGAGAGAATATAACAGAGAGAGTGAGAGAAAGATCAAGACCTTTCGGAATGCTTGCCAAAGTCATTAATTATTTCCAACTGTTGTGTTGCTCGTGGTAACATCGGGCGGGCGGGCGGGCGGGCGCGGGCTTGGCGGTAACAGAAATTAGTCCCGATTTCGGACGACAACTCTTAGCCTACCCAACAGCCATGACAACGTGTACAGTTCGAGCGAGGTTTCGAGATGGGCGTACACAGTGGGGAAAGGACATTAACAGGGAGTGTGTTTTTGTAATTAACTTTATACTTCCCCCAAAAAAAAAATAAAGAAAACGAACAACCTGTACCTTCGTTTTCAATAAAATAAAAAACAAAAACACACCAGGTGGGTTTGATACGCACACAAGCACCGGCACAGCTTGTAGTAAAAACATAAAACATAAAAATAATACAAATTTACGAACCGGACAAACATAAATAATGTTTGCTCACTCGAACATAGAATGTAACGCTGGGGGGGGAGAAGTGTAACAAGGGACAGAGGGGGGGGGTGTACAAATCCTCCAACATGACAGGTAGAAGGAGGAGAGGAGAGGGAAGAGGAGGAGAAGAAAAAACAAACGCCACAACCAACTAAAGTACCAAACGACGAACGGAACGCGAACGGAACGCGAACGAACGAGAGTCAGGCAGAGGTTTTGGGTTGCGCTAATGATCGGGAAACGATATCCCCGGATGGTGGGATGATTGGTGGGTGAGGCGGGTGGTGTTGGGAGAGGTCTCCTCCGTAGCTCATTAGCGCAGGAAAATGGGAATTTGGCCTCGAGTGCCCGACATCTTGACATAACACGGCAACGAAGCAGGAGTGGGGAATGGTGTTGGTTGTGTACCGCGCGTGCCTCAATCTGGGACCTGCAAGGCAACGCTCAGACACACACACACACACACTTAGGGTCAATGTTGAACAAACGATCGAACACACAGGAACACCCTTGTTGTTTGAACGAATTTTTGGGGATCAACAAACGATTACGGGGATTGGATTGGGACGATGTAGGAAGGATCAGCAACAACCACCCGCTTTCCCAATCCCTTCCCAGACACACTCCCACAGTTGAGGGGAGTTGGGTTGGGTTGGGGTTGGCACTAGTTTGATAAATGAATCTTCACGCCCGATATACACTTCAGCCCCCGGAGCCCCCCGAAGCCCCCCCGAGATGGTTCTAAAGAGTCATTTGTATTGTTACCTTTTCTTGAAGGACATGTTAATTTATGTAATCACTACAACGCACACACACACACAGACGAAAAAGGGGGAAAATACTCTTCTAAAAGGAAGAAGAAAAAAAAAGCAAACCCCGTTCGTCCGTCAGCCATCAATCACGTAAAACAAAACAACACAACGTAACGAACTGCTGATTCAATTTTATTATGCGCTTTTCTCCCTAATGATGCATGCCATAAGCAAGTGATGGGAGGGGTGTGTGTGTGCCAAAGGTGAAACCTAACAAACTTCCTCACACACACACACACACACACAGTGCTCCATTTCCCGCGCAAAGCACAGCAAAAAGGTCATCGTGGGCCACCCACAAACGAACGTTCCTCATTTGTACTGTCATTTATGACAAACACGTGTCACACAGTGTTTGAGCACGTTTTTGGAGTTGGAGTACGGTGAGATCCTTGTTTTATTTTTTTTATGCCTTGCTCACCCTTGCTCCTGTCCTCTTCTTTAACCACTGTGTGCTGAATTATTCATCCAACCTATGATGGAGTGGTTCGCATCTATTTTCGATCGTTGCTCCTTAAATTAAACACCAATTTATCATTCCGTCCTTGAACGTTTTTTCGGTGCTTAAATGGCCACGACGCTGCCCACTTTTTTGACCTCATTATGCTCTAAAGGATAACCAACTTTTTGGTTTCCCCCAATATTTCCCCCCAAAATGCCCCCAAAAGGTGTGTGTGTGTCCCCTTTATAAATGACAAAACTTCTCAAGTCCATTCTTTTCCCCATTTTTTTTGCCTATATTAGTCTAATTTAGAATGCAAAAAACAACGTATTCTCTACGCGCCTCCACCCCCAGAGTTCTCTAATATCAACGCAAAAGGTCGTTTGCTGTCATAACAACGGAAAGCAGGTGGAACTCATCATCATCAACGTCGCAGCAGCTGCTGCTGCTGCGTTGTTTTTTGTTCCTTCTTCCTCTCTCTCTTGCGCATAAAGGCTCACACACGCGCTGCTCACCCTGACAGCTATCGATCCAACAACAAACCCCCCACAAAGTACCACACCATTATACAAAAAAAGGAAGCAGGAAAAAAAAAACAGACGTAAAGTCATCACGCAGTAGAAATAAAATTATATTTATATATGTTTGCCAGCAAACTCTGGCCTCTAAAGTTTGGGTGAGAAAAGGCACAGTCCCGACATTGTGGCTCTTCAAGCGAAAGCGCACGCATCGATACGATCGTAACCGTGACCTCTATACCGGACTTTCTTTACGCTCCAAAAAAAAAAAGGGCAAAGCGAAAAATCAAACAATCCTAACCCCTTTTTACCGTTAAAAAATGAGCAAGAAAGCAGTCTTCTCCAATGTCTTATTACACCGTTCAGGACCTTCCCCACGCAAGGACACAAACACGGCCAGGCGGCCGTTAAAGAGGGAAATGTCCTGGAAAAAAGGGCTAAAAAGTAGACCACTTTAACCCAACACGGCACACAGCCTGGCCGTGGTGCAAATCGTGCATAGCCCAAGGAATTAAGAGAACCTGTTGGACATTATCCCATCTTGGGAGGGTTTTTTTTGGTATCCTTCCAATCGTTCCTTCATTCAGATTTTCTCATTTCGTGAGCCTTTTTTTTTGCCTTTTGCTGCTTCTTAATGTGCACGCTGAAAACCATTAAAACACACCAACCGGAGAGAGAGAGAGAGAAAGAAGGCAAAGTCTGAGGGGTGTAGTAAACTGAGCCTGCGTCTTTTACGGCGCCCGCCCAGCCCCGAAAGGCAGGTCGTCGCCAGAAGGATTTCCCACGAAATGTCGGGGTGTTTGGGTTTTTTTTTCCTTTTGCTTCTCATATTCCCTTGTCTGACCCGGAATCGAATCGGCATAAAATCGGATCGGTAGTAAGAGATTACCGCATCTGCCCGTGGGGTTTCCCCCCTCCGCCCTCTTTCGGCCATGGATGGTTTCCATCGGATCCTTTTCTTAAACGGTCCTCTGCTGCGGTAGTTAGGCGAAATATGAATATCCCCGTACACACCCAGGACGGGCGGCTATTTATATACTCTTAAGTACATAATCTTTTCCCCGCCAAAAAAAAAACACAAATTTCCCAGGTCAGTTTGATACGGAACGATTCCACCCCCGAGGGGACACACCACCAGCAGACCGATTTTCCGGTCAACCAGCCATTCAATCGTTCCGAGAGGGCAAGGTTTGTTTTATATTATGCTTTTTTCACTCTCTCTCTCTCTCTCCTTGGGATTTAAGGATTGCGGGAAAAGTGGCATCCCCGAGGGGGCTTGAACTTTCTTACCGAGGCATGAAGGAAGTTTAAAGGTTTTTCCTTTCCTGCCTTTGGGGCCTCCAATTTCTACGGGGAAAGTTTCTGTGCAGTCAAACACACACACACACACACACACACACACACACACAATTTAATCTTTTTTGGGTCGGCTTTTCCGCGTGTCTAAGTTTGCCTATCCCAGCCGGCCGGGTCGGGTGTGTTTTTGGTGTCGGTAATGCCGGTCAAAACAAATACAGATTGGGGAGGGGGGGGGAGGGGACGGGGTTTATAACACAGCTGTTTGTGTGTGTTTTTTTTTTGCACTTCAATTGCCGGTAGATTATGAATGAAAATAGCAAACCGATAGGACGCGTAAAATGCTTCATTTCATTCATTGTATCCTGGTCACGGCACCAATAATGTATGAGCAGAGAGCGCAAACGGCAGCTGGGCTGTGCAAATTACCCTCACGCAAACCAGCTGATGGGAACGGTGGGATGAAATCGAGAGCGAATCGATACAACACAGCAGCACACACACATACACATACACAAAAGGAGTCGTCTGTTGTCTGGTGCAGTTGCATTAAACATGCAATAAATGGGTTTTCGCGCAATCCACATGCACAGGCGACGACGACTCTCACACGCACAAACAAGCGTACGTGTACATATATATTTTAATTGATAACGGGATGCTGTGGAGTAAAGCAAACATGCCCTCGCTCTATCTCCCTTTTCGTCCCATTTGTATGTGCGTGTGTGACATAAAACTACACGTGGGACCCCGAAAAAGCATCCCGAGCAAGCTCTCTCGCCAAATTACCCAGTACCGGTACCGGTTCCGCGGGCTGTCGTGCGTGTGTGAAGCTATCAAATTTAATTCGCACCGTGTTTTCCCATTCACTACTACGCGTGGATTTCATCTCCTTCCTTCCTCCGATGGGAATTCCCCATACCAAGAATTGACCACCGAAAGAGAGAGAGAGAGACCAAGCACATCGCCACATTCATCAGTTATTCTTGCCTTTCGAATTGATATTTATATACACATGTATATACATATTTTAATCTGTTTCCTTTTTTTGTTGCCGTTGCTGCTGGTTGACCTTGCACCCACCCCCCCACCTATCCATCCCTTCGTTCTGCCCAAATAAATCTGACCGTTTAAAACCCCCCTCGTTGCACCACAGCGCACAAGAAGGGAGTGTGAAGCTCATTCATTGATACATTTCATTCATACATTCCAGAGCTCGTGGAGCGGGCGGGTTGTGGTTTTCCAATTCCAATGCGGTATCACATAGACAGGACCGCACACACACACACACACACACACTCAGTTAGCAGCTCTCATCATCATCTCACCCGTGGGGAGGGGGCAAAACAAACAAATAAAAATCGAAAAGCGCATAACACCGTGGCGTGCCGTGGCGTGCCGTCGTGTGGCGTGTGGCTGCAGCAAACGGTCGCCGCGCAAACACCGCTCATCGCGCACGCGATCATCAAGCGTCATCGGGTGCGACCGCGAGGGGGGAGTGTCATTGGCGCGTTCGATTCACTCCCTCTTTGTTGGGAGGGAAGGGTGTGTGTGTGTGCCGTCGTCGAAAATTGGATTCAAATTGATTGCCACGCTTCCGCTTCGAATATCTCCGGCGCGCTGGTGCAGGAGCATCGAAATTGCGCGGTTGTGCAAATGAGACAGCGCGTGTGTGTGTGTGTGTGTGTCGGTGAATCATGTCACTTTTACTACCACTCCCCCCCCCCCCCCCCATGGTCACCTGTCCGCGAAAATTGGGGTGAGAGGAGGGTTGCGCTGCACGTTCCCGCGGGGGGCCGATTTTGCATGAAATAATTTCGAAATGTTGTGTGTCACGTGCGTTCGCGGGGTGAAATTTACACCACAAAAGCTTCTCCGTCGTCCTTTGTTCATCATGAACATATTATTATTGTTATTGGTGGTTGGAAAGGTGTGTGTGTTTCTGTGCTTCCCACCCAACACCGGTGGGGGAAGCGCAAATTTGGGAAAGTGTTAAATGTTATAATCTGATTCGCACCGTGTCCCCGTTCACTGTCAGGCACGATCAACAGATTGTTAAGGGATACACACAACCACACACACACACACACACACACTCACACACGGGCACGCGTGAAACAGGACGCGGCTCAGAATTCGCACAACCGCGACCGTTTATTTATGGTTGGAATTATTGGCATTTATCGTCGATTGGCAGTAGCAGGCGCAGCTCTCGAACGGGAGGAGGTAAGTGACACCGATCGGGGCGCGACTAGCTCATACCGCGCTAATGGAGTGTTGCGTCGAGATATTCGTATCGCATGACACCCCAACACGTGTATCAGCGGCATCGCGAACCACCGCAGTCCGCTTTGCCGCTTGTTGATTAAAAGCCCATCATTAGTGGTGTTGGTGCATGTGCATTAATCAGCGCCCTGCTCGAGGAGGAAGAAGGGATGCTGTCGCCTGTGTACGTGTGTGTGTAATTATAGCAACACGCGAGATCATTATTTTGCTTCCCAATGTGTTATTGATTAAGAGATGCTGCTTTTGCGTTGCAAATTGCATACCTTAAGGAGCTTTTCCCCCAAAGCGATTGCAGTTGCTCGATCTGCTTCATATAAAATTACCACCCAAGCGTTCCTGTTTTATTAGTTGGTGCTTTTTTTTTTGTTGAGGTTTGAGGTCATGGAAGCAATCCTTTTTCCACACCACAAACAAAAGACACATACCGCGAATTGTCAACAATGTTCCACGTGCAATGCAACAACGCACGTGCTATTTCAATATCCCCAAAATCGGTTTTACTATTCACTGCTTTACACAGAGACACACAGTAGCTGAAAGCGAACCGTTTGCTTTCGACACACACACGTCAATTTAGCAGCATCGATATCACAACCGGATCATTGTGCGGATTCAAACGAACGTACACACCCGAAACCCCATCCCTGCACAGGTATGCAAATATATGCACCGGCAATTTATTTCAGCACACACAGAGAGAGAGAAAGAGAAACCGCAGCATGCTGGGGCGGGCTCTGCAAAGGGTGCATACACCCTAAACCGCATGTCACCACACACACAACAGCAGCACATTCGCTCCGGCTCATTCAAATGCACACCAATTGACCGTGCTGATGGACGGGCCGTTTTGTGTGGGAGATGTCCATCGTTCGCAGCATCGGCATATATACATATCGGTGATCAATTGATGATTGGTGGTGTCCCTTCGAGCGGTGATTGCATCTCTACCCGCCCACAGTCGAACAAGTGATACATCCCATCCCCCAAAATGGAATGGGCCCCAAATGGGACCACAAAAAAAGTGGAGTTTCGCCAATTAATTGAACCACTCGCTTACTCCCTCTTTCTCACAGTTTGATCGAAAGGTAGGGAGCATCTGTCGTCATACCGGAAGGGCTGCAAAAGCATTGAAATAGAAACTCATTGTCATCTCATGTCGCCCTCAGTGCCTTTCAAAGCGCTTTTTTCTATTTTTATGTTTTTTTTCTACTTGTTCTCTATCTCGTTCCAAAAAAAAAAAACAAAGAGAGACGATGAGTAATCGTTTTCTACACCTATCAATAAAAAAGCCCCCCTCCGGGAGAGAGAGAGATAGAACGCTGGGTGACCCCCGGAACCCCGTCATCAAATGCAATCGGTATATTGTGTGCGCCTATTGTGACGAGCCGTTTTTTTTTGTGCAACGTGTGTGTGTTCCTACTCATTTCAGTCGTCAACGGGCGACGCAATTACGCTTCTATTTCCTGTGCCCAGGGAGTTTAGGGAGCAACAGTCAGTCGGTGCAGGGAATAAAAGGTGATAGCCACCAGCAGTCTTGTCAGCAATGCTTTGCCCGTTTCAATGCTCGCAATTAGCTTCGAGGCTTGATTTTGGAAGCCTTAAAAACAATTTTCTAAACCTACCAAGTGTTTTTTTTATATTAATTTTGTATTTTCACATTACTAAAAAGCTTTTATGTTACCACCATGCGTTCTTGAGGAAACGTTTTTGCGAATCGTAATGTCCTACGAACCAACCGCTCCGTGATGGCTTCCTTCGTACAAGCTAATTAAATCTATGGACAACTTCTCTGAAGCTGCTCCCCGCCGAAACTGACTGGTGGTGCATGCGTGAAGGAGCGTCTAGGCTAGAAAATTGAATCCTTCATCCCGTTCAGCTCCGGGATAAGGTCTAATAAGGGGTTTGGCACACAGACACACACACACACACTGGTGTCAATTTTGGGGCAAACTGGCACTGCACGAGATAAATCAAATTGCATTTTCCGGAGCTCTAAAGGCTGCCTGTGTGTCCTCATGCTGGACAGCATCAACTCCACCCACAGAAACTAATGAAACTTTTTGCTGCTTCACACAATAAGGCACTGCGGCACACGGACGCTAGTGATATTAAAATTATCCTCCACGGTCCGACTCTCACAAGTTGTGTCACAGGATTTATGTGTCGGAGACGACCAAAAAACACAATCAAAGCTCCCGCTTCTTCTCACTACTAGAGCCGCGCTGCCCCTCCCGAAATTGCGTTGTACTCCAAATTAGAAAACAACAAAAGATGACTCTCTATAGGAGCACTAGAAGGAGCGGCTCTGGAGGCTGTGTGCTAGCTGGAGAAGCATTCGTATTCAATATTATATTCAGAGCCCGATGCACCGAGTCTGATAGTGCACGGTACGCACAGAAAACCCATTATTGGATTGGCGTTACTCACCCTGCTTTTCGGGGAGCGAGTGCATCTACGCATACGGTGTGGCGTGCACAGCAGAAAGTAGCGTTGCGTCTCTAAGCTGTGCGAGTTGTTGTGCGAAGGGCAAAACGAGGAATTTCAATTAACACACAGCCACCGACACGACACTGGGGCCGGCGTGGAGGTGTTTGGCCGTTTGGAGCAAATGCAGTTTGCTGCCTTGCCTTGCTCTGTGTCGTCTAACAAGAGACATACGAGACATTGCGAATAATGCGTTCTGCTGCTGCTGCTGCTGCTGCTGCTGCTAAACCGTAAATGTTGCTGAAAAACGCACCAAAACTGAACCCCACAGCAAGGGAAAGTTATGCGTCGCCGCTTCGAAACAGGATCGCACTTGGGAGGGGGCCTGTGAGGGGCCATTATCCTTGCAGCCATTTTGACAAGTGATCATAGATTGGGCTCTCTCGGATATTGAGTAGAATGAGAGTCCGCTTAAGAGAGTGAGGCGGAGTTGTCCATTCCGGGTGCAATTTCGGGATGCAACCAACCTGCATCATCGCGTATCGCTTGGTACCGGTGTAGCAGCTTCAGACACTCGGGGAAGCAACGATTTGTGCCCCTCGGTCTACTGCTCTCTCGGTACGAGGGGAGGATTTTAGATTATAATTATCCTTTTGAACTGAAAATGTATGCCTGCTCCACGCCTCACAGGGTGGATTGCTCGGTTGTTCGAAAACAACCCCACACACGCAGTGCTGTACATTTGTTGCAGAGAAACGGGACAGGGTTTGAGTATGATGAGGTACAGAGCAGAGAAGCACGCTCGTGATTTAAATTATTTATCAAAACAGACGCGGCACCGTCGTTGTTGCTGATTGTGCATTCGTGTGGAGGTTGCATCGTGTGCCGTTCGAGACGCATGATGCACTCTTAAATATTCGATTGCACATTAGGCTTCGCCTAGAGCCAGTACGCCGAGCGGCGCAAATGAGCCTATAATGAACTCTGGCAGCGCTCTTTTCAAGAGTAGCCAAAAACTGGAATGAAATTTCCATGCAATTTCGCATCGGAATGAATAACTTTCAGCCGAAAATATTCCTCCAATATTGAAGCAAAAAGGACGTTCTTTTCATTGGGAAAAAAGGTTTCCAGGCAAAAGCAACTCAAAGCCGCCGGGGCTCGTTGGATGTGATGTTTTACTTACAGTAGCGCTGTTTAATTACGAACTAATAACAGAAAACGCGCTCTCCCACTAACCGATTTTTTGTCGCTTACCTGCAATAAGAAGAGAAAGAAAAAATAAAACAATCAATTAATAAATCGTTCATTGCGGGGGAAAAAAATTGCAGTTCGAATCAAGCACTGGAAGAATGGATCCACTGCAAGTACTCTCGATCGGTAAAGCTCTCTCTCTCACTGTCTCGGCGAATGAAATTAATGAATGAATGAACGCCCCGCGTAATCCGATTGTGGAAAAGCCACCCCGCGCAGAGTGAAAATATGCACACACACAAAAAAACAGAGCTACGCACAGGAGCAACGACCCTAGTTGAAAAAAAAGAAGGTAAAATTACTACGAGACACACCGTCGACAAAAGTTTGGACCGCACTTTGGGAGGGTGTTTGGCGGATGTGAACGAAATTCTTCTGGCGCCGCCAACTTTCCTTTCCCCGTTTGGGTGAATTTGCAAAGGAATCTGCTTCCTTCTTATCCGTTTACCGGCACACCGGCTCGGTGCTAAAGTGTAACAATTCGCTCCTCCAACCAACCGAAAAAAGAAGGAGGCCAAACTTTCTAGACAACCTTTAACGGAAACGGTCTCTCGCTCTCTCTCTCTCTTCGGTACACCTCTCGCGTGCCACAGCGAAGGAAAAACGGGGAAAAGACGTTTATCCCTGGAGCCTTGGGAGCTTTTGGAAGTGTGTGTGTGTGTGTTTTGATTTTCACACGCCTTGCTCGTTAAACGGCTTTGACTGACTGGCTTGGCTGGTGGTGGTGGTGGTGGTGGTATCAAATACTTTGGAGGAGTTTTTCGCCGCCCTCGCGCTGCTTCCTTGCATGTTTAATGGTCTAATCATGCCCGGCGCAAAAGGATCTGCTCGCTTCAAGGAATTAAGAAGGTTTTGAAGTGGTTGGGCGGTGCGAAAAGTGGCTGTGTGAGAAAATGGTTCATTAATGACATTGGCACCATGTTTTAGAATGCATTCGGGGAGTTTTGCGCGCCGTTTCATTCATTTAACATTAATTTGCTAAATCAAAAGCTAGTTGCGTTGTGTGTGTTTTTTTTTTGACTTCTTGCTAAATCTTCCTTCTCACTCTCTCTCTCTCTCTCCCTCGTAAAGCAATAAACAGCTAACTAATGAAGATGAAAAGTCGATGAAAAAAAAAAAAACCCCATTTTATAACCCATTCCCAAGAACGACTAAAAATGCTTCTCGAGACGGAAGACGGAAAAGAAACGCTCACCGCACACCGGTAGCAGGCAACAGCAGCAGCAGCAGCACCAAACGGTTAGCGTAATTAAACAATTAAAGTAAAGGAAGCTTCTAAAGGATCCAACATCGTCAAAACGTCGATTTTATTGCAGCTCGATGGGTCAATGTGGAAGGGGAGAGAGTCGAGAAATAACAATAAAACGCCCAATCATTAGGCGGACGGTGGCGGACAGTTAAAGGAAACGAATCAAGCGAACACACACACACATAAAAATAGAGACAAGACAATAGAGACAGAGCGAGAGAGAGAGAGAAAGAGAAGCAAACCATCTCCAGCCGTCACCTTCTTAGGTAAAGTTTGTTCCACAGTTGTGGGGCCAAAGTGATTAGAAACGGGAGGATAAATTCCAAGAAATCGCGTCCCGTGTGTGATGGGAACAAAAACAAAACAGCACAACTAACTCTATTTGCCCGAACTACACTTTGAGGATGCGTTAAAAGAAAAAAAACTCTCCCATTTACGCAGGAGAAGAAACACATAAACAGTCACACACACTACCGACCGAATGATGGGGCCGTAAGTGGCACTTACGGCGGGGGACCCTTTCTTCCGCATCGCTTCTTGGGTGATAATAAAATTTAATTGTGAAAATAAATTCCTTCACCACACCGACCGACCAGCCCGGGGTCGCACAGCATTCCTAGTATGGGAAGGCAGTGGGAGGTGATATGCTTTAACGTGGGGGAAGTTGCACCATTCTTCTGCCTCAATTTAAGCAAATAGATAAGAGATTGCACAATATACATTACAACTATTTGCATAAATGGTCGGAACATTGCTAATGAAAAACTATGGCGCGGGTGTGTGTGTGTGCAAAAAAGCCAGCTTTTTTCTAATCATTTTCATTTCTCTCTTTCTTTTAAGGTAATAAATTACACACACGTACACACTCTATCATCGCGGAAGATTCTTGCCTCCTTTTCGAGACGGCGGCGCGCATATCGGCCGCGAAGGAATCCATCAAAACGATCGCAACCAACGTCTGGCCTCTCCTTTGCCAGAGCAGTGAGAAGAAGAAGCAGCAGCAGGAATGGACCATTATAAAAGATATTTTCTTATGGCGGGTCATTTTCTCCCCGCTGTCTTGTGCGCGCCGTTCTTCTAACACACACACACACACACACCACACCACCATGGCCATTATGCACGACCCACAGGTAAGTCTTTTCTCAACCACCCCACCACTCCGACCCCGGAAAAGAGGGATGGAGAAGGAGGGCGGAGGAGTAAAATATACTAATAAATTTGGTAATAAATTTTCCTCCGCCGCCGTCTCATATTTAACTTTCCGCTCGGTTCTTCTGCTCACTTGCCCCCTTTCTTTCTTTCGTCCCTGCCGTACACCGGAGATGGCGCGCGCTATTCAACACTTTCCTTTTCATGTGTGTATGTGTGTGTGTGCGTCTGTGGCTGTGTGAGTGAATGGCTTGAAGTAGCATAAATCATTTTGATTAAAGCATATAAATCATAATCCATCCTCTCCATCGCCATGGCTCTTCTTCCTGCCTTCCTGCCTGCTTCATATCACTATATTTGTGTGGCTTGTGTGGTAGGTACCTTCGGCGAAGGTAAAATGACTCTCTTTTACATTACGAAAAAAGGGAAAAATTGTCACTCAAAAATGCTCTTAAAAAAGGGGCTGGGGGGGGATGCGCGTTGGTGGAAATTGCTAGAAACAACCCATGCTGCCGTTGATGGCTTTATGAGGGAACTGGTGAGACGCTAGCATTATCATTAAAACAGTGTAAGAATATACTCACACACACTCTCGCACACACTCTCGCACACATCAATCACAAATACCTTTTCCGTGCTGCAAATACCCCTGTGTTCCTGTCCCCGCGGCGTGTACGGATGGTACGGACCACCACCTTCATCACCACACACTTACACACTATTTGGAGTTTGAAAATATATCAATAAATTCTCACATTTTTCTTCGCTCTTCTACCACCCATCCCACCACCCAACAGCCTCTCTCCACACTGGGGGGTTTGGGGAGGTGCCCGCGCGCCAATCGATTGCCCCGTTTTCTCCCTTTTCTTCTTCCCATTTTTGCTCCCCCCCCCCAAAATGTGATTCGATTAACGATTCTTCTCCGAACGAAAACATTCCGAACGAACTATAAGGGGGGAACAAAAAAAAACTTCATCAGAAACACAATTTTCTTTACTTCTTCTCATCTTCTGCTCTTGTCGTTGTTGTGCACTGTTGTTATCCTTTAATTTTTACTCCTCCTTTTTTGCTTCGCTTCTTCTCTTCGCTTCGCATTGCGCGTTGTTTATTCTTCTTTTTTGTATGTCTTTTCTTTTGCTTCTTCTTCTTCTTCGTTTACGAAATTACTGATTTTCTTATCAAATCCTTTTCGTTTTGGTAACTTTCGTTGTTATGTTTTTCCTTTTTCGCTTTTTTCTCATTTTCGTCACACACGTACACACAAGCACACAGCAATTTATTCCACACAGCCCAGACATTTATTATCGTCACGAAATCGCAAGCGCTTCCTTGCGCCCTCTCCCATTCCCCCTCGTCTGCCCCATTTTGGCCTTATCGCGCATTGTGTGTCCTGGACACGTTCATTTTCTTAGCTGTTTTCTTCCCATTTTCTTTTTTTTTTTGGGAGTTTGTGTTGTTCAGCACTGTGCTTCAATTCATTGAGAATACATTTTCATTTTCTGCCGGGACAGAGAAGTGGGTGGACAATGCTGTTAATGTATGTGTGCGCGCGCATAAGCCATTTTCGGGGCCTGTAACCACACACAACCACACACCACACAACCACAAAAATCGATCGCAATTGTTAAACACATTTAATGGAGTTCTTCTTCTTCTTCTTCTCTGTGTTTGTGTACTTGATTTGCTTTTTCTTCTGTACCATTTTTATCATTTTAAATTTATCTTCATTTCATGTGTTTTTGTTTTCTGTTGCATTTTGCGCTTACACATACTCAAGACCTTGTAGCACAAATCTTCTTTTGGCGATTGCGTTTTTTGGTGGGTTTTGTGGGTTGGACATGGCACGTTTTTTTTTCGATTAAACGACCAACGACCACTCACTTGTAGTACTTGCGATAAACTTCTCCCTTCTTCTTTACTATTCTACGTTTTTGTGCTTTTGTTGTTGTTCTGGGATTTCCCAAATGTTTTCTGATTCCTATTTCTGAACACATCTCTCTTTCGGTCCATTTCTGGGCATCTTGCCAAAAAAACAATCCCCCCAAAGTCCCCTGGCTCGCCGCACCACTGCCAAGCGGCGGGAGAGTTATTATCATTTTTATGTTTTATTTAACATAATTAAATTTTTCGCTATCTCGATCTTCGCTTGCCCCCACCACGCGGGCCCAGAGCCACAAGAAATCGAGCAAGATCTAAATTAATGGCACACGGTGGAAGAAACCAGCTCGAAGGCGACGGCGGCGACAAGAATAAAAGCGACTCACAGTCGACAGTGGACACAGAGACACACAGCAGAGGAGACGACATTTGGAAGAGGAGACGACTTCGGTGAGGGGAAGAGATGATTATGCGTCTTCGAAAAAAAAGGTGAACAAATTCCGCGCACGAAAGCGAAACCGAATTCGTCCGGTTCGAGACACACACACGCACACACAGGCACACGAAAGATTATTCTTCTGTTTTTTTTTGTCGTCTTTTTTCGAAAATTTAATTTAATGATTTTCTTCTGCTCCCGACTGTCTGCCGGGAGTCTTGTGTGTCGTTTTGATTGTCTGCTTCATTTTGGCTCTTCTTAATGTTGCTAGCGATGCATTCTTGCTTTATTCTCTGTTGGTGAGACAGAGATGTACATAGAACGCAGTAGCTGCAGCTTGCAGTTTGAATTGAACCATTGCAATCACAGTACTGACGTGGCGAAGAAACGTGAGCCTTATACGGGCACAAATTATAAGGTAAAGCCCTCCGTCTTGCTGCCGCAAAACACAAGAAACCGTCCGCGAGAGAAGTGGGACAATAACGTTTATTTGTTTCTGCATTTTTACACTTGTTGCCTCCCCCATCTTCGTCATTCCATCGTCCAATGACACTTCACCAGTTCACCGCTTCCTGATTGCGCCGGGATTGCTGTCATTGACGGGGCCGTAGTTAATTGAGTTACTGCTGAATTGATGCAATATGCCAATAATTAGCAGTGCGTGTATGCAACAAGGGACGAGCAGAAGAAGAGTGTTGCTACTGTTTTGCGTGTAACTTAACGGAATTTACATTAATATTTTATTTTAAAAATTGAAAACGATCATAAATTCAACATTCTCGCTACCGCAAACAGAACCATTTCCTGCAAGCGCGCAAGGATGGGGAGTCACGGTCAATTACCCACAGGGGCCCAGGGGCTTCCGTCATTGTGTGCAGCGGTTGGGGCAATTACGGTTTGAGAGCGAAAAAGCGAAGGAAAACTCACACAAAACATCCCCTCTAATTGAGCGCAAAGCAAGCAAACTTGTGAATAATGGGAAAAGTTGTCATTTCTCTGAATTGCGTTACGGCACCGCGCGTTACTCACCCATCTGTGAATCATTTGCCTAGCGCGGCGGTGTGTCTTCTGTGTGTGTGCCCTCCCTTCACGGTATTACCAAAAAAGTGATTTAAAACTTTGGGATTTCTCTCAAAACTGCACCCAAAAAATCGCTGCTTTCCCTAGAGTGACCGAACTGCATTGAGGCGCAACTCTAAATTACGATGCAATACTTTTGCGGTTGCAGCAAGAACACAGCCCTATGGCCTGTAAAAATAAACACACCGAAGAGATTCACTACCACCAACCCCCTACTCTACATGCTCCGATTCGTTGCACCTGAACAAATATTACACAAAACCTGTGTGCCCATCAATCCGTCGCCCCATCCGACCCGAATAACACACACACACACAACACTCACTGGTGGCTAGTTGTTATGATTATAATTATTTTAAGCTCTCTCGCTCACTCTGCTCTGCCTTCCGAAATTTAACGCCCAGACAGCAGCTGCACAATTTTGCAGCACAAAAATGCAAAACCCACACTCTAGTCTGGGGGAAGAAATTGCTGCTTGAAGGCAGTAACGTTGGCTTGCAGGAGCAAAACAAAAAAAAAAAACCCCTCCAAGACAAGCACTGCGAGCTGAAGATGGTAAAATAGAGCAGCGGACGGTGGATGGAGGGCATGTTTTGGTTAGAAAGATTAAAATAGAACACGAAACACAGCAGCACGGCAGCAGCAGGGCACGCAGCAGATTGTGTGCCGCTTTTGGCTGTGGTGCAAAACCCTGGCGCGGAAAGTGTTTGACACGAACACACGGCGAGACAAACCATTCTCTCTCTCTCGCTTAAGTCTGGGAAGCAAAAAAATGGGCAAAAAAACGCAACGTCTTTGAATGGCAAATTTTGTCCTGCAAGAGCGATGGAAATGCAGTCGTTTTGATGATCCAGCACTTGATGTGTGTACAAAAGGGAATGTTCAATAGCCTGTTTGCGATCATTCTATCATCCACACAAACCGGCTTCTTTCCCAACAAACCTGCCAATTAAGCACCAAAGCTGTCACTTGCTGTCACTGCATTAGTAGATATCGTCTCCTAATTCATGCAGTTTTTGACAGCTCGACGCTTGCTGACGACCGGCTGTCAAAAACTGCTCGAACTGCTGCCTAGTTTTACAGCCCAGTTTTACCCAACCATTGGAGTGCTTTTTTTACCTACATCCTCGTGCCTCTTTTGTTTAATGCTCATGAGGGAACATGATTTTGCTCCACTGATTGGTCCCATTGATGTATGTATGTGTGTGTGTTGCCATTCTGCGACTCATTATTGCTTAATAATGAACCACCGCTAATAGGAAGACAAGAGAAAGACGTACTACAATGGCACGGCCAAGAGAGTAATCATCCATCGCTGCTGATGATGATAATAATGATGGAAATGATTACAATACTGCTTCTGATGATGATGATGGTGAGGACGAACACAACAAAAAAGGCTTCATAATCCACCATTGGAAAAATACGGCAACAACAAAAAAAAGGTGGCACGTAACGATGACCGTAATGGAAGAGGAAGACGCTCAAGTCTAAGTAGAAAAGGTAGACGGAATAGCTACAATAACAGCAACAAAAACGAAGCTGAATAAAACCTTAACGAATGACTTTCCCCTTATGTGTACTGTGAAAAGAAAGGGGCAGTGCACATACACACACACACAAGTTGGGGGGGGGGGGGGGGAGTTGCACGTGCAGGACGAGGCAACTACGACCACGGACGACAGTACGATGATAAATGAGCAGATCTCTCGACCGTTGTCTAGCGCACATACACCACCACCACCACCCCTTAGACGGGGGAACCTCCGTACCGCCGGAAAGCATAAAACACGACCCCTTCCAAACCACAACAGCAGTACAGAAAAAAATGCTTCAAAATTCACACATTATTAAAATAACTCCACGCCACGCCAGACTGACTCACCAGCAGAGTGCCGGCGTGAGTGCGCGCGCGTGCCTGTCAGCTGAGCGGGAAAAGCAGCGGGACAGAAAAGAAACCTTTCGCCTTGATAGCAGCAGCAGCAACAGCAGCAGGCTATGCTAAAATCGGGATTTATGAATTTTTAAAACAACAAAACAGCGAGAGAGAGACTCACACAAAAAAGCCACAAAAAGCAACACTCTCGCCATCGCTTGCTTTTTTTTTGCATGTTTTCCACTGTCAGCTCTCAGACAAAATGAGGGAACGAGATGAGAGGTCTCAGTGGGACACACGCAGGGGGAAGCAAATTAAATTAAATTCCACATCCGCGAACAACCGCGACGAAATCGCGAAATGATTGGAATTCATATGCCGCCCACCACCACCATACTCCCCCGGCGCTCCTCGTCCCTTTCCTTGATTAGGCCGTGACCGATCGAAAGTGGCTTAGAAGTTGCTGTTGGGGAGGGGACTGGGAAGAGAATGAACTTTTTATGACACTCTAAAGTGTGTGTGTGTGTGTGTTTGCGTGAGAGTTGCTGCTTTTAAATATTTATGACTTTTACACATTCAGGTTTTGGGGAGCACTACCCCCTTTGGCTGCTTCTTCCTCTCTCTCTCTCTCCTTCCACGACTGTCTTGAGCGGAAGATTTATCTCCGACGCGTCACAAAAGATCGTCCTGCACGATCGATCGCTGACCATCTTCATTAAGGGTATGAGAAACAAAAACACACAGCGCGATCGGTACACGTTGTGCCTAAGACGGACTATCTCTCTCTTCTCGGCCCAGGTCAGAGGGCTTTTGGGACGATCCCCCCGTCCTCCTACTGTGGCAGGTAATAAAACGTCAAACGCAAGCCCACTGGACACTAAATCACCACCGAGTCCACTTTATGCTGCTGCTGCTGCCGGTCTCAAAGCCGATGCCGCTAATTAAGCCATCAAATGGCCGCACCTTCCCATAGGCAGAGTGTTGGGGAAGCCTTCGCATCTGCAGGGAGGGGGGGGGGGGTTGTTTTATGCAACCACAGTTCAAAGGTGATTTCGTGCCGTTGCGTGCAGCGGGTGGGTGATCGTTTGAGAAGACCTCCTGTCTTTGCGAGTGGTATCGCTTCCGTGTGCGCTTCTTTGAGCGAAAAGTTGGAACATTTAGCCGCCCCCGAAAAATTCGCGCCAAAAACCAATCGTCGCGGGTGGCGGCTTCGAGGGATGTCCAAGCATGTGTGTGTGTGTGTGTGTCTGTGAGAATTATTTCCCATCTAAAAATGCACGACTTGTTGGAATTTCTCAAGGATTGGGGCCCGCGTGTAGTTCGCATGTTCGTTGCGCGGGAAGCTGAGCGAACTGCACAACCCTTCCTCCATCGGACAGGAATGTGGGAGCGGCGACGAAACTACAGATAGAGAGAAAACTACACACACGCACACGCGCCTATGGATGTGTAAAAAAAAACGGGCAAAAAAACGCTAACTAACAAAATAACAACGTCTTTGCGCGCGCAGCAATAAGAAAACGGCCATAAACACGCAAAGAACGCGCTAACGTGTACAAGAGGAACGAACCAAACCACGCACCCAGTGGATGGGGAAGAGAAGAGAAGGGGAAGAGCAGGGAGAAGGGGAGAAAAAAATGAGCATCCCCCGCGAGACATGGACCACGGGCGAAAGACGAAAACGGCGAACCCGAAAAGGAAGAGAAGAATAGGTAAATTACAACACAACACAGCACAGGGAGAGAGAGAGAGGGGGGGGGGGGGGGGGGAGAGGGTTGGGAGCCCAAACGGAGGAGGAGGAGGAGGAAAAGGAGCAAAAAAAGCAAAAAAGCACACACACACACACAGTCTTTAAGCAAGAATCCCCCGAAAGAACTACATCAACCCAGGGCTCGAAAACCAGTTTTGCTGCCTCCCTCCCCCTCCAAACCCCCTCCTCCAGCTCAGCCCACCACGCAGCATCCATTCCGGTAAGAAAAATCCTTCTTCTCGCGCATTATTCCGTTCTTGTTTTCATCCGCGTGTTGTTGTTTCTTCCTTCTTTGCCGCCGCCGCCGCCGTTTACTCTTCTCGTTTGCCCATTCTTTGCTGCTTAACTCCTTCGTTTTTATGTTCCTTCTTCTTGGCTCTGTTCTTTAACCCGTTCTTGAGCTTCTTCGCTAAGCGTTTTCTTCTTTCCGTTTTTGTTTTGTTCGTTTATCCCTTCGGTTTGGCTTGTTTGCTGCTGCTGCTGCTGCTGCATTTGCTATCCTTTTTCCCAAGATGCTTTATTGCGTTCGTTATCTTCTTATTGTTTCTTTGCTTCTTTCTTCTCCGTTCTCTCTCTGTCCCTCCCTCAGTACATTTATTTTCCTTCTCTTCTCTTCTTTTGCTTTGCTGCCCTTTTTGTTGTTTTATCGTTTTGTCTACACCGCGGCGCGAGGCAACCGACCGACCGATCTCAGTCGCCGCCAGTCGTTGCATTACAAACACACACAGACGCAGACGCAGACGCAGAGAGTGCATTATTTCCCAGCCACCCGCCGCTTGCGATGCTCTCCAGCAGCTCGATCGGTTCTTGTTGACCACCCGCACATTTTCCCTTTTCGAGCCAGGGCCACCACCATAAAAACCCTTCGCTGGCTCCTCTCGTGGCCGCACCACTACTCCCTCCGTCTAGTGCGCGCGGCGCAAGACAATGTCCTCCATTTTAATCCCACCGCGCGCGTTTGAGCCCCCTTTTCATTCTCCCAGCCCCCGAGTTCCCTCCCTTCGAGTGTTGGGCGAGGAGTTATGGAGGAGAGTTATGAAGGGGCACAGCCAAAGGGACAAGTCGTTTGGCTTTCCAATGACAATAAGTTAGCGGTGCGGGACGTTTTTATCTCCCGCGAGAGATAGAGAGAAAAAAAGCTGATCGTTTCATTCATAATGTGCATGCGCAGCTGCACTTTTACTGCCGAAGGAATCGCTGGCTTTCCGCAGTAAAAGCGTAAAAATATTGCAAATTAAAGCAAAGCATTGTGTGTTTACAAACAAAACGCATAAATCAACGCGGCAAATCGGCAATAATTGTGCGCTGTCTAGTGTAAATTACGATGATCTCGCGTGGTGAAGGAAGCATTGACGATCGTCGTGCCAAATGGGAATATATCGCCGGGCGTCGCTCAAACCCAAATCCCCACCACCACATCACAAGCTGAAATGGTAAATATTTATACCATATCTTGCCGGCTGGTGTTCTGGATCGTTTTCATTTGTTTGCATTTGCCTGTTCGGTCGGTCGGACGCATATCCATATGTTTTCAACGGGGTTTGTTGAGTTTTATGAAGGACCACCAGCTTGAACTTGAGGAAAGCAAACTCAGCCACAGCTAAAATGCTATCTTTGCGAGCATTTTTTTTTTTAGTTGTAGTTTATGACTCTTCTCATTAAGTGTGATTAGAATGTCACCAAATTCCAGGAACCACAACTCATCATTCTTAGCTTCATTCCCAGAAAAACGCAAACACTGAGCACTTCCAGCGCTCAAATCGGGCCCTCCTAATTAACGAAATAGCAACAAGGCAAATAAGAAACAACTCCAACAAACTTTCGTGTCGCCCAGACAAAGCAGGCCGGCAAGGCTTAATGCCAGTGTCCCTGTTTCCAAGGGCGCCCCCCGCCAGCAAGTTTCGTGGCGGAAGCTCATAAAAATGGGGCTTATTTCGAAAAGAATAAAACCACGCAAAAGGAGCACGCGACTTCAACATGCGCACACGAACAGTTTGCACCAATTAATATATATATTTTCGGACGCAGACTTATTAAAATGTATTCCCCATAAGAAACGCAAACGATCACGACCGCTAGAGCAGCTGGTTCAATGTTTCCACAAACGTTTGGCCATGTTTGCCGTGGCTCGTAAAACTGTCCCCAAAAACCACCAGCGCGCGCGCTCGGTCTCGGAACGGATGCTGCTCATTTTGGGTGGGTTTTCGTGCGCTTCCTGTGTGTGCGTTCTTGGCCATTAGGCGACATAAGTATAATGTGTCCACCCCATGAAAAAAAAAAAACATGAGGCTACATAAAACATCCATTAAACGCACAATGGTCAAATTTATGGCCATTCAAATCGCATTGAAATGTGTGTCTCTCTTCCTCCCCAATTGCCAGTGCTTCCTCCCTCCTTCCTCACTGCTAAATATCCACTTTACAAACAAAACACAAAACTTAACCATTAGTTAGGCCCCGGCCTACTAACGCTGGCTTCTGGCTTCTCAAAACACGCTCTGTAATTTCCCTCATTCCGCATTTTGTTTCCATATCAGCTTCCGGTCTTTGACAGTTTTCGGTTGCTCTCTTGCGTTTCTTCTGGCTCCATTCTTGCTCCAATTTTTGTGTTTGTTTCTAGATCGTTCGCGATCTCATACAAACGCACATTGCTGGCTTCCCTCACCCATATCTGTGTTGTTATGTTTATGCTCTTCCTCTCATCCTCCTTCCTGCATCACATATTTCGGAGGAATTAATTAAGGCGGCGTGAAAAGTACGCCCCCGAGCTCCAGAACCATCCGACTCATTATTATCACAGACTGTTGGCTTTGGTTGTCTGCAGTTCTTATTAATTTAGCCACTTCACTTTTGCTTTTATAGGCCACACGATGGTTGTGCCCACCGGACACAACAGTTTTGCTGCTTACCACAGTTTTTGGGCATTAAACTGAGCGACCCAAGGTCTGGTTACAAAACGAAACAATAAACACCATTTGGATTGTAAGTTTTTCCCAATCAGCATGTCTGCTGTATCGTTGTACATTAAAAAAGCCTTGGAACTGTGCCAAGGTACACGGTGTGTGTGTGTGTGTGTGTGTGTGTGTGTGTGTGTGTGTGTGTGTGTGTGTGTGTGTGTGTGTTTCCATGTGCAAACGCTCGCTCCGTGTCCTTGAACCCTTTCGCGTTAGTTTTTGGGCCCGTTTTGCAACGAAGTCGACGACGACGACGACGACTCATAATCGATTGGTTATGGTGAGGGCACAGCACAGAATGTGAAACACAATTCACTAATTAGTGCGGGGGGAGGTGCTGGTTGCGGAAAACGGGTTAAACGTTCGCGGCGATTATCCAATCGAGAGCGAGAAACCGACATTACTTTCAATTTCGCGACCCGGAAATCGTGCTCCGGGTACGAAACGAGCCCGGCGGCAAGCGAAGGTTGGCGGAAAGGAAAGAGCATGGCGCGGTTGGGCAGCAGCAAGCCAACGAGTTCTTCAAGGCCAAAGCGAACGCTGTGGCGCGCGCGCGTACCACAGTGCGCCTCCCCGCCGGTCCGCCGCGGCGTTCCTGCCATCATCATCAAGAGAGCCGGACCTTTCGGACAGAACTTTGTACTTAACAGCAACGAGCTGAAGCGTGAAACAAAGTGACAAAAAGAAGAAAAATAAGAATAAGAAGTTTGCTGAAAACAAATTCGCGTTTCGCGATTTTGCAACTTCTCAGGATGTGTTTGTGTCGTTTCGCTAAAGGGCAGTGAGAACGAGCGTTCGCTGCTCAGCGCCGCCGTCTAGTGAGCCGTGAAGTGCGCCACTCAGTGAGCAACTACGTCGTTCGTGATAAGTGTTTTGGAGTGTGATTTTTTTGTTTTTGCTTTTGAACTTCAGCAACAATCCGATCGCGAGAGTGAGGCTTAGTGAGCCGGAGATGAGAAAGAATTGATACCGAAAATATCATTCCCAACGTAAACACAACACGCACCCGTCCGCCGTGACGACACGATAGAGAGGAACGGTGCCCACTGTTACGCGTGGGAAAGGATGTGCGACGGAACACAACACATTTGAGCGATTGAAGTTGATTGTTTTTGTTTGTTTCGCGGTTGTCGGGGCCTTCCTTTTTCTTTTTTGCGCGCGCGCCCGCGATCGTGCGCCCGCGCTTTGTTGTTATTTTTACACTCACTTTTGCCCCGGGGAGAGAGAGAGAGAGAGCAAAAGAGCGTTCGTCTGTGTGAGTGATTGTGTTGCTGTGTGCGGAGGGGTGAAGGGCGTCGGGTCTTACATCTCACCCGGCTACAACGGCAAGCAGAGCGAGCGATCGCAGGTCGACGACGATGGCTGCCTAGCGCCCGGTGAAGGTCATTTCGATACAACAACCCTTCTGCTCCGTGTGGTGCTTTTGCGGGAGATGCTGGGGGGGGGGGGCTGTGATGTGAGCTCTGTGGTGAGATGCGATTCTGACTGTGTGTGAGGGAGGGTTTTGCACCCACCACCCACCACGTCATCAGCATATCCTCCCTGAGCTGGGGATTAAAATTAAAGGAAACACACAGCCACACACACGCGCGGCGTTAAGTGAGATTTATCTTGGTCAGACTTTGGCGCACAATGCGCGCCGTGTCTCCTTGTGCCGGCGCGGTGAGGGATGCTGGATCGCATGCGCAGAGCTCCCGTAACCACACCACCACCTCCTTGGATTGCCCATTTTGCGTAAAAAAAACAGAACCCGCATGCGCACACACTCTCGCGGATATACGCGTCAGCGGCCATGCCGCCGGCCGAAGCTTATTTTATGCGCCCGCGCGCGCCAGCTTTTGTTTTCATTGCCGAGTACGGAACGGGGTGCAATAAACACAAAACCACAGCACACAAACCGTTGCACTTTTATCGGTTTCCAAGCACAAGCCGTCCCCGTGTGTCTTGTGGGACCGACCACCGGGGAAGAAACTGTGCAAAGGGCATTGCACATACACTGCTCATTTCCACTTGGGTGGATTGTCAACAACACGAGCAAACTCCAGACGGAAGTGTCCGCTCTCTCTCTCTCTCTCTCTTCTTCTCTTCTCTCACTCACTCTCTCTCAAAGGAAAGTGGGATTAGACGAAAGACTTAGCATACTCCGCCTATCCACACACACACACTTGTAGCAATATTTGCTCGAGAAGAAAGCGCTCGCTTGCTGCCGCGATAAGCGAAATGTGGGCCTCAGAATTTAGCACATGCCTCTTCTTTCGGTGTCGCTGGCGGAAGGGAGGAGGAAGGGTGTTGGGTATGCTGATATGCTTCTTCCGCTCTGGATAGTACAACGGACACACTTTCGTATTAAAAAAAAACCTAAAAAAACGTGTGCCGCCTTTGGTGGCAGCATATATTAAACAAGAAAGGCGTCGACGGAACGCTCGTCTCACCTCCTGCACCACGCGGCCTGCCCTCATAAGCATTGGCGTTATCATTACGGAAACAAACGCGTTCCAAGCGCGGCCAAAGAGCAAACACACACACACACACACACAGCACGCATATCTGATAAATGAGGTGAAGGTTAGAGTCTTTTTGTGTGTTCTGGTTTTTTTTTGGTTCAACTCTGAAAATTAAATACAGAATTGTAGTGTGCAACGCCTTTTTTGTTGAAGGTATAATAATTTACAACTCATGTGTAAAGTGTGAGTTTATGATAACATTGTTTGTGTTTTTTTTTTTTTGTTGGTCGTTTGTTTAATAATAATAAATCCCATTGAAGCGAGGTTTGTTTTTGCAATTATCAATCACCATTCACAGCTGCTTCAAACAACTGTCTTCGTTGTCGTTTTTCTTGTAAAAAGAAGAAGACGATCGTCGAAGCGTTATTTGCACAATTGATTCAATAAAAAAACAGTCCTTCAACTGCAGCTGTGGGTAATTATTGTACCTTCTTGGCCAGAGACGGCAGTTTGTTTTAGACACATTTTGCCATTTTGCTAAACACACACACCAAAAAAAAAAAAAGCACAATGTTGCAATTTTGTTTTCACATTAATCATTGTGCCTCTGTCAATAATTTCGTTGCGCTCAATTATTTATTATTGCACAATAATTCACATTTTATATTTCGCATCGTTATTGCATCCGCCGGGCGGATTGCGAAAGCCGCTAATCACAAAACGCAACATGCACATCGTGTCTCCGCGTCCACCACACACACACACACACACACGGTTTGACGTCTCGCGCAAATGAGTTTAACGAGTTCGTAGCGAGGTGAGAAAAATCACTCCCAGTCGTGAAGATGGGGGGGGAGGGTTATATTTTGCTACAGCGCAAGAAACAAACGCCAACAAGGAGAAAAGTGTGCGCAAAAGGAGTGGGGAGCTGTATGTGTGTGTGTGTGCGCGTGACGAAATAATAATAGGGCTCCCCCCGCCGGTTTGGAGCAGGCGCGAAGATGGTAATGGTTGCTCTGCAACAATGTTGTGTGCTGCCTAATGCCATCACTTTATGCACTGGCAAGCATAACCAACAGAAGGAGATGATTCTGTCAACCCCGATAGTTCACGCGGCCGCCTCGAGCGCCGGATACACTGTGGTGTGCAAAAAAAGAGGTGGCGGAAAGTTCACATTTTTTAAACTTAATGAACGTCGTGTGTATTTACAGGCACAAAAATTAGTTCCTTCTCGTTGTTAGTTTGGTGCGGGTTGTGGTTTTGCCCCGTTTCCAACGTGCCCATTCTGTACCATCATCATCATCATCATCATCATCGTCATCGTCGTCATTCCACGGCCGGACGGTTCCGCACGGTCGCGGGTCTGTCACTGTCAATGACCACGGCGAAGGTTAAGCGGAAGATGACGATGTAAAGCGGGCGAATAAAATGGCGAAAAAGTGTGGCCGACTGCCGACTGTGGGAGGATGGACGCAGGGGGGGGGGAATGAATATTATGCTACAGCAGCAGAGGGGCTGTGAGCCGTTTGCGCGCCAAAAGGGCGATATGGAAAGCATGCAAAGTGACAAAGAAAAGAGAGAGAGAGAGAGAGAGAGAGAGAGAGAGAGAGAGAGAGAGAGAGAGAGAGAATGAGAGAGAACATTATAAAGGCAACCCGCGGAACAATTCGGTCCTTTTAGTATGCGTTCTCGCATCGGGCGGGTGTGAAAGGTCATCTGCCCCGGAAGGTACCACCACCACCACCATCACAACCGTGCGCGCGATTCGACACACTTTGTAAAACAAAAAACTTGCCACTCCACACACACACACACACACACATACACACACGGAACCATCGTCATATAGGGCACAATGGCGGAGTGGCGCAAAGGTCAAAGGTTAGAGCTCAGGGTGGGTTTGGTTGGTGGCGGCCGATCGTTTGCGATCGCGCTTAAAAAGGGGGAAAGAACCGTGTCCACTGGATTAACCCTTGCATGCCGATTAATGAATTCTCTTCCCGTGCACAGCTCAGAAGATCGCCCGATCCTGTTCTATAAATAAAGCCCGGGATGGTTTCGCTTTTCCGGAGAAATCCAATTTAACACACCACCTCCTCCACCTCCTGGCAGCGAAACAGCATCAAAGAAGTTCATCATGCCGGTGAAGATGGAATTATGCTAATTTCGGTGGGTGGAAGCAATCCAACGCATCCTTCTCCTCATCCTTCTGTTGGCTGGAAAATCTCGATTACAGGCTGCTTTCTTGCGAAATAAGCAGCCAGAGACAGAGAGAGAGAGAGAGAGAGAGAGACATCCATCATTGGAGATTCTCTTTTGCAGGGTGGCGCAAAACTCCTCAACTCAACCGTGGCCTTCTCGCCACAGCCGTGCTCCTCGTTTTTGGGTTCGCCAGTCTCTAATCCTGGTTCACCTCGACGGCGTGATGGATTTGATGCAATTTCCAAAATTTATTGCAATGTTTTAACCATGTCACAAGCGTGCGTTTCGCCGTTCGGATGGGCCGGAGGATGGGGCGCTTGGTGGATTCAGGACACGTCACACTTCGCCTTCACCGTTTGTTGCGCCCTCTGCTTCCTCGTTGTGATTTTGAGTTTTAGATTAGCTACGAACGCTCCTGTACGATCGCAATTTATTGCACTGAAGCGAAACTACCCGCACACAAACCCATAAACAATAGGTGCAGCACTATAAATTCTCTCCTTCCATCGGCTGGGAAGGGCTATAGTGGCTATGTGGACGGGGGGGATTTTCAATTAAAATCTCACCTCAACCTCCACCCACACGAAGGGAATTCTCTTTGTATTCTCTTTTTTTTCCTTTTTTTTAACCTTATGTTGCGCAAATTTTAGATGCTTTCACGACAATCTGCCTTTTCCGGGAGGTGCAAAAACAGGTGCAGAATGTCCTCCCTTTGCCGCAACACAACGCAAAAATGTTTTATCAGCAATAGAGCCATAACGAACAGTAAGACGAAATGACGAACAAGAAGAAACAAGCACACACACACACGGAAAGGAAGCAAATGTGAAGGAGAGTGTGAGGTAAATTGCTTTCGGGTTTTCCCTGCAGGAAGAAAATAGTACTCCCACGGCCCTACACTACACACCACCACCCCAAGGCAGTTTGCTGTATGTGTGCTTCCCCCTGCACGTACCGTGTACACGACCTCTCCCCTCGCTCAAGCGAATGGTGGCAGATTTTCCACCCTCAATTTTTCCCAACAAATTCAGCAAACGGCGAAGGGAGCGGGAGATGGTGGTGTAGAATCGAGGACAGGTTCCTTTGCTTCGCCAAGTCCGAGTAAACGCGAGACTCTGGCGTGTGTGTGTGTGTGTGTGTACGTGTGGTTCGATAAATCGATATTTTTCCTTGCCAGGCCATACGGCGAAGGCAACTACCAACACAGCCGTGCAGAAGGCGAAGAAAACTATACATTTCCCGTTCGCCAGTGCCGAATTTAAGAAGAAATTCAAGGTTTTTTTTTTGTAGCAATACTGGTAGTTTGCTTAGGAAAATTTTAAAGTTTAAAAGAATTATGAATCCTTGCCATTTGAGCTACGGAAAGTCATCTAGTGAGTCATCTCATCGTCTGCTCAGTGCTCTCTTGAGCTATCATTTCACCTCAAGTGCCCCTGAAGGCTTACACTCTACACCTTCTAGCTGCGTGCATGATGACGAAGATCTTTGCCGAAGATCTGCCTTCCATAAAATCCTTATCTTCCAGCCAGTCCCAAAAGCAAACATGATTGCAAAAAAAAAAGGTGACTGCGATTTGCAGAGCTATTTCTAGGCACTTGGCAGCTCACTTTTACAGCACCAATCAGTCGTTCACATAATAAACACAATTATAGGCATCAAAGCAAAGAAAGGACTGCATTCGAGCCCTGAAGATGATAAGATCACACACACACACACACACCCCAGACGTCCAAGTCCCGTCCTAAGCAAAGAGATACACAGCCATTTCCTTCCTTTTGAGCTGGAGTTGGGTAGAGTTTACAAACGATAAACAAACGATTGTGAACGTTGCTCAAACCTAGGCTATTGCTCTTCTTTTATCGTCTGTGTTTGCTGGTTTGCTTGCCCGCACTGGCATGATTATCCCCTGCATCGGGACTCGATCTCGTTGTGAGGTTGGGAAGCAAGGAGGCCTCCTCAAGATAACGCCGCAAGCGAGAAACTCCCTCCCGCTGAGAGTGCGTGATGTCACCGAGCACCCTCAATAGGTTCGCAGTACCCATCATCAGAGTCTCGGGGCCTTTCGGTAGATGACACTCAATTGCATTAGATTTCGGATACTGGTAACCGCTTTTCTTTTTTTCTTAGGATCTTCTCTAGTATAATCACCTTTTAAAGCAGTGCTTGCTCTGGAATGTTTGCTGCACGCGGTGAACTCCTGCAATGCAAGAGTCGTCTCGAACCACTTTGATGCTTCTTTTCTCCGCTTGATGCTGTCACCGATTCACAACACGCACTGGAGCCGGGGGCGTTTGTCTTCGTTCATTCGTTCCAAACTTCCAAACGCACAGAACGAACACCAATTGGCGGCAGATGCTTTCACACCAACAATTTTTTGGCGCATACAGCCTTAGGAACTTCTGCACCTTGCTGGGAGGACGAGGAGGACGAACCGAAGCACTTGAAGCGGGCCAATGGGGACGGCACTATAGGCACCTCTTCTCCACCGACCAAGCACCAAACACGCGAAGGAAGGTTTTAACCTAGCCACAATCACCCACAACAATCAACACATGCACAAACACACACACACACACTTTCACGCTAAAGCAGCATCACACAAGATCACAAGGATGATGGAAAAGCCCCTTTCTTTCTCTCCCCTGGACAACTGGACACGGTAATCACAATCGGGAATCGAGAAAAAACGGAGAAATTTGATCGCTCGATCAAAACTCACTTTCACTCACACGATCGGACGATCTGGCTCCAACTCCGGACGATCTGAGCTCCTCCCACGAACAGCCTCTCTGCTGGCGGACGATCTTCAGCTCAAGAAGAAGTTTTCGCTGGACAGTGTTTTCCACACACACACACGCACACGTGGTTGGATCTTGTCTTCTGCTCGGTGTCAAAGAAGCACGTGTTTTTGTCACTTTTCACTTTTGTCACCAACGAACACTTTGATGAACGATTGAATGGGCAGCAAGAGGGGATGCCTGACGTGACACACCACAAGCACTGGGACTTTTTTGATTCCAACTGATTTCTATATTTCCAAATTCGCTTTCAATGCACCCTGCACTTTGAACCTTTTTTTTTTTTTTGCTGATAAAATGCACAGACACAGACACAGAGTGTGAGGATCGCACAGGATCGTTGATTGATTTTCCTTTTCTTTTTGCGCGCGCACACACGCTCTTCCGAATGATGACGATACTGGCTGATTACTAATTATGCTTTACTTGCGTTTGAGCGCGTCTTGTTTTGCTTTTTGTGCGGCTGGACCACAAAAAAAACACACACACACACCAAGTACACAGCTCCTCCAGAACCAAACAACCAAAAAAACACACACGCACCCTTTTACGCGTACACGGTTGGTTTCGTCCCACGGTCTCTTGTAGAAAACGCGAAACACGCTCCTTTGCTCTCCTTGGCTAGTCGCTTGTGTCTCTCCAGGTAAGTGTGTGTTGCCTGCGCGCGGGCCAACGGCGTCTGTTGTGTGTGAGCACTCGCGTTGCAAGGCGAACCCCCAGCGGAAAAGCGCCAACTTGGTTCCAAGAATCTTCAACAAATGATTCGCGGGAAGGCGCTGGCGTTCACAAAAACCCCCCGAATATCTTCCTTTGCCCGAACGCGAAATACCACACGACCACGACCACGACGACGACGACGACGGCGATCGGTGTGTGATAACATTTTTTTTACCCACACGCACACACACAACGAGTGGCCGTATGCGGCACCGTAAGCGGGAGCGGGATGGCGACGTTCAAAACACGCACACAGCCGCACAAACCCTGCCCCCTTGCTCGTTGCTTAGTTGTGTGTAGGAAAAGGGGCAAAGCGTGTCCGCGGACGGCGGCGGGTTGGTGGGTGTACAAACGCACCACAAACACACAATGGCACTCACCGGCAGCCGTGAGTGCTGGTAGCGCGGGCGCGCACACACACACACACACACACCTTCCCACACAGAGCGGCTTCTAAACGCGTTTTTCTTCAAACAATCACCCCGGCTGAAACCGAGCGAGAGCGAGTGAGAGCGCCAAAGAGCGAGCAAGCGAAACCGAGCGCTCACTCACACAGCCACAGCGCCAGCGCGAGAGAACGAGACGGTCGCCTAAGAAAAGAGGGTGCTGTTCGCTTGCTCTGCCGCCGTCTTGCGCGCCGACGGATGAGAAGAAGCTGGTGATGTAAACATTACGGCTCCGGGAGAGAGGGAGCACGAATGAGCCACTTCCTTTCCGATCGTTTCTATGTGTGTGTGTGGTTCGCGCGAGATTGCTCGCTCTCTCTCTGTCTCTCTCGGTGTGTGTGTTTTATATACTGCGTGGTTGCGATTGGGAAGGAAAGAGAGCATCGCTTTGCTCTTAAAATGTGCTCCGCTTGTGCTGCTGTGTGCTACACGCACGCACGCACACACACAGCCAGCGGTCGCGCGCGTGTTTGTGGCGATGCACCGAAGTCACACGCCGGTGTGTTAGAGAATGGCTTGCGTTTTTTTTTTTTTTGCGTAAGAAAGATGCAATTTTTGTGTTAGAATTTTCATTTTAAAATGTGCAACACTTTGGGAACTTTCTGAAGCAGAAGCTGGGAATCAAAACAAGCCTCACAAATTGACAATTATGACAGCAGCGAACTGTGTCACGCCGAATTGCGCTGAATGGCGGTTGCAAAGACGGTTCAGTTTAAAAATGAAAACAAAGCTTTTGTGTTGCACAAAAAAAAAAACACGATCCCGATTGGGAGATTATTGCACAAACATTCGACCAAATTCCCTCACATGTACAAACAAATGTGGTGAAGCTGCAGGCCGCCGCCGTCGTCGTCGTCGTTGCTTCGAAATCTTCGTGTCTCGCGCGTTGCTCTTGGTTGGTAATGGTGTTTTAGCTGTTTGTTTTGAGTGCTTCCCTGTCTCTTCCCCCCGCTGCTCGCTTGGCTCAAATGTTATTCTAATACGTCCATCACACGACTCGTGCTCCCCTACAAAGCGCCCTCCTCTCCACTGGTACACAATCCGCCACCAACACAGCCTCACAGCAGGTGCACTCGTCGCATTGTTCGTCATCTAGAACAGACGTTTTTTCTTCTACGAAACCAGCTCATGTGTGTGTGTGTGTGTGTGTGTGTGTGTGTGTGTGTGTGTGTGTGTGTGTGTGTGTGTGTGTGTGTGGGTCTACGAAATGACTTGCTTGGGGTGTAGCAGCAGAAGGAGACGGTGGCAAGACGGGAGGTCAACATAAATTGAAAACATCCCCTGCATGCGTCCCTTGCCATCCCTTTCCCTTCTATTTAATTCCCCCGCTCCTCCACTCCAGCCCTCGCCACAACCAACAATTCACTATAATAATTGCTTTCCACCAGCACCACCACCACCCACCTCACCTACTTCCTATTACTGCACCCTGGCACACAAGGGCAAGATAAATGGGAAGGAAAGGGAAGCAAGAAAACAAAAAAAACACATGCCATTTGTGTATTTGTGTGTGTGTGTGTGTGAGAGTGAGCGGGAGAAACACCATACACAGGAGGGTTTTCGCTCTTCTCTGAATGTGTGTGTGTGTGTGTTTCTTTTGTGTATGCGCGGGGACAAGAATAGATTAGACGGGGTTTTTTCCTTTTTCTCGCGCGGAAGAGCAGCAGCGCACAACATGCACACACACACACACCCTGAATGTCCAATAATAAACATTCGGTGAGTGCCAAAACTGTCGGGGTGGTGGTTCGAGCAAGGGGAAAGATAATAGGGGCGGACGGATGGAAGGGAAAACGTCCTTCCACTGGGAAAATGTCTATTTTCTTCCCTTACCTTCCCTCCCTTCGGCCCCACAAAAATAGAGCATAATTGCATTTTGCTCAGAAACCCGGCGAATGTGAGTGTCGTGAATGTGTGTGTGTGTGTGTTAAGAAAACAAAAACGCATTTTCCTCCCACTACTTCTCCTCCGTCTCCCAAAATAAACGCACCCTAACCTCAATGTCCAAGGAAAATATATCCTTCTACACACATACACACACACACACACATACAATCATGCGAATATAGCTTCAGCATGGCCATATAGGCAACCCGTCCTCGTTTCACCCTCTGCTCCAACAACAAATTCGACCAACGGCTGCCGAAGATGAATTGCTTTTCGTGGAAAACCCACCCCCATCACATACACACATATACACACACACACACACACCGGTAGAAGAGGGCGAGTTCGCGGAAAATATGAACAACAAGCTCTCCTGCTCTCACTCGTTCTGACACGGCCGGGGCCAGTTTTCCCTCAAAAACCCCGACTTTTCGGTGGTTTCTCGTTTGCTGCATTAGAAGAAGGAGATAAGTGTGTGTGTGTGTGTATGTGTGTGTGTATGCTGTGGGGGGTAGCCACCCAGTGTATGCACCACCCGCCATCTGTCTCTGGCTGTGTGTTTGTGTGTGTACACTGTGTACTTTTACATAAAGGAAACTTTGAACACTCACACACAGAGAGACGTGGCTGTGCATCGTACAAGAAAAAGGATACACACCTTCAAAATCGTACACCAGCAAAGGCCAGACAAGTCAGCAAGGATGTGTTTGAGCAATCGGTCTAATGCTACTGGAGCGAGATGGAGCGAGAGAGAGTGTGAGAGAGAGAACGAGCGCTTGAAAGATAAAAAACACACACAGCACACTTGGATATCGCGTCAAATGCTCCCGCGCTCCTGTGTATGTGTGAGTGTGTGCGTGCTAGTGTGTTTAGGTTTAAATCGTCACCCTGTTTCCCTTCTGCACACCACCACCACCACCACCCCGCACTCTTCCCCATCGTGTACGTGTCGTGGAAAAACGAATTTTCCCTCGCCAGGACGTGCCGAAGAAGTGGTGGCGTTGGTGCGCGTGATAGATTGATGGTGATTTTCTCTTGAATGTCGCTCCCCACCTTCTCGCCACCACGCTTCTAATTCGCCACCACCTCCACCTACCCTTCACCTCGCTGACACACACCGGAAAAGCGTGAGCAAGCTGCAGCTACAACTGCAGCACCACAGCACAACAACACGATGAAGGGGGAGGTGTTTTCCCACCCAGGATGTGCGCGCGCGATCCTTGCTGCGTGTGCGTTGTGCGCTGTGTGTGTGTGTGACACGCGGTAACGCAGCAGCACGTGACGAATCGCCGTGCCGAGAGAGTGTAAAAGAGAGAGAGAAAGCAATGGTGGAATTGCTTCCTCTATTTTTTTTTATTTTTTTTTTTGGTTCGTTGTTCGGCCATCTCAACGTCACGTCCGCGTGACTCGGTGGAATGATGATTGTTGTTATTAATTTCATTTTCGATTCCGAGAGCGTTTATTTATTCGCACGACGCACGACAAGAGCGGGGTGGCAATGCCCCCGGGCGGGAGGGGGGGGGGGTGCTGTGACCGGGGTACCGGTTTCTTGTCTGCGCGCTAATAAATGTAATTATTGCTACGGGAGGAAAGGCTTTTCCGATCGTACGCTGTGTGCGATCGGAGACGCAGAGAAGGGAGAAACCGTGTTTTCTTTTCTTTTAGCAAGGAAATACATTTAAATATTAATAGAATGTGAAGCTTTAAGACTTACGGAACCGTCGTTGAGTACTTGCAAAGTTTCATGAAATTTTTGAAAGCCAATGACACTTACCTGGAAAGGAAAAGGGAGAAAGAATGGAATTATTAAAAAAAATTAATATACGAATAATGTAAAAAACATAACATCGTAACTTTAAGCCTGCTCAAATGACATCACTCCCGGTTATCCTTCCTAATAGCGGTACACATTTTCCGCCTGTCCGTCTCTTCCCATCCCCCCTCCCCCCCGAAACACCCAAAAGGGACGCTAAAGTGATGCATCTTAACGACATCATTTGCGATTCCATAATGTCTTTCTTCTCGTTTAACAACCTCATCTTGGGGGTTTCTTTTTTTTTCTTCTTTTTAACTTCATATGACAGAAAAGACATTAGCAACCATTTGCCTGCCAACAAAGAGAGACGGACAACGAGAGAAAAGAGAGAGAGAGATAGAGATAGAGACGTTTGGAAAGGAAACCATAATACCTCATTTGGGGTTGGGTGAGTTACTAGAATGTCCAGAATGTCCGAGCCGGTACCAAAAACAGCATTTAACATAATTTCCTTATTTTTGAAACACACAGAGAAACACACACAAACAGTGATAATATTTACACTCGATTGTGTTTTCCCTGCTTCCTAATTTGCCCTCCAATCGATCCCCTTTTAAGCCGGATATCATCGATGCGGTCAAATTAAAACGGTAAAATTAGCACACAAAGTACAGCAAACCCACCATGCCCAAAGGCAGCCAGCCAGCCAGGCCAGGAGTTATTATCGAAGGGGCGAAAATTTAAATTTTCAGTTCCTTACAGTACCATCCTCCCTCCGCCACCAGCACGGGAGCAGTTCTTTCTCACAGTTTGCGCCAAAAAAAAAAAAAGACTGCGAAAAGATCAGCTTGGAAACGATCTTGAAATGCGTTCATACACACACATATACTGACACAAAGTAGTGGAGCGATACGCGAGTGTGTGTGTGTGTGTGTGTGTGTGTATGGGGGTGGAAAATGGCGTTGGAAGGAAGGGCAACCGTCACCCATAGCTCGCCGTTGTTGGCTGGGCTGTGGCGCTCCGCGTGTGTGCCATGGATGAATAATCGTCTGTTGCCATCAGCTTCTCTCTCTCTCTCTCTCTCTCTCTCTCTCTCTCTCTCTTTCTCTCTCTCTCCAGCTATGACCTGCCAGTTTGCATGGCCCACATCTGTGTGTGTGTGTGTGTGTGTGTGTGTGTGTGTGTGTGTGTGTGTGTGTGTGTGTGTGTGTGTGTGTGTGTGTGTGTGTGTGTGTTTGCTTTCAATTTTTCCCTGTTTTGTTAGCATACAAAGACCGGAAATTGGCCACATTATTTTTAATTGAACTATTCATTGCATCATTTGTGTGCGTCGACCAACGCTGGGCGGTGAGTGGCGAGGGAAGAGGAGGCGAGAGAGCTGGCAGAGTTGAAAGATGACGATAACGGTGCTGATGCTGACGCTCACACTGATGATGATGATGATGATGACGTTATGTTGCCACAATTGCGAATGAATGAATGACAGTTCTAAACGATTGCGGACTAACAATGACAAAAAAGAGGTCATTAAAAGACTTTGAGGGGGTTGAGAAAATAAGCAAATCATGAGATCTAATAATAAATTTCATTTGCTTACGTTCGATTTAACTCGTCTTTAAAAAATAAGAAAATGAAAAAAATGCTTTAAATCTTCTCCGAATAAATTCTCCCTCTCCATGCAATGGGGCAGCGACTAAACTGCGAAAACCTTTGCCACGATAATTGCACACCCCCTCGCACTCTCTCTCTCTCTCTCTCTCTCTCTCGCTCTCTCTCGCTCTCTCCTGCCATCGCCATCCATGGCTGGTGATTAGTTTTATCAGAAGATGACACCCACTGCTGGCGTGCGCGTACGTGTGTTGGTGGACCTGGCCGGAGGAAAATTATCTTCGCTGCATCGCCGCTTGCGGTGCCGTCGTCGTTTCGTCGTGCCGGCGTGTCGAGTCTTCCCCCGGAGAGCGGTTTCTTATCGACAGCCGGCCAGAGTGGTTGTGGGGGAGTGTTAGTTTATCTCCCCCCCCCCCCCCCCCCCCCCCGTTCCCTTCCCCCTTGTGCCGTGGTTGCGCTAACGAGAGACGAAGGACCTTTCCTTCCCCGTCCACCCCGTAAACAAAGCAATCGCTCCACGAAAGAGAAGGTGACAGTCGCGCACACGCTGGTCAGTCAAACAGGGCGTGATGGTGGAGCGGGCGGCAAACAATCGTTCCTCCACTTACCCGACACACACACACACACACACTCTCTTCGCTCGCTCTCCATAGTGTCCTCGATCGATTGAGTTTTCCTCACCGACACACACACACACACCCAGACGTACGGCACAGTCTGTGTCCTGTGGACCCGGAGTTCCGACAAAAGGTTTTCTTAAACAATCTCCGCCAAAGGTTTTGTTCTTCGTCGCGCTCGCACTCCCAGACATCCCACCCCCAACCGGCCCACCCCCGGTTGTGGATGGACATGCACACACATTTTCTTGCTCGCCACCATCCCCCCCACCCCCCGCAGCCCCAGTCCCAGCCGTGCCGAGGGGTAATCCTTCCCTTCTGCCCCTTTCGGGGCTCCAAATGCTCTTCCGGTTCGTCCGTCACATCGGAACGGTCTTCTTTTCGGTGTGAGTTGCACACTCACACACACACACACACACACACACACACACACACACACACACACAGGCTATGGGGATCCTTTTGTGAGCGCACACACACACACACTCCTACACGTACATATGCAGCTTGTGGTGAGAGTATGAATGCAAGTGAGTGGTCGTGGTTTGTGGGGGGATGTGGGGTCGAGTTTCAGGGAGTTTTGTGGCATTTTTGGAGGCGGAATGGAATGGAGAGGAAACCTCAGTGGTTCACAGCGCATATCGCGTGGTGTTACAGGGCTTTTCAGGAGTTCTCATAGCTGTGGGGCACTTTATTGACTCCTTCTTATTGGAAATGAACTTAATGAAATGAGAATTGGATGTAATAGGAATTGTTGGACAAATCCAATAGGAATTTTCAGGAAACCTGCCTAAAAAGTGTGCCTTAGTGTCTGGAAAATGGCTCACTGGAAATTGGAACCCTGGAAAGCCCTGTACATACGGCACAAAGCACCACAGACAGCCCTGAATAGTCAAAGGCACAAAGTTTCTTCAAACCAAACGCTAGGGTCCAAAGGGATTGGAGCATTGGAAATCATCGCTGGAAAGCAATGGTGAAGCGACGCACAATTAAAATGCACTTAAAAGCATCCACACCACAACACAGGGTTCCTTGTGTGAATCACAGCAAGAGTGAGGGGGAAGCTGAGGTCAACAATAGGCAACCCAGTCCGCTCCTCCCAAAAGGACATCATTATTAGCGGCTGTGGCTTTCCTACCTTTCCGTCCGTTTCATGGGAACTGGGAGGGTTGGCAACAACGCACACACGCACACAAATTGGCTATAAAATTATAATGATAAAGCCCAACTCCTTCTGCGCACACACACACACATACAGGCCTAATAATAAGCTTCCCATGCAAAGGAAACAACACAAATCTTGCGAACCTAGAAACAGAGAGAGAGAGAGAGTTTTTCCTTCGCATCGCATCAACAATTTCGATTGCATTTCTTCATGGAAGCACTTACATAAGGGGGAGGGGTAACAAGACACACGCAAAAACGGGACGCCCATTCCCCCCCCCCCTCTCCTTTGTGCCTCTTTTCCCCGTCACAAAAAAGCGAAAATACTATGCCATTATCAAAAGAGGAGACCCGTCCGAGAGGCGCGCGCGCGTTCGCTCGCTCGCCTCCACGCGGTCCAATTCTGGCATCTCATGCTTTCTAATGGTTCCTAATTGACTTTCGGCTAGTATTGCCCGCCGTCGCTTTTCTTCCCTCTTTGCTTTGTTGCTCTCTCTCTTCTTCTTCTTCGTCCTCTTCTTTGCCCAACCCATGATCATCCCCCCCCCCCTCGCGTTTTGTGCGTTTGTACGGTACGGAAATTGTGCCGCGACCGTTCCCATTTTTTTTTCCAGCGCCTCCCCACACACATGGACGCGTGCCACCTTCCACCACCACCACCACCACCTTCCTTTTGTGTTTGTATGTGACCTTTGCTGCAGTGAAAGAAAAGTGCTTATCATTGCCACCTTTCCCCAACCAACCAACCAGTTCCACCGCCATTTTGGGTCGCTTCTTATGCTCCTAATGATGCAGTGTGCCTCCCATTCACCTCCCATGCTCCCCACGAAGGCTAGTTAAGGGTGGTGGTGGTGCTGGTAGAAGCATAATTAAAACCGTTTATTCGGCGTATCTATCAATTTTGTACGCCCCACACTCCACCAAGACGTGTCTACGTGTGTGAGAGAGAGAGATTGTGTGGCAAAGCTCTAGAACAGAGGGGGCAGCTCACCAACATCACCAACAGCCCCCCCCCCCCCCCCTTCACCAGATAGAGCCCCAAATATGGCGCACAATTTAGATATCAATCACTAATAGCCTTTTAAAAGATTAATGGACTTGCTTTTTATTTTGCTGTACACACACACATATGGGGAGACGTTTACGGGAGGAAGGGTTGGCGAAAGGGAGGAGGTTTCTTTTGCTTCAGTTTCTTCGACCACGAGGAGGTATAATTTTAGAACAATTTTGTCTAGCGTTAGTGGTTGAGTTTAAAACTTCCTTCGTTGCGGAATCTTCTTAAAGCGTTTCCTACCCGGCACGAGCAGTTCGAACACCAGACACACAGAGCCCCCCTCCATTGCATGCTCCTCTTGGCGCAGCAACATTGCCCATTCTCCCATTCTACGCTATTAGGGGCTAATTTTTAATTATGCTCAACGAGCGCGCGAGCAGTGCAAACGCGTGATTAGAACGAAGCGTGAGAAACTGTTGCCCGGACCCGTTTGGAACATGCTGGGATTTTTGCCAATAATTTGGCCTTTTTACTAGTTTATAAATGCTCTGTTTCAAAAACGGCCCTTTCACCCTAAGCTATGCTAAGGAAAAGGAAAAAAAATAAGAAAAAGGTTTGATCAGACAAAGCCTCCTCCATCGATCATGTTTGGATTGATGATGCTGCTCCTCTATTAATGGTAAACATCCCTGGCAAATACACCAACCTGATCGCAACAGGTCCCCCAGGCAGAAGGAAAGTGTTGGAAAGAAGAAATAGAGACAATACACCGCCGTGTAACAATGCATAAAAGAAAGCTCTCCATCTCTATCCCGACTTGATTGATTACATTTTTCTGCCAGTGCGCGAAGGATTATACAACACACACAACAATAGAGAGATAGAAGGGAGATAAACTAACACCAACACAGTTGCAATGCTACAATGAGGCAAACTTTTAATGAAACAAAGCCCCCGAAACGAGCCTTTCTCTCACACCAAACTCTGTTTAATCACAAACAAAAAACCCTCGGGGCTTACACGCTTCCTTACGATGCTGCCCCGGTGTGGTGCCACCTTTTTGCCGTGCGTACAGCAAACTCAATTAAAGTGTGGCATCGGGGGGGGGGTATAGGGTACACAGAAAAGAGGTGAAATGGCGGGGTGAAAAAAAATTGGTAAAACTAAGCATGCACACACACACACCGCCTCGCAGGACGCGCTCTAATGGAGTAATCTAATTATTGCATTAATTATGAACAAATTCTGCCTCTGCCGCAAGACGAAGTCCTGTTGCACACGGTACTGCGGCACTGCGAGGAGGATGCAATCTTCTTCCTCCCCCTCCCCTCCCCACTTTCCATCTCGCGCTGCTCGGGTTTGCGAGCCTCTGTGTGTGTGTGTGTGTGTGTGTGTGGGTGTCTCCGAAAAATGCTTCCCTCGAAAGCCTCGAAAGGAGGAAAGGCATCGGTAGCGCCGTACCTTCTTCCTGTTTTTCGCACTGTGTGTGTGTGGAGTGTGCCAATATGTGGTAGTGTGCTGGCATGACGACGACGACGACGACGACGGCACTACTGTAATCGATGCAATCCAGGCTGGGTGGCTGCCGAGTGGGTGGGGATCGAGCAGGCTAAAGCGCTTTTCCTTGTCATCTCAGTGGACACGGTTGTTCCCTGCTCTGTCGCTATTTTAATGAGAGCTTTTCGGAGCTTTTCCTAGCGGAAAGGGGGGAAAGGGGGAGAGAGGTGGCAAACTTTTCTAGCATGTGTGTGTGTGTGTTCTTTGAGCCCATGTTGCTCGTTTTCGGTTTGGCACAAAATGCACAAGACATACACAACACACACGAAAAAAGATGAAATTCAATTTCCCTTCGATGCCAGGCGGGCCCGGCTTCCTTCCAGCTTCCAACCCCATCATGTGTGTGTATGAGTTTTTGATGATCCTCTCCTCTCAATACTATCATCAAGGAGGAACGAAAGGGGGAACGAGGATCAGTCATAAGAAGAAAAAAAAAACGGAAAGCAACGAAGCGCGGGAGAGGAAATTAGTTTTTCAAAATTAAAATCAACCATCCATTCAGTCCTGTCCCCTGCCCAACCCCCACACACTCACTCACTCACACACACACACACATACTGTGGCGTATCTCCCCCTCCTACCAGTCCTACCCCTTGCGCCACAAAAAAAAAAACGCATCATGTGCTGCAAGCGCGCATCGAAACAACGAACCCGAGACAGCCCGAAAGTGCATCCAACATGAAAACCGGCCGGATTGAAATTGGGTGGTCAGAAACGGGGAGGGGGGGGGACTGTTGGTAGAATGGAATGGAGCTTGTGGTGGTGTTTGCAAAATTGCAAAACCTCAAGAAAAGAGGTGCGCGACCGTGGAGCAGCAGCGAGAAAGAGACACGCACAGCCCCTTTTCCTCGTTGGATGGGTGGGGCGAACTTAAAGAGGGGCCGGGGGGAGCTCTCCGATGTGGTGAAACTCCTTCAATTCCTAGGGTTACCATCCTCTCCACCTTCCCTCAACATTCTCATTGTTGTTGCACTTCACAGTTGCATCTCGCTCCGTTTGAGACGCCATTGCTGTATGGGTGAGCTTAGGACTCATCCCTTGCCTTTCCTTGTCTTCTCTTTCTCTCTCTTTCTCTCTCTCTCTCTCTCTCTCTCTCTCTGCTCTTTGTGTGCTTCAAGAAGCGCGGTGTGCGTGTTTTCTTTGCGAACAGTGCTCGCGCTTCTTAGCGCTTCGCATCTTTCTTCGCTGCCTTCTCTCATGCTGCACATACATGCAACTGCACTCCCGTGTGCAGCAGCCCGTCTTGAGAGAGAGAGAGAGGGAGAGAGCAGTCGAGAGAGAATACAGCGTCTTATTCGCATGCACACACCACCACCAAAAAGACACACAAAAAAAGACAGAACAGAGGCCGAAGAAGAAGGCAAGACGAAGACATTTGTGGAGGGATTGGGGATTGGGGGGGGGGGGGGGGTTCGCGAATAAGCTCCACTTTTGGAGTACGTGCTTCTCTTCCCCCTCCTTTCTTCCCTTTTCCTTGGTTGCACTTTTCTCTTCTGGGAAGGAAGCTGGGTGTGCATTTTGTTGTCTTGTTTTTTTTTTCTTCACTCTTGTGTTTCTCTCTCTCTCTCTCTCGCACACAAACTCTCGCGTGTGGCTGCATTTTATGGGGTGTACCATAATTCGCGACGAAGACACCGCCAACTTGATTGGGGAGTGTGACTGGGAGTGAGCAGAAAATGCACACACACACACACACATAGACTCAAATACACAAACACGCGGGCATAAATAAACTAAGTAAACATTGTCCCGCATCTCCACGCTCCATCCCCGTTGGTGGCTAAATAAAGAGACCTCCCCGCCCGCGCTCTCTCTCTCTCTCTCTCTCTCTCGTCCTTCTAACATCCAACCAGCACCGCATGTAGCTCCAAGCCCCGAACAATTCGCCCGCTTCCTGCATCGCCTTCCTCCTTCCCACACACACCGAAGGGCGCACAAAACACTGTTTGAGTGTTGATTAAAGTTTTATGCAGAACTAAATTGGATCGCTTTTGTGTTGTGCTGAGCGCGCGAGAGCGAGCCAGCGACCGACCGACAGAGCTCTCTTGCCTCTTCCTGTCCTTTCCCTCCCTGTTTTGCTGCTCTTTCTTCCCATCTCAGTGTGCGAATTATTTGCTTGTGAGATTACGAGACCCCGACACACACACGCACACACACACACACACACGTGTGAACGCTGTTTATCTTTCTTTTTTTGTTTGCTGGTTCCCTTTTTCGAAAGGCACTGTGTTCTAGCCGCGAAATAAAGCCCCAACATGAAGACGAATCGAGTGTGTAGGTACACAGTGAAGAAAAGGGCTACGACTTTTGTGTGCCAAAGAAAAAACTAAATAAGAATGTAAGAAGAAAAAGAAACACAAGAAAAAGTCTTACAAGACGATAAAAAAGAGAAGAAAATAACACCAACAAACTATCGTGGTAAAAGCAAAACGATTTTTTTGCTGCTTTGTGGGTTGTTACCACAAAGAACTAAAATTGGATGATTGTTGTTTGTTGCGCCCGTGCGGAGAGCCGGAGAGAAGAAAATTTGGCTCGGAAAATCCATCTCAAATCAAAACACACACACAGGAGGCTCAGGGCCAAGGAAAGCGTCAACAAAACGATCGCGAGAGAGAAGACGAAGCCACGAGGCTAGAAGAAACCGTCAACCAAAGAGTCACCGTTCGTCTTCAACTTCGAGACGACGGTTCAAGATCTTCCCCGCCCTACCAGAGCGCACCAAAGACGGTTGCATCTTTGGCGGTGGCCCCTTGGCGGAACGAGAGCAGCAAAGCAAAGAAAAGCAACCAAAAAAAAAAAAACAAAACCCCTCGAAATAAAAATAAATAAAGCACAACCATCGCGTTTCGCGTTTTGTTATGGCTACATGGCGTGGGGAAGGCGAGGAACTCCCCCCCCCCCATTTCGAGCCAAGGGAAAAGGGAAGTGGCGAGTTGAGCCTCGGTAATGGAATCGGAGGAGCAGCAACATAAACAAATCTACACAACAACACAAAATGAACAACAACGAAAAAAAAACCCTCTCCAAACCTCCAGAAGAGAGCTGGAACACAGGAGGCGAAGAAGAGTGACCTCGTTGCTTAGTGCAAAAATGATGTGCTCTGGCTCACATGTGCACTCAGCGGAGAGAGAGAGAGAGGGAGGGAGGCAGGGAGGCAGGCGGAAAGGCGGTTAAGTGTGTTTATGTTTTTTTTTTGCCAGCAACAGAACAGGAAATGTTTCGAACAGGCAATCAAAAATAATGAAAAACAACAGAATGTGAAAATCCGTGATGCATGAAACCGAAACGAAGCAGCGCCGAGGCTGTGATTTGATGTGCTCCCCCACGGAAAGGAAACAGGGGCGAAGGGAAGAGGGTTGAAGAAAATTCATCCCGGCACCCACTCACACACACACACACGCGGCCGCGCTCGCGCCACCCCCTTTTTGACGCGTGTCAGTTGGGGAGGAGGGTTTTGGTTTTAAATAATTCCCCCCGTGTTTGATGTGTTGTAATTAGATTTGCATTCGGGCTGTCGTGCGTGGGACTGGCAGTTGGGTTAGTTGAGCTGTTTGTGTGCATTATTGGTGAGTGTAAAAGGGGGTAGGAGTTGTCATTATGCCAACTAAACTTAGAGCACTAAACTACTTATATAGTTGATTTCAAGGACACAGTTTTGAAGGCCTCAGCTTAAAACGAAAACGCAATCATCATTAAATTACAATTAAAAACCTCCTCCCAGGAGCCATTAAGCTTAAAAATCGTTCTCAAACGAATTTTGCACCCAAAGCTATTACGTGTATTGCATTAAAGCTTACCACCTGCCCCGGATACTAAGAATTGTGCATTAAACGAACAACATAAACAACGTAAACAGAAGAGTGAAAAAAAACACACACCCAGAAACCAAACTGGGCAAGAAAGCCAGCTTCTCGGAACTATTAAATAACCTTCATCTGTCAAGCATGCGGGCACAGAAAGTTAAGCCAGCAAGAGAGCATCGTTTATCGTTTTTCTTCCCAAAGTGAGAAGGAGAAAAACAAAAACTACTCACAAATGTAGGAAATTCAAACCGCGGGAATTCATTGAAACAAAAACACTTGACATAAAGCACCACGGCGAGCCGCTCGAAAAGGAACTGGGGAGTCTTCCGGGAGGCAACGCGGCAAAGAGCGCACAACCAAAAAACGCACCCAACGCACAGTGCAACCGTCCGTGGCCTACATTAAATTTAACTATTGTCTCTCCCTTCAAACTCAGCGCTCAACTCTTAGCCTCGAAAAACCGATCTTAGACACTGCGCGCCAAAGTGATTCAAGCGGGCGAGGATGCTCATAAACAGCAACACAAGAGACTGCGGACTGTGTGGAATCTGTGTGTGTGTGTTGGTTTTTTCTGGCTCTCTCCTGTACCTTTCCATTCCTTCATCATTATTCGTCTTTCCTTCATTTTCCTTTAATAGGTTTGATTGTAAATTTTATCTCCACACTGCATGTTTCGTGTCGCCCCACGCTTGGACCGCTCTGTCGACCCCCTAACCTAAGCAGGCTGGGTGTTCCCAACTACTATCTCCCTCGCAGCCCTGCAAGCCATCTAGTCGTGCGGTGACGTCTACTCACTGTGAGCCTTTGTTGGCATGTATGCTCCACGCACACACACACACACGGGGCACTGTCGCTTCCTTGCTTTGTGGCCTTCTTTCATGGCCACTTCCAAGGCATCGCCATTAAATGGCGGGTCAACAAAGCAGGGAGAAGGCAGCGACAGCGACCAAGCCACCCCTGTGATTGAGACCCACCGCCACCAGTTACCAACAGTCAAAGGAGTGCAGTCGTTTGCGCTTTGTTCCGAAGGTTCTTGCCAGCTCCAGCATTGGAAGGCTGCTTAGCCGCTGGACACCCGCACATCAGGAGATTGAAGGGACGTTGTCAAAGTGACGCAGACACAGAGGGAAGTGAGGGAAAGCCTCCACAAGTGATTGGAAGAGGATTTAATCGATCCTGAAGAAGTAAAGCGTTTGCAAGTAACAGGACGTGTCTCAGGTCGTGTTGGTTTGTTTGGGAGGAAAATAAAATTCAGTCAATTTAAATTCACCCCAAACAGACTGGGGACGGGGTTAGTACACTATTGCACTGAGCTTGGCAAGCTGTGTGATCCCTACACTCTTCTGGGAACTTCTGGAGAGTAGCGCCTCAAGCGCGCATGTGTTTGTGGAGTGCGCTTCTCCGTGCAAGGATAATTGAAACCAGGAAAGGACCATTTCGTTTACTTTCATCTTAAAGTATCCCGTTTCTTCTGGCAGAAGTAGTAGAACGAAAATCTACTCACACACCTAAACACAGCACCACCCGTCTCGGGAACCGCTAAGTTCATTAGCTAAAGCAAACACGCTCACTAAGAGGCGCAGAGAGTAAAGGGTGGAGAAGGGTTGCACTGAAAGGAAGTGACTGTAGTTTCGTGTTTTAGCCCCGACTCGGCACTGGTAAGTGTAGTGCAGCGGCCCCGAAAGGGTTACCGTGGAATGTCGCGTACGGCAAGGGACGCTCGGGACATGAAAAAGCTCTCAATCCTGGCAGCAGCATACACATACACAACCACCCAGAGCCGTTCCATCATCTTGTCGGTCCGGTTCGGTCGGTTGGAGCTTCCATCGTCCCTGATCCTGGCGCTGCAGCGCATGTACCGTCTTAAGGAAATTAATCTACACCAACCAACCACATCCTTTAACCACTGGCGGTGCTGGCGCTCGGTTCCGCGAAAACGGTTACCCTCACACACACACACACACACACACATCGTCGCTTTAGAAAGGATGAGATCTCTTGGCAGGATGAGAAAGTGCTGTTTTTTTGAGTACGCAGAGCTCCCACCACCAAGAGGGAAAAGGGGCTGATGATGATGATGATGATGGGAGATGAAGGAGATTAGCTTCAAATGAAGATTAATTTAATTGTACGTGCGTCTCGCGCAAGCAATGTGTGCATCATCTCCCTCCCCTTCCACCTCGACCGACCAACCGACTGGCGGCGGCGGCGGCGGCGGCGGTGATTGCACATTGTGTGCGCTTTTTGTGCCCTTTGCGCCAGCCAACATGAATGATGTTGTTTTCGTGAGCATGTTAGTTGTTGCATCCTTGTACGTACGCTTTTTGTGCGCTTACTTTGCTTTCCAGCATGCACCAGAGTGAGATGGAGAGAGAGAGAGAGAGACATAGGAAAGGATTTCTTGGAGATTGAATTTCACACCTCACTCCCGCTCGCCGGTGTCTCTGGTGCTGCTGCTGCTGCTGCGTCAGAATACTCCTCAAAACTCAATTTAACTACCGCAACAGTGCCTTTCCGTCCGTTGCTGGCCTGTAAAACGGTAGACGACGGTCGCCTGGTCGGTCGGTCGGTCGGTAGGATGGTTGAGTGGTTTCGGTTACCGAAAGGCAAATGCATGACATGCATCCCATCAGGCGGTGGGGGACCCCCGAGACTGATTGATGCGCCCAACAGGATGGGAGGGAAGGGTGGGAGCCGTGAGGCTGATAAATGGGATTTTGCTGCTGCTGCTGCTGCTGCACCTATACTCTGATGCTGCTTACTGTCTGTACTCCCCACTGCTTGGTAATAGCTGCTTCCGCAATTTAAAGGCACACAATGTGTGCCAGCCATACGAGGAAGCCAGAAGGAAGACGGGGGATGAGGAGGGGGAGGTGGGTTGAGATGGGAAGTGATGAGCGATGAAAGAAATATGCATGTAATCAAACAAGCTTTAGGTTGGGAGGGGTGTTTGCTTTTAAAGCCATTTTTGTCATAATATTCTGAGCGAGTCTTTATCGCATCCTGGTCACGGCACCAGAATGGATTTCGTTGCTTCTAAGCAATTTCTGTGATTAATCGAGTACTGATTAATTTTAACATTATTTTCAATTCTTTACAAAACTAGTACATTCCTGTCACCTTCAGATTCTTCCAATATCTCTTAGTATGCCTCGCAACAAAAGACTGACTGCCCTCGGTGTGTTTTCTTTCCATTTCACCGTCCCAAACGCAACGCAACGCGGACGCAAAAACACACGCACAGAAAACACAAAATGGACTCCACGGTGCGCGAGAAAAGAGCTTGCTAGTTTAGCACCTTCACCCCCGCCCACCACGGAAGGTACATCGGCTAGGCTAGAGAAACTAGGCCTACGGAATCACCGTCATCGTCGTCGTCGTGGTCGTCGTGTGCGTTGTCCCGGGCCAAAACGTGGACGTTTTTGGTCACTCTCGTCGTGCACTGCTGCTGGAGCTGCTTGCTGTGGCCGCCGCCCGATCGATAATATCCGGGGGCCCGGAACCGGCCTCGGAACTAGTGCTAGAGTGCCCAACTCCTCCGCCCATCCACCCATCGGACACCCATCCTTATTGGCAGCACACGAAACGCACATGGTAACACGGCGCGCTCCCCACGTGCGCCGGGTGTGCATTGCGGGCTTCTCCAGAAAATTGCACTCCCTGCAACACGGGACGCAAATAAACTTTACGCAACTGTGCACAGCCACCCCACAACACACACACACACACACGAGCACATTCATCTAAGCCCCCGCCGTGCGCGCTTCCAAAAACCTAACGCTCTTTCTCTCTGGGCCGTCTCGCACAACAGCAAAACCCTGGTCCCGGGGACGTCTTGTGACCGTTTCCTGGCCGGTGCTGAAGCTGCCTGGATTCTATGTCCGTGTGTGTATGTGTGTGTCCGTGTGTTTGGTTGTGACGGTTGGTGGTGATGTTCACTATCCTTCGCTAGGCCTAGGCAACATCGCACAGACCCAGGCCTTAGCCACAACACCGGACGGATCTCTGTGCAGCGCAGAGGTGCAGCAGAACAAATGGTACCGGTACGAGCGAGAGAGTCCACACAACAACAAAAAAAACTCGCACACACACACACTCACACGTCGAGACTACTCCCCAAGCACCTAACAACGCGCAACACCATCCTTTTAACCGAGCGTGGAGCAAGCTCCAGGGAAAAGTGCGCTCGGCCACAGCGGCCCAATGTTGTGATGTATCAGTGGGGTGTGAAAGGCGGGGGAACAGGGGAAAGTGCACACGCATTCTGCACACACACACACACACACACACAGCACTGAGCACGGCTGCAAACATCGTGAGCCTTCTGCGATCGTGCCCCGGAGAAGCCTTTTGGGTGGAGATGCAGGTGGCCCGCCCGGGTATGCGTGATTGATGGCGTTTTTGCCGCGTCCGGTATTAGATTGGGATTGGAACGGCAAGGGACACACACACACACGGTGTTATGTGTACGCACCACCGTACAGTACCGTGGTGGTGTACTGGAAAGGGGGACGTTGCATTTTCCTGACAAAAGTGAATAAACAGACGCGAAGCATTCTTCCGCTCGAAGCACCACCACCCGGGGCCGATAAAGACGGAAGCTGTGGGTTGTTCGAAAAAACAGTGTTGAGCGAGAAAAAGTGGCTTCGTACATTTTATTATTTTTTAAAAATCCAAATAACCAATTGTCATTTCTTATTGGACATCGATGGTGTGTTACTAATAGGAATCTTTCACTGATCCTCAACTCTTATTGGTCTACGTCAGTCAAAGAGAATTGCATCTTTTCAAGCAACTTTTTAAATTCAATTTCAACGTACTTATTCTTAGAAACATTGAAAATTTAGCAAATATCTTGCACACCACTGTAAGCAGCGGTAGGCTTTTATTAGAAAACTATACCAGACCAGACCTAGGACACAGGAGCATAAAACTAACAAAAAATCCAACCCCAAAGCACAAAGCACCCGTTCGCGGGGGCTCAAACCCATGTACGCGTCTTCTGTCCGGTGCGTATGGCACATAGACACATACATACACACGCACAACACGCACATGTCCGGATGGAGCGGCCCGGGTGTATCGTTAAATTTTATTCATTAATTAAGATCTGCTGCTCGCAACAGAAAACATCCTCTCGCTCTCTCTCTCTCTCCTTCTCTCTCTCTCTCTACACCCACACTCCATGCAGGATGGGCTCCCCGCTTCCGTCCACCCTCATGCGTGTCCTCCGCCTCATGGCAACGACTCCTTTTGTCCGAAAATGGCCTCAGCTGCAGAAAAGGGTTCGCACTCGTACACTTCGCGCAAACAAAAGAGATACGATCGTGCACAACACACGCTCGCACATACCCCGGTGGGGTGGGGTGGACTGCGCTATCTATTGGGCCCTGTTGGACCGCAGCGCCATTACTCTTCCGGGGCAGCGGCGGCCCGGGCGAGGAGGCTTACGGGGGGTGGAAGCTTAGACAAGCGTACGAGTAACGAGTCCATCCACGCTGGGCGGCTGTGTGCGTCGTCGTCGCCGCGACGCCGCGACCCACAGCAAGCGGATGCGCAGCAGCAATATTACACACGTCCCCCAACAACCTCACTAGCTGGTTCGATTTTCCCAAGCTGGAAGAAAATACACGATACGCATACTGATCACCGCTCGGCTCGGCAGTTGCACACACAGCGCATCGATGCTGCGGTTACTATGGGCTTTTCCTTCAAGCATGTGGCCCTTCCCAACCCTCTCCCTTCGCTCCCTAGCAACCAGCACACTGGCTCTCTGGCTATGTGCGCGTCATTATCGTTATTATTATTTTAGCTGAATAATTTCGCCTTTTCCAAGGATGCTTGGACGGCGCGCACACACACACACAGTTCAATATACACCCCGATCGTCTCCATTGCCCTCCTCCCGGGGAAAGGAAGCTTCAACATCCGGGCCACCGTTTTTTGCCACCACGCCGGCATTATCAACCGGCTAGTCGTGGGAGGCCGGAGTGAGGCGTCCTCTTGCGCTGTCGATATTTTGCAATTATGGGCAGAACGGAAAGAAAATCAACTCTGGGGCTCTGGTCCGTGGAAGGTGGAAACGGTAGAGGTGTGGAACAAACGGATGCTAATGCAAACACCCACACCCACCAACAATACAGGACCAATAGACTGCTGCTGGAAGGGATGCACAATTTTATGTATGCACAAGTCCTCTAGCGGGACACAACCTCCTCACCGGTTGTGGAAGGAAGAGGGAGCGGGGCACACATATAAAAGGAGCACAATCAGCAACCATTTCCGATGTCGGCTTCGGTTGGGCTGTAGAAGCGGGAGGGTTGAATGTGGGAAGAAAACACGGCCGCCACCCAACTGACGCTTTCTTCGGGACATGGTCCGTGTGCAGTTCGTCCTTTTTGGGGAGGTGGGAGATGTGGAGGGGGGGAGGGATGGGGGTTGTTTTATCGTACATATTCACGCACGCATGCACACGCACACGCATTGTTCGCTTTCGCAAGGTTTGTTTGGTGCGGTGCGTATGTTGCGTGGAAGTTCCGTGCTTTCGTGTTCAGCAGAAGCCTTGTAGCTGTTGTATCGCTTGGAGCTGATAATGTGCAACGGCGAGAGAGCTGCCTATTGTGTTCCGGGGTAGAAGGCACAACAGACGCACCACAACTGGCGCTTAGTTTTCCGTACTTTAATGCTCTTTTGTACTACTTCTTTATTGGCAATCCGTTTGAATCGCTAAAATGCATTAAAATAGATTGCAAATGTGTGTTTTTTTCAGCGCGTTCAATTGAAACACAGCACACAAAACAAGGCATACAAAGTAATTAAAATATGCGAAACTGTCCTACTACTCCTACTGAAGCTCCAATTTCAGCGCCCCAACAGGACACGCTGTGTCTGTGCCCATGTCCTGGTGTCTGCAAGAATGTTGCGTTTGCGGCCACTCAAGTGTGGATGATGTTTTGATTTATGAGGCCACATCCTGAGCACAGAGAGAAAATGAAGAGTAGGAGAGAGGAGGGGGACGAACAGACGCGCACACACACACACACCCACACATTCGGGTGGGGCAATATTTTAGAAGCTCATGCGATCGAAAACAAATTTGCATACGCTGGACGCCGCGCGGGGTATTATTTTCAAGGCAGCAGCAGCAGTGTGGCACCGCCGTGTGTCAAATCACACGAGATTTATGTTGCTCGCTCGTCGCTGGGTGTTTGGGGTATGCTGCATGTACAGGAGAGCGGGAGCGAGAGGACGGATGTGTTGATCGTTTTCGATGAGCTTGGAATAATTCTTCTTCTAGATCCAAAACACCAGCAAGCGAGCGGACACGAGAGAAGGGCGTCGCCTGTAATGCTTAAATTAATTAATTTACTTTCCTCAGCATAAACATTACTCTCCATTCGCAACTTTGCACCATCATCAGCATCATCATCATCATTATGGTCATGATGGTGTGGTGTTGGTGGTCCTCATCAGGCTGATGGGTCGTTTTTCGCAATTACACCCCCGAAAAGATGCTCCTATATGTTATGCTTCCTTCTCATTCACACACCCTCTCGCTCTCTCTCTCTCTCGCTCTCTTCCTCTCTTGCCGAGCTGCTGATGACAGTCATCTTAACGATGCTGTCCTTGCACAGCACAACCAGTGCAGTTCGCGATGCAAGCGTAAAGTCATTGCCACCTTCGATCGATGCTGCTGCTACTGCGATGCATCGCTCGTTCTTTGTCACCATCACCACGCCGTGCGCAACAAACCTCCATCCGCCCCCCCCCCCCCATCCCCTTCCTTTCCTCCACCTTTTACAAAGCACAACCAGGCAGAGAGGCAGCGCAGAACACATGATGCTGGCACATACACACATCTGGCTGACGCTATAAATAACCATTAATTTTCACCCAACATGACACCAACCCCGGGGCTCGACCTGCCCTGCTGATGTTGGGAGGCCCGTGGCCCCTTTGGCCGCGTCGGTGGTGCAGCAGCAGCAGTAAAAAAGGAACAGGAAGGTGGAGTGGTGCAACGGCTCCAAAGCTTTTTATGCTCGCCTTCCCCATGCGGGAAAGAAAATATGGCACAGCGCGGCGTGGGACACACTCACACACACACACACACACACCGTGGCCGTGGTGGAGAACGAACGCCCGGGCGAGCACTAAGAAGCAAAATTAATGTTTAGAATTTAGCGTGTCACACCGGCAGAAAGTTGCGATATATTTCACTAAAAAGCTTTACGCAAAACCCGCGCCACCGTTCGCTGGGGCCCGTTTCGGCGGAGATGTTGGGAGGGCAGTGGGGGAGGGGGGGGGGCGCAGGAGTAGGGTACTACCCGTGGCCAAGTTTGCTTGGGTGAAAGGGTTGAATCCCTCTTACCAGCCCGAAAGCACGCAATTAATCGCGTTGCATCTCGCAAAGGCACCATCGCGTGCCATGATCGTAAAGTGCAATGTTTTGAAGTTTTAGGGGAAGGACATTTGGGCAATTGGTGGGCTTTGGTGCTGTTTTGGGAGCTTTCTAAATCATCTAAAGGAATAATGTTTGATACAATATTTAGATATTGAAGCCTAGGAGCCATTTCAACTGGTAAAATCCCTTCAATAAAACACCTCAAGTAACGTTCCCGTACTTTGGACAATGTCTGAGGCATACATTAGACAAGAGTCATGCCTTTCTAGCCTTTCTAATCATTGACGGCGATTGATTTAATGCTTCTCTTCCAACCGACCAAACGATTCCAACCAAGCAGGCAGCACCACCGATGCAGCTGCATTACATCAAGACATTCGCCAACTTCCTTCCCTCAAACCTTGGCTTGGGATATCGTCCAAGGCACTTGTCTCATTTCCATACAACAAAATCAGCCACCAAACCGTATCCACAAAAACCATTTGAATGCCCTCCCACAGCATAGTTTGTAGTTGCTAGCCGAAGTGGTTTTCGCCACTTTCAGCGAACAAAACAAAAAAGAAAAAAAAAACGTTACGGATCGACTGAGACAGTTCCCTATTTCGAGGTCGTGCCCGTTCCTTTGTTCCGAGTCGTCAAAGTGGAACCGCAGCGAAGAAACGAAAGGAGGTGGGAAAAGCGGGGGACGACAAATCCGGAAGTTGGTTGGTGCCGTTTTAACTCATCACTAAACTGTTCCACGGCACAGCACAACTGTGCTACATACGGAGCCCAGTTCCCCCATCCACCACCACACCCCCGAGCCACTTTCGCATTTGAATAATCGACTAAATAGTTTCCTTCTTTACGAGGTTAATGAGCTTTTTTTGCGGCTGCCGCCGTCGTCGTCGTCGTTTTCCTCGCCCCGTCTGCTTGTACCACGGCGGGACGGTGGTATTTTATCGATTCGGCTACGGCAACATAAAATGTATCCTCATAAAATACGCCCCCCTCCCCCAGCCGAACAAAAAACGGCTCCATTTTCGGCACAGTTTTCGGCAACCGAGAAAAGCAAACCGAGGATGATAAATCAATTCGTAATGGGTCGTCGATTGGGACGCGTTTTTCCATCGCAAGCCTCCGACCGACGACCTCGAGCGCTGATCGGCTGATGAACTGTCAACTTTTGAAGACCATTTTTCAAACCTCTCCTGCTGGCTGCGTGCGAAGCGTGGTAAAGGACAGAGCCAAAGGGCCATTCGGGATCTCGACCCGGTTGCGGTTGCACTCGGTTCCAGTCGATTGATTTCGACTGCCAATTTTTTGTGGCCTCCTATCTCTCCCCTCCGTTCATAAATTGTGTTTCCTCTCCCTTTCTGTGAAACAGCTCAAAAAAACCCAGAAAATCCCAGCTGCAATTTAAAGGATTTCCTTCCTTTCCTCCTGTTTTGCTCGCTTCCAGTCAGTCACAAATTCGTCATTAAAGTCAACAACAAAAGGCAAAAAAACAAGCAAGGAGCTTACTACTGCCCCGTTTGATGGCCAAATAAAAGACTTCACCAGCTGCGGGCGGATACAAGACACAAACCCCCCATCCGTCGGTCCGTAGTGCGGTTAAGCAGCAGGGCCCGCAATGGCCGAAGGGCTTAAGAAACGGTGATTGCCGGACCTGTGTTGTATCCTTTTTCTTTCCATGGCCTCTCCCTGTGGCAATCTTTTGACATACTTTTGTGTTGCGTGTTGGTGTGTGTGTGTGTTCTGCTTTGCTCCCACGACGTACGTGTGTTGCAGGAGAGCGCAGAAAAGTGCCTTCCAAAAGCAGACACAAAATTGGAAATATTACTAATTTCATCCATATTATAGATAATTGCGTGCACCCCCATTACACACACACACACACACTGCCTGCCAGCGGTTGCATGTCCGCCCTCGAGGAGGCTTCCCCCCCCCTTTTTTTCGGGAGAATATTATTTGCACAATGCAATCTCGGATAATTGCACTCACTTTTTTGCTTCTTCTACTCTCCCTCTGCTCAGGAGACGGAAGAAAAGTGCAACGGAAAACTACATTCGCTTTCCGACATCATCATGATGATGATGATGATGACGGCTGGGTCCCTTTTGGGACAGCTTTGTGTTGTGTGTATTATGCATTATCTTAAAGCGCATCCGTGGTAATTGCGTTTCCTGTCCGCTTTTTTGTGTGTGTTGTGGCTTTCTCACGGCCACTCATTACCCCTTCCCCCCCCCCCCTCCCCCGCGGCTGAAGGTTAATAAGATGGTGCAAAGTGCAACCGAGATTAAGGAAATGACAGTCAGGGGGTTAGTGGTTGCTTTCTTTTGTTTCGTGCCAGCTAAAGGATTAACATTGTAGATGAGGTTTTTTTTTTAAATGTGAAAAACGGAATAACGTTTTCTAAAAAAAAAAAATGTAATTTTTGCTTCATTTGCGCGTACGCGCGTCTAATTTCCGACTGGGTAAAAATATTGATTTTCTCATCCTTTTCTCCAGCCTCGCTTTTTTTTTAAAACATTCACACAGGATTGGATTAAATATCATGCAAAAAACAGAAACACGCACAACACGTAAAGAATAAAAATCATCTCCCAGGGAGATTTTTACACAGACACAGGCCGCGCTCGCCCCGGGAAAAAGAACTTCCGTAAATAAACCCCTCCTACACACACATGACTGCAAAGAGGAAGGACACGGCCACACGTGTTTGTTTTGCACATAGGGACTCCCCCTCTCCCTTTGGTTGGCATTAAAAACCTCCTCATTCTCTCCCCTCCCCCAGAAAAAAGAGGGAAAAAAACGCGAACTTGAACGACGGTATGGCGCTAAAGTATCAATTAAAAATGCCCGGGAACGACGCAGATGCCTACACCGCCAAATCCCCGCAAGGCAAAAGCGGGCGCCATTCGGTTCCCTCCCATCCTCCCATCCCCTGCCAACATGCCCAGTGCACATCTTCCAACATGGCGTTGGTGTTGGATGGAAAAAAGGGAAGGGAAAAAGCCACGCACATGGGGCTGGCAAAACACGCACACACACACCAGAAACAACGCAAAAAAAAACCTAACGTCCATCTAACGTCCAAACAGAACAAGGGTGGGGAAACCCCCCCCCCCCACTGCCACCCAGAAGAGGCAGCAGCACCGAAGCAACTGTGCGATTATTTTCCATCAAAGCCGTCAGCCTTTTCCGGACGGCGCGCGTCAATTCGCCAGAAGAAGGACCGTTTGTTTTTTTGTTTTTTCGTTGTTATTTTGCCGCACTGTGTCGGCGCAATGGTTCCAACCCGATAAATGGGACGCTAGATTAAAAAAGCTGAAACGTTGGCTAAAGCATCTAAATAAAAAAAGAGGAGGAAAAATCGGCCTCTACCTACCACACCACCTGACCTAAAGGGGCCCCCCCGATGGATTCTTCCGGCTTGGGGGGACGGAGACACAGAAAAAACGGACCCCAAACACACCGAAAACTCCACAATCTTCTGCTCCCTCCGGTCCAACCGAACCTAACTACACACATCAGTCTCAATCTTCTCATCCTCATGGCTTCCACCGAGGGGCCATTTTGCGTCCTTTATTTTGATTTTTTTTTTTTTGGTGAATGTAAGGATTTTGATGGCCGCCCCCCACTTCCTCTAGTGGGTGTGGAAGACAAGGGGATAAAAAATTACCTCCCATCCTCCCACAACAAAAAAACAACTCCGACTCCGATGGGAGCAATGTCCAGCGTCCAGCGTTTTGCCTCTCTTTCGTTCGCTATTTATGACAAACGCACACGAGTGAGGGCAGAGATACGGGATATCTTGCTTTTAGGAGATGCAATGCATCCGCTGAGGAATGGGTTCGAAAAAGTGTACCCCAAAAAAGTGGCTAGACATAAAAAAAGCCCCTAGGAATCCAACCACGCTGTTGGTCCAATTGGATGGCGTAGCACCGGGGGGAGGGGCTGTGAGGTGTGCGGGAAGGAAATGAAGGATTAAAATAAAACAGGATATACCGCGAAGTTTCCGCTCAGCACGGTGGATACGGATATTGCACAGACACACACACATACAAGGTCGCTGAAAAGCAGCGCGGATTGGTCTGCAAACAACGCATTCAATTGCGAAAGAAACATCGGCACCGAGACGAGCCAGACACACCAAAGCATGGTGTGTGATGGGTGTGTGATGGGTTGTGTGTGGTTATTTGTTCCTTTTTTGAACCATTTTTTTTTTGGTGGGTATGAAAAATGATGTTTGCCTTTTGATTCATTTCCTAGGATTTGGAGATGTTTTCGTTGGAAAAATTGAATGCTGGAGCACTCATTCCAATTAGAAAACACACAAATGCGATATTTTCCAACGTAAAATTTAACACCTTCAGCGTTAGTGAGTTAGTGTACATGTTGAGTAAAGGAAACACCAAAAGTTAATCCATTAGACAACTCGTTTTTTACACACCCCAATGGCAGGATAACCTTCTCCTCTTTCTCCCTTCCACCCCAATTAAAGTTAGCTCCACACACAAACCTCCAAGGACCACATCAACCTCCAACAATCTCCGATCGCGATGGTTGATTTAGTGACGTTAGTTCCGGAGGTGGTGTCGTCCTCGTCCACGCCATATTCCTCCCAAAGCGATTGGAAAAGGGAGGAACGGGAGAAACCGGCGCGAAAAGCGTGAAAATTGAAAATAAACCGAACGCGCGAATGTACGCGATACAATGCGGGATGGGAGGGAGGAAAGTAACAACAAAAAAAGGCCCATAGAGAGAGAGAGAGAGAGAGAGAGAGAGCAAACGAGCGAGAATGGTACAATGGCCGTGAATGGGTCCGCTTCGGTTCGTTTATTGTAAATTTTAATTTTCTTAGCGTCGGGAAAAATTCGGGATGGTCATAAATTTTAATTTCATCCAATTTCTATCGCCAGACCGTTGCACAGTGGTGAGGGCAGACAAACACACACACACACACGCTCATGTGGTCATGGCCATGGGAGGGCCATTTTTTACGATCACGATTCGCGCCGCCGCGAAACTGAGAAATCTGAGCCGAGCGTGGTGCAAAAGACGACCGTCGCCGTTGATGCTTTTTTGTGTGTGTTTTTATCGCTTTTCTCCCTTCATTTTCAGACGAAAAGTGCATTCCAACCTTGCGGTTCGGGGGCTACCACGCCATCCATCAGCAAAGAGGGTTAAAGATCACTCAACTCTTTTTACGGGGGCCTTTCCCTACTGTGTACCTTTCTTTTTTTTGTTTTATCAGGATGCACTTTTTGATCCTTTCTCTAGCGGGTGCCACCCAGACACATGACACAAAATACAAAAAATTACACGAAAAAAGCACCCAAACACTGCCAACCTTTCATACACTCTCATGGACGGACATGCATCCATATTGGCTGCTATTCAAAAGGGACACGAACCATAAACCTCGACGTTTTTTGCAGAGGCCAATCTTCTCCACTATTTTAGTGCTTCTTTTCTGTACACACACCCTTACATGTATGTGTGGAGCATGGATGCATCATCTAGCACCAATCTTTATTGCAACTACTACAACGCCACGTGCACATCGCAGTAGGCAGCAGCATTCAACTCTGTGCTGCTTTCATTCTGATCGGAAAAGCGCTGGCTTCAACAACAACAAATTCACCATCATTATGCTCTTATTATAATTTCATGATTGAATAAGAGTTTTATTTTTGTAGTAAAAAAGAAGAAGGAAAAGCATAGAAGCTAATGCACTCTTTACAGCGGCTTTTGATGCATCCTCCAGGCTCGCAGGCTTTGAATGCAAAGCATGACATTTTGAAATTGCATTGCACTGGGAAAGGATTGAAACATTATTTTTTTGTTTCCTCTACTCCGCATTTGCAAACCTTGAAAAACCGTATTCAAATGTTTTCAAAACATTTCCTCCCACAGAGGAATTCCCATCTCTCCGTGCAGACTAATCGAGCAGGAGGGCAAAAAATGAGAAAAAAAAATGAATTTGTCTTCATTAGTGGCTGGTGTGGAATGGCTGGTGTGGCAAGGGGTGCAGCGGATTGAACCATTTGGCACGGTTCGTTAGAGAGATGCTGTACGTACCCGCGTGGAGGAGAGAAACCCCTCCTCCATCCCTTAATCTTTACCCCAAATGGAGGAGGGCTTGCACGAGCTATAGGCATTAGCTGCGGCTATTTAACCATTAACACGGTGCGTGTCTTGAGCGATATTTGATTCCTGGACTTACCTGGAAGAGAAGAGCAGAAAAGAAACAGAAAATTGGTTAGCAATCAATCAGTTATTGGGTGTGCAACGCTGAATATAATATGCGCTTCGAAAGGATTAAAGGTACAGGGCAGGGCTCTTCCCTTTTGGACACACATTTTAATAAACTCTGCAAGAATTCCTCAAACTTCCATCGGCATTTCATGCATTGCTTTCGAACGTGAAATGCCTTCAGTAAATAAACAGAAAACCTCAAACCTTTTCATTATAGTTTGCTCGTTGTCCTGAAAACCTCCTCCAACGTGGTTGGAATCCCCATTTCCATTTCAAATTGGCCCGAAAAGATGGTTTAATTTCAGACAAAAATGGACGGAGGAAAAACAGAAAACAAATGCGCTCTCCCGAGCGAGGGACACGATGGTAAATGAAATAAAAACACACACACACACACATGGACCGGACTGGTCGGATATTCAAACCCACAATCCCCCCCCCCCCCCCGATTTCCCGCGGCAAATGTTTGGTTTTCCTCCGCCCTTGTGTGCGCTGCTTTTCCAAGCAACGATCTTCCCCGCCCTGGGCTGGACTTCATTACCTTGAAGCACACAGGCGTGTTGGATAAATAAAAGCATCCTTCTTCTTCTCCTTCTTCTTCTTCTTCTTCGTTCCCAACTGTGTGCCTCCAGCGCTGATGAACACACACAAACGCTGCTGGGAGTAGAAGGGGAGTGTAGACAGGAGAGAAGGGAGAAAAAACTCCCCCATCGTCGACCTCCTGCTTTCAATTTGTATACCTTTTACCCCGCCTGAGTTCTCCATTTTCACCCTCCTAGCGGAAACACTCCGGATGTACCACCCAACGGTCACACACATGTGTACGGGGGCTCGCCATTCCACCCTAACGAAGGGGACGCATTTTTCCACCACCACCACCATCTACTAATCGGGGACACGGGGAGAAGGGAGAAAGGAAAGCGAAAAAACGACGAGTGCGGTGGGGTGGGCGCAATCAGTGGAAAACCCAATAATGATAATTTCTTTCACCTTCGGCCTGTCCCCCACCGTGTTTTCCCCGGCCCCCTCCGACATGCACACAAATGGGGCTCGGGAGGATACGCGGACCCGCGCGCCACGGTGTGAGTGTACTCACAATCACGTATGATTAGAAAAGCCTGCTCTCTTCCCCCCTGTGTCTCTCTCTCTCTCTCTCTCTCTCTCTCTCTCTCTCTCTCTCTCTCTCTCTCTCTCTCTCTCTCTCCTGGTGTGTGTGAATGGGGCGGGTAGTAAGGAAGGATACATTTCCTGCATCCGGTCGCAGGATCGTCACCTCTGGCTGGGTGGGAAAAATGCGGGCAGCGGCGCGCAATCAAAGGACACTCAGCAGAGTCAAGGACAATTTCGGAGCACGAATGGGAGCGGGTTTGGGTGTGAGTGGATGGGTGCGGGAGCGTTGAATTTGCCATTAAGGAACCGGATTCATACAAGGTTTCGTTCGTTAATTTCAGCTGTTTGCAGCCGGATGGGGGAAAGCAACCAAAAAGAAAACGGTGAAGTGAGAAGAATTTGATGGAATTTTTAGAATATTTTGCTGAAGGTTTGATGTTCGAGGGAGATTTATTTAATGTAACAGTTTTTCTTTTATTCCATTTTATGAAGGTGGTCAAGAAGATCATCGTTGCTGTCTTTGAAGATAATAATAAATTAGAAAATGTAGGAACAATTTATTGCAAGTCGTCAACTGGCACACTCGGACTGTTGAAGTATCCCATAATGTCTGCCCTGTTGCAAACAAAAAGCTTCTTCAATGTTTTATGGTCCCATCCCTGCAACACATAAACCTCACTTGGCTTGCCTGTAAAATGCAACAATAACCCAGACGGAACCGTTCGCTTTCCGATTTTCGGATGCTCATCTTTATCGCGCTCTAAGCATCCCCGCCCCAAAAACCCCCCTCTGCCCTTCCAGCCGCAAAAAATGAACCAATTTACGAGCATTGCATGATACTGCGTGGCCTCCCCAGAAAAAAAAGCGGGGAAGAGGTTTGCGGTCGCGCCGAGCATAACCAAAAAAGAAACATCAATTGAATCCTCATAATGACAGCAATAAGCAGTACAATTTCCTTCCCTTTTGGCAGTACTAAAGCATAACGGTAGGGAAGGGATGATGGTTCGGGGGTATTGGGGAGAGTTTGTGTGCCACAAAAATGCCACGGCACACAAATCGTTAAATGGCAAATAAAATAAGCCAGCGTAGTGCTGCACAGGAGCAGCGGATGTTGTAAAACGGAAAAGTTTCATGCGGGGGAAAGAGCACACACACACACACACACAGGACAGGACAGGACACATAAGCGGCCCTCATCCAGCAACCCCAACCTCAAATCCATACAAATACACAAATCCAAGAATGCTTCAAACCAGACAATTTTATGAAGTCTCGCCGTGCGGTTCCATTAAAACCCGAAACTCTCCCTTTTCCTTTCCTTTTCCCTCCCCTGGGTCCCAGGGTTTGTGCGCGTGTTTTATGACATTCTTTGCAGGGCTGGGTCGAGTTCTTGGTGCTTTTTGCGGGTGTGTTTTGCTCTCGCTCTTTTTTTTGGTATGCACCCCAACCCCACGAAAACTGCACTCTGTCGCCATGGTGATGCTTTCACTTTTTCACCATTTTCACCACTCCGCGACTGGCTTTTTTTATTTATTTTTTCGCCTCAGAAACAGTTCCACAATGGAGATACAGTTCTACTCCCCACCCAGAATTGCATACAGGACGGTTACAGCAGGGGGAACGGGAGAGGTAATTTGGCAAGAAATGAAATGCTGCCCGTGTACCGATGCGTAACTAACGAGAACATTCGCCAAATTCGCCCCGTTTTATGGTGAATTCTTTTCCGGTGATGTTTCGCCAGGGATTTTTTTGTTTTGTTTAACTGCATCACACACACACACACACGGGTTCCGTGACAAAGAGCGAATGTTGACGACAGATTTTTATCGCCTTTGCATGGCAAGAGCTGGAAGGCACATGTGCATGTTCATGGGAGCATCGTTTTAATGAAATAAATATGTTGTTTGTTTACAGGGTTTTTCAGGAGTTCTCAAAGTTGTGGCACACTTTATTGACTCTTTCTTTTTCGAAATGAACTTAATGTAATGGGAATTGGACCCTATAGCGCACTTGTTGGACAAATCCAATAGGAATTTCCAACAAGCCTGTCCAAAAAGGGTGCTATAGAGTCCAATTCCCATCGTATGACGTTCACTTCCAGTAGGAAAGAGTCAAGCAAGTGTCCCACAACTATTAAATTCCCTAGAAATCCCTGTAATGTAAGAAATTGCTCTCCGCAAGCAATAACAATGCTGCCCGAAAATGACTTCTTCAACATGTTTTTCGCATTATTATTTACCCACACGTGTGAAGGATACTCTCGAAAAGACATTTTATCCCACGGTAGGAAAATTAAACGCGCCTCAACGTGTTTGTTATCTTTTCTGCAACCGTAAGTTACGGAATAATATTATTCCCATCCCAGCGGTGAAACATTGCCAACAGCCGGATGTTTCTTTTCTTTGGCGAGTGTACAATTTAAATCCCTGCCCCCTCACCACACACACACACACACCAGCATTCCCATTATCGCTAATGATAAAACCATATGTTGTGAGCGAATAGTTCTCCCCCCCCCCCTTTTTGCTGCCTCCTTTGCCTGCCCATCAGGCGCCAACCACCCCGTCTTATCTTGCATCGCGGCGGCCAAGATTGATACTGCATTGAAACCATTAAACCTACATTAGGCTATCTCTCGATCGACCCCGGGGGGGGATGTAGCAGTGCGACAGAGCGAGACCGATCGAAGCAAGAGAAAGAGAGAGAGAGCGAGCGAGAGAGAAACAAAACGCGAAAAATGTAAAACGAAAACCAACTGGCGAAGGAGTGGAAGGGTGAGGAGTAGTGTACGAGAGGACCTAAATTACACTCTAGCCGCCCCCATCACAAAGAGTACGACGGGTGTGTGGGGTGGGATGAGGTGGGGTGGGTTGACTGTGGCAACGCATAAAATAGCGCCTTTGGTGATGGGCAAAGGAAACGAAACGAAGCGCCAGGAAACCCGGGAAAGGGCGGACACCCAGGCGGGAGACAAACGAATCTCGAAAAAGAGGGGGCAGGGAGCCTTCGGACCCGAAAGGAGAACTCGAAAATTAATACTCGGGTGGGTGGAGCAAATAATAAATTATTGTTATTATAAACAAAAGCTTTTGAGACTGCAAAAAGGGCCTCGGCATAAGAGGTTGGTGGGGACGTTTGGAGGTTTGGTGTGTTGTTGGTGGTGGCATTCCCACCCTTGCTAGGGGTTGTGCAGCTTCTTTATGATTGCTTTTTAGAAGCTTGAACTCAGCTCGCACAAGAGACAAGCACATTTACATTTGAGGCAGACGACTAAAGTGCAGCGGAATGTGCATTCGGGTTGGGTGACTTCGGTTGAAATGGCCTTTCGGCCTTTTGTTTCTTACGGGGAGGTATTTGGAAAGGATTCTCTGTTCTTAGCATTGACAACACGATAGCACAGCATCTTTCGGGTCCTTTTTCACATTTCTAAGTGACACTAAACACACCGAGCAAGTTGTCTAAGGTCCAGTAGGTCGACAAACAAAATAGAGCAAGATTTGTATTCGATCAAGCTCAAGCAAAAGAAAGGGCAGCGAAACAGTGCGATGATTGCATTTTGTGGTTGATTTGTTTTTTTCTTCTTCTTTCACTTCACTTTTCTTCTCACCATATGAGCTTATTTATCGGCACATGGTGAATGGGGCCGGAAGTGCATTGATGCTGCCTGCCGCTATCGGACACACTGGCCGCACAGTTCTATGGTGTGGTGAAATTAATGATACACCTCCATTGATGCACTCTCAACTGCTGCATACAATGCAGCTAGACATTGCGGTAAAAGGTATGGTGTATGGTGCACGCTTCTATGTGTGTGTGTGTGTGTGTGAGAGAGAGAGAGAGGGAGGGCAGTGCATTAGTTCCTATCCGATCGTATCAGGCCCGCCCCTACCGAACCAGCGGGCAATGAAGGAACGGTTGAAAATTAAATTGCAATATTAAATTTACGACAAAGAAGGAAAATTATAATTACAATGCAGATTTGTAGCCCACACATACACATGCACACGCACTTGGGCTCTTTGCGCCTTTGTTTCTCGTGTGGCTGGAATCGCGGCACACAGATTGCCGCCGCCCGATAGAGGAGCGGTGATTTAATTTTTCGTTGGCCCCGTTGGTGTGTGTGTGTGTGTGTGTGCATGCATTCACTTTTATGCTGGTTTCTTCCGTGCGCCCTCGAACCGCGATTATTGCAGTTTTATTTTACCACAAACCACGGCACGGCAATGCACGATCACAGGCACACACACACACACACACATGCTCCCAGTGGGGGTTCACGGTCACTTGCATGATCTCCTTCTTAACATGGCCCCGTTTTGTATGTCGTTTTTTGTATGTGCGCCAGAGAGAGGTGTGTGTGTGTGAAGGGTTGTCGTGGGTGATCTATGGGTTCCGCTGCCGAGGGCCAATTCCATCCATTCAGTGGGGGAGGAAGACAGTGGGTGATTACTGCTAGACTACAAGACGCCCGTAAATAAGTGTAGGAGTTTTGCGGCGTTCGCTTAATCAACGATCTGGCCAATGATAAATGGCAAACGGGTTTGTAATAATGTGCGATTTTATTGCAAGTGCCCTCTCAATAGCAAGGGGCTTACGAAACGAGGATTTTTAGTACTACCACATATTGTACTTTTAGTTTAAAATTACACAGCAAAATGAAATAACATAACAAAATTATTTGAAATCATGTTACAAAGAAGCATAAATCTCCGCGCTTTATTGAATTATTTCAATTTAAAAAAGCTTCAAAAATTACTACTACTACCTTCACACCAACTACCGGTACACAAAGGACCGTGATAAAAAAAATCAAATTTTTATCATAACCACCACCAAACACTTCCTTCTAAAACTATTCCCCCAATCAAAAGCTACAAAAAACACCATATTTTAAGAGGTTGCTTCGTTAAACTCCTTTTCGACCCGTTTCCCTTTCACTTCCCCTCAAACACACAATCACCACCCCCTGCACATACTGCTGCTGCTGCTGCTGCCATTTCAGCTGTTTTCTTATCTCTCACTCTTTCGCGCTGCTGCATAATAATTCAATTTAATTTAATCAATCTTTCATATCACACGATGCAATCTGCCTTCGCGTACACATATTAAATTAAAACGATAAATTATAAAGCGAAAACCACACAAGAGGGGGAGGAAGAGTGCGCGAGAGAGAGAGAGAGAGAGAGAGAGAGAGTGAAAGAGAAAGTCTGCTACATTCTGGTGGTACACTATCCTCGGCAGCTCGGCATAAAGTTGCCCTTCGCAGGGTACACCTTCAAAGTCCTTCTTCGCTTACGGTTCCACCGTACCAACACAGCCCCAACAGGAAGGTGGTGGTGATAGTGCTGGAATGGTAGGCGGCACTATCGACCGTTTGGTCGATGGTAAGACGGTTTAAGGTTGAAAGTGTTGGATGTGTTGTGGTGTTTTTTTGTCTTCTTGTTGTGAGGATAAAAATGTGAAACAACAAGGTTAGGCTGAGTGTTTATTCGTAATATAATTAACAAAATGAAATAACTAGTATAAAGCCTCTAAGCTACACAGCGAATGCATTGAAAACTGTTTCACAAACTGAGGCCAATTTACCGTGGTGCTCGTTAAAGAAAATCGATGCCGGACCGCGCCGGACCGGTACGAACATTCGGCGCAACGCTCGAATCCAGCGGTGGAGGGCTGCCCTTGTTCGCTAAATGAAGCTGCTTAATCATAAGCAAAAGCCGAAACCAATGCGATCATAAATTATTGCTAGTTTGTGCGTTCGTCCTTCAAGTCCACGCAACAAACAACCGCGTGCAGCAAGACATTCGATGGAGGTGCAACCGACCTCTCTCCCTCTCTCTCTCTCTCGCTCTCTATTGTCGTCATAAATAATGCTTAGAAAGCTGCCAAAGCCGAGGATAGTTGCACCGAGCAGTGTGCTGTGCTGGGGGGGAAAATATAAATTACAGCAAAACTTTTACCCATGCGTCTTTATCTATTATAAAGGAGAACAAAAATGGAGGGCTGTTTTACTCGCAACTAAGCCCCCTCTCGAGGCGCAGCCCAGGCGTGGGCTGAAAATTTGGATAAGTGCAGTTTAAAGCACCGTGAAACGCAGGACCTCAGTCTTTTGCTGCATCACCACATGCAATATTGCTCGCTCTTCCTCCCCTCCCTGTGCTGTGTATCGCTTCCCCCTCTTATCTTCGAGCGCACAATCGAGTGTCCTGTCCAAAGTCATTACGGGGCACCACCATATCAGCCGTCCCCCACCAGCGCACGTAGAATAATGGAGCAATATCAGAATCAATCTCCACTGACCTTCCCACCCTACACCACCACCCATTGATGCAGTGACCCTTGCACGCAAACCTCCACCCTGGGAAGGACAGGGTGGACAGGGTACGTTGCAGCAAGCAACGGGTGGATATGAAATTTTGCATATAATGTGCAGCTTTTCCTATGTTTTTGCATCGCCAACGCCGTCGTCGTCGTCGTCGTCGGTTGGCGCTCGTGTCTTGCGCCAGCGTCAAATTCGTCTATTCGTGGAATGAGGGGGGGGGGGGAGGTGTGGGACAGGGGCAGCAGCAGCACGGTCGCTTCCGGGGCCCGAGCTCTGATAATGGTGCAAAAAAGGGGATGCATACGTGTGTGTTGTTGATGGCTTTCGTCCACAGAAAGCAAGGAGCACGACCGAAGAAGACCTCTAGCGTGTGTGACCGGGCACATACATATAGACCACACACACACACACACACACACACACACACACACACACACACGTACGCATAGCACATCATGGAAAGCGATTTTATTCCCATTTTCCCTCGAGAGAAGCTCCAACACCACACCAAACCGTCCGCAACACATTCAACCTGCCATCCTGGGCGCTGTGTTTAGCTTCGGTCGAAAAGGATGGGACCATGTGTGTGTGTGTGTGTGCTGTAGGCTTCGTTTGACGCAAAAACGCATCGGCACCGTGTGTGGCCGGCAAAGTTTTGTCGGGTGCATTGGGCAAAAGCGGCCGCCTTTTGTGCTGCCGTCCGGTGAGGGCGCAACTAACCACCAACCACCATCGTCGACGTCGTCGTCGGCTACGAACGTCGTAGAGCGCCACTCCACGTGGGGCAGCATCCTTTTGCGCGGGACAGAGCAGGATCCAAACGCACACCCAACGTGTGGGATGGCAGAATGCGTTCTGCTCCTGCCAGACAAGAAAACGACGGGCTGTGCCCTATGTGCGTGCGAGCGGAGCGGAGGGTGGTGTGATCCTATGTGCGTTTTCCCTGGCCCGTCCTTGCGTTCATGTGTGTGTGTGTGTGAGCAACGACGACGACGCACTCTCTCCTCCCATAATTTTTGGCCAGCCCCGAAAAATAGTTTGGCGAGTGCGTAGTGCGTACGCATCCTGGCCACCAGAAGAGTCCTTCTTGCTTCTACTCTGCGATGGTAAGGGAGATGTATGCGGCGGGGGAAGGAAATGACCCAAGGAGGTGGTGCAGTAGTAGGCAAGAGCCGCTTTTTTCAATTTTCAGCCACCCAGCGAACGACCGTGCGCAGTTGTTCGTGTGTGCGCGATCCTAATACATGGTGGCCGGACCCCGGGGAGGGGTGGGCAAAAAAGGCTTCCAAAAAGGGGAGGAAGAAATGAAAATGCATTCTACTGCATTGCTCTCGCTTGCACGCTTCGATGTGCTCGCTCGCTTTTGCTTATTAAAATCCTTGTGCGTGACAAGAATTCAGGCGCAGGCGGAGAGAGCGAAAGAGAGTGAACGGATCTTGCAGGATAGGGAAAGCCACACACACACACACACACACACACGAAGGGGACAGCAGGGAGGAAAGGGGCTCTGTAGACAGGCGGGAGAGGATTCAATTTGATCAAAATTAATTACGCTCGCTGTGTATGCGCCGCCCGTCGTCGTCATCCCAAGGCTCAGAGGCGCCTTGTCTAAAGCGTGAGATCATCGCGCGCTGGGAGGATTTGTGCGAAGCGATAATTAAGCGCGATCGGACGTACATACGGGTGTGGTATGGGGTGTTGTTGTGTGTCCTTTTCCCCAATTGCAGCTGGCGCCTTTCTCGGGCATCTTTTGATAATTGCGAGCAAACAACACACTGCACACACACAACACGTGATGGAGATGTGTCTGGGGCGCACATCATGGGATGAAATTATATTAAACAAACTTTGCCGCAGCAGCAGAGCGCAGCACTGTCGGGAGGAAAACCACACACAGACGACATCTCGTGTTCGGGGGGGAGTGGTGTTGTTTGTATTATTGGAGTGGCGTTGACGAGATTTTCCTCGAAGATGAAATTGCCTCAAGCACTTTAATAGAGACAGCGAGAGAGAGACGTGACAACGGGAGGAGATGGGAGCGATATGACTCTCTCTAGTTTTATTTGATTTTTGGATTTATAATTTAGAGGTTGTAGTTATAATGATGGCTACACATACAGTAATGATCAGACTTGATCATTAGATAGACGCTGTTAGAAAGAAATAAAGTCTAAATAAAACATTCCACACACATGTTGTTGCGACTTGAACTCACGACGGTCGGGTTGCTACGACTCACGCTCATCATCCACGGCTATCCGTCCTCCTACACCTAGCCATGCAAAATCACTACAAAAAGCTCAACGAGATCAAAAATTGGAGCTCCAAACAAACTCTAGATCCACTCCAAAACTTTGCCTTCTCTCCACCACAACACAATCGTTTAATCCTTCTCTGAAGACGTCCACGCCAAGCACAACTAAGCTGCCTTCAGGCTCTTCCTTCAGTTGCAGTGAAAAAAAACCATCTTTGCTTTCTCCAGCATTTTACGTTCAACCGAAACTTCGAACAGATCTTCGGCTGGGGCCCGCCAGTAAAGCACACGCTCATTCATGTTTTCCGTACTTTGCACCGTCTTTCTCAAGCATCATCCTACTCCATCGGTGCCCCTCGAGGAGGTAGGAGCTAAACCGGTCTCACTCGCTGTGCTTCCATCACAATTAGATTCATTACTATAAATCATACTTATATCGCGTTATTTATCACACCGTTTATGCGCACCTTTATCATTCGTCTTGTCTCGGGGCTTTATTTTTTGCTTTTGGGGGCGCAGACCCGGCAAAACAATGCACAGTGGTGTGATAAAGCAGAACGAAACCGGAAACAGGAGGTGTGTGTATCACGCTATCTGAAACACGCAAAGCGGCGCAAGAAGTTGTTCCACCCGGGGCAGCCCAGCAGACGAAAAGAAACAGGTGAGAAGTATACAGCAAAGCAAAAAGTCGTCGGGACCGGCGCAACCATCAAAAGGCGCGTGTGAAAAACATTCTCCCAAAGAGAGTGAAAGCACTCGGCACACAGCGGGTCCTCGTCCTTCTCGTGCTGCTGCTGCTGCTGCTGCTGCTGGTGCTGCTACGACTACAACACAACATTCTGTCTGGCCTGCCACAGCGTGGTGAGAAATCCCAAAAGTAAGACGTCACCAGAACCGGGGGACGGCAGCAGTGGCCCGCCAGCGGCCTTGGTCTCGGTCGGTCTCTACGAACACACCGTAAAGTCACGCCACAGAAGAACCCATCCAAGCCGTGCCGTAGCGGTAGTGCAGTGCCCGGAAGGTATATCTGCCAACCTGATGGCAGCAGCAAAAAAAGAAACTTTTACCCGCTCCTTTGGCACGGTTGCCACTTGGCACAGAAAGAACGGACGGACTGTGTGCATTCCCGGGCGTGCCGACAAACACAGCCCAGCCCAGGTCGACCGAGACCTACACAATAATCGTCAGACGTGGTCCGCTACGTCTTGCTGCTACGAGGGGAAATTGTAGAACACAACACACCATGCTGACGATCCAGAACACCGTCGTCCACGTGTGGAACGGAGGCAGAGACGAGAAGAAATGGAAAAGCAAAAAAACGGCCACCGGGTGTCCCGAGGACTTATGCGGAGGTGTGAAAAATTGCACATAACTCGAACGTCACAACTCGGCTTCGGCCCCCGGGACGCACGCTCCGCTTATGCTTATGCTGCTCATGCTTGCTGCACGCTCCAAAAGAAGGCGCACGGGAGGGGGGAGGGACGGGGAAAGCCACATCATATCACGTGCCACAGGTTTGCCCTGCAATCACACAATCATACCGCGCGGAATAGCAACGGGAAAAAGAAGCGATAAAATAAAGCAACCCAAGAACGGGCCAACCCATCGAAAGGAAAAGCGGTTCCCGGTCATCGGTGCTTGTTTCTCCCCTTTTTTCTGGAAGAGACACTGTGTTTGTGTGTGATTTGTACACAACCCTAGTAAGGCAAGAAGGAACAATCAGGCACGACATCCTTCTGCTGCCACCCCGACATAATCGACACGAGCAGAACCTAACCTAACTTAATTAAGTTCTTGAAGTTTGCTTGCCGCCGGTGGTGGGAACAAGCGACTGTGGCTGGCGTCTGTGGGCAAAAAAGAAACAGGTTCACCAGATACCATGCATGCCAGTGATGGTGGCTGCTGCTGCCGCTTCTGGAGATCCTCCAGCAGAGTGGTTGCAATTAAAGTGTCACTGCGCCGTAAGAGGGTATGTGCACGCGCTTGCACATTCTCACGGCAAGCGAACAGCACGGTGACGGCGACAACTCTTCGCCAAAGTGGCCGGGCGAAGTGGTTTTGCGACAGCTTCAAGGGAAGGAGCACGGCAAGAGAGTGCTCTGGTGAGTGCAATTTTACCCCATTGCCGGCACACGAATGGCATGGCACACTCGCAAGAATGATAATTATACACGCGTTAATCACACGCAACCCGGGACTCGGACGGAGTCCGACGGTTAGGGGTACACTGGTTCTTTCTTCCCCGGGACCTTATGGGGGATTTATGCACACCATTCCCTTGTTCGGGGGGGGGGGGGGGGAATTCAGCTCCCTCTCCTAGCGAAAGCTAACAATTTTTACACGACCGAAGGAGGTGTTTTCGAAAGGAGGTAATAATAGCAATCATAACTCAGGAGGGCGCTGTTGTCTTGGCTCTGTACCCCCTCTTTCTTCCTTGCTGGGGAGTTGGGCGAAACGGGTTCTTCGGGATGCTTAAGTCACCCTGGGCGGAGGTGGTCGACACGTTCCGGAAACTGGGTAAAATTGTACCCCTTTTTACCTAACCGGGCAAAGATTGCTTCGAGTGGCGGTTATGCTCGGTTCGATTTGCCCACCACCCACCAATTGTAGCGCGAAATTGGGCGCCATTCCGGTCGTCCACTACTATTACGGCTCAGAGGCATCGTTTGGGCCCAACAATGTAGTGACGTTCACTTTTTTTTGTTATGCTGCACTCCTCTTAGAAGCCCGTTAACTTGGAGTAAATATTAAATAAAGCCTAAGCCCGTTGTGGTTGCGTTTTATCGATCGCTTTATCCCGAGCTGCAATCTGCCGGTAATGCACAATTTCCTATCTCTTTTTTATTATTAAGCCAGGATGGCACTCGGATATGCATCTTCCTTTTGCAAATGTGTCTCCTCCTTCTGCTGTGCTATCACAGTGAGCACAGACGAAAGGGGAAATGCACGTACAGTGGGGCAACGAGCAACGCAGCAACAAAAAACCGTAAAACAAGGTACACACAAGCTCCTACTTCCTACTGCTGCTGCTGCCCGTTGCTGCCGCCTCGAACGATGAACCCCATCGCGATGAATGATGATTGTAAATATTGCTTCGTAAGCAATCATTAGCGTCATTATTACAGTCATTAAAAATATTGCACTGCTTACGAATGCGGTCGGTGAGGTTGGTCGGCCCGTCCTCATCGTCGGCGTTGTAATTTTGCTTCGCGCATCCATCTTGTATGCGCCCGCCCCCCTGCCCGTTGTACTCTCCCAGTTTCCGGGCAGCAAGATCGCGCCATAATGATTACAAATACGCCTCGCCGTGCAAAAAGGAATAGGGCATGTACTGTATAGAGAGAGAGAGAGAGAGGAAGTTGAGGTACTCGTACTCCTTTTCTCAGAAATGGAGTTCTGGAGCTTTAAAAAAGGGAAGGAATTAATTAGAAAAAAACGATACACAGGAATTCTGATGTAAGGTAGCGTGGATATGGCAGCGTCACAAACCTTTACAAGAACTGGAACAAATCGAATATTATACCTACCACACACACACACAATTCTTAACCAACAATCAGAGCGTTGTTGCAAGTCAAACGTCGTCTCAGTTTGACAACGTTTAAGATCTCGTCCTTTGGTGGGGATACGACAACGATCCGCCTCTCTCACTCTCTCGTCACCCTGCACCACACTGCTGTTCTAGTTAATTTAACCATTCGTGCGTCCTCTTCGTCCCGACCACCACAAACGCCGCAACAAAATGCGGCAGCGCGCCCTGCCATTCATCCCCCATTGCTTAGCTCATTTTCTGAGGTTTTTCTTCCAATTTCTTTGAAATTACTTTCCCCGTCGCTTGACTTCCCCTGCACTCCCCTACACTAGGCTGATTGCCCCCTGCCCCCCCCCCCGTGCCCGGTGTGTACACCCGCTTAAGTTTCCCTGCATCGTCTTATTTGATTTTGATGGTTTACTCTGCTTTGATGTTGCGTTCTTTGATTTTGCCACTTTTGCCTGAAATTGGTTCGGCTCCGTTGCATCCAGACGCCGCAACGACGGTGCGCAAGAAGCAAGAACCCTGCCCCTTCTTCCCCCTCCTTATGCCCCGGCCATGTAGATGCAAACAATTTCGCAGTCCTCATTTTGCCACATGCCCCCGTGCCACAAACTGTCCTCTGGCTTCGTTCCGTCCATTGGTTGGCGGTTCGTGGCGCTTCTCACTCACGATAGTTTGACATGAGCTAACGGGCATACCTCCACGGATGATGGGTGGCAAACATTGGCTGCACGGGCACGAGATGAGTTTGTTTTTCATTTCGTAGCACGATGGGGAATGGGGGAGCATTTTTCGTCGGAATTGTTTGCCATGATTAGCCTTGAAAGGTTCCGGAAAGGTTGTTGGGTGCGAATACACTTCACATTATTATGAATATTGCAAGCACTTGACTTGCAAAGAGCCTTTGGAATTGCAGCTAAAACAAATCTATATTACAAGATAATTCAAACTTGATTTATGGCTTCTTGTTTCCAACTGTAAAGCTTTTACTTCAAACCGAAGAAAAAGAAAAACTGAACAGACTCATCCAATCCATGGGTACACGGGAAGTGAAATAAATGGCTCTGCAGCATAAATTCCATCCACTTCACGCATGACTCCTCTATTCCATTAAAACACTGGAAAGCAATTTCGAAATTTATCCTCACCATCCACCGACTCTCTTTCTCTCTCTCTCTCGCTCTCTCACTGTCCATCGTCGGCGACATATCCGCCGGATGGCTTCTCTAAAAGCGATCGAGTACAAGAAATATCGCATTCCGCATCTATCTATCACTTTAGTCACACATGACCCGTTTCTCAAGTGTGCTCAAGCGATGCGCGTCCGTGTGTGTGTCTCTCTCTCTCTTCTTCTCTCGGCACCGCGATATATCCTGTGTATCGTATGCGTGTGTGTGTGTGTGTGTGTTTTGTGGAGCATGTATGTAAGGGGATGTGTGCCTGTCAGGCGGGTGCAAACATCCGACGGAGGGTGGATTCTATCCCGAGACACACGATATTGGTAATCTTCATCCCTACTCCCCGTACTCCCGCCTGAAAGAGCTAATGGGTTGTGGAGGCAGGGGAGGATACCACCCAAAACAGAAAACAAGGGGAAAAGGTTTTCCTTTTTTGTTCGGCTGCAAAAATGGAGTATATTTGAAATTTTTAATTATTTCTCACTCATTCTTCCCTTGGCTGGGACTGGCTCGGCTTAGGGTGCACCGTTTCCCCCCTGGGGAATCCATGTGCGCGCTGTTCGGCATAGATCCGCCGTCCTCCTTTATCGTCCTGCCGAGTTTACCGTTTTTTACTCGTCTTTCTTTCGACCGAGCCAAAAAACCGCTACCCATCATGACCGCTACACGTATGCGGCCTCGCGATCGCCTTCCGCCACGAAGTACCTTGGGGACCGCGTTGTTCCTCCAGCGCTTAGTATACGCACACGCAGAAACGTACGCCAAACACGCTGTACAGCGTAATACAGAGCGTACAACAAAAACGTCCACGTCCAGTGGCCAAAAAATGAAAAAGCATTTTTCACTTTTTTCAAGTGGGTTTTTTTTTCGCGCAAAAGAATGCAAATGATCGCAGGACAGAGGGTGGAAAAAATATTCCAAACGCATTCAAAGATTACGCAGCCTTGGGAAGGGAAACGGAGAACCTTTCTTTGGCAAACTTAAACCCCCCATTTTGCCTGAAACTGCTGAGTACACACACACATACACACATGCCAGTAAGTAATTGCAATCTTTCTCCTACTCAATTTTCATTTTTGAATACCAAAAAAGTTGTACAGCTAAAACGATTTCAAATAAAAAAAGAACCTGCCAGCATCTCACACAATAACACGGGTTTGAACCCTTTTTCCATAGGGAGATGAGATTCTTTTTTTTTTTTGCTGTATGTGTGTGCAGAAAACATTTTTTCTCTCTCTCCCCTGCCAAACATTTCGGCTCATCATATATCTTCCAAATGCATGCATTTCCCTATCTGCTTGCGCCGGTGTGTGTGTTCGTGTGTGTGCGCCGGGGGAAAAAAGGAATGCGCGAATATCCTTACCCTCCCTCGCGCGAAATAGACGCATTTGCACGAAACGGGGAAGAGAAAGACCGAAAGGGAACGGGGCACGCGGAAAGGTTGCAAAAGAAAATAGCTGCAAAAAAGTAAACGCATCACACCAGGGCGCAGGATGTGTAGATCCCGTTTTTTTTGGGGATGCCAGCCGAAAATATAGCTGGAAAACCCCCATCATCCTTGCGTGGTACAAAAAAAGAACCCCCCTTCCGGTGCGCATGTGTGTGTGTGTGTGAGTAGGTTTGCGTGGATGCGAGTAAAAAATATTAGATGGCAGGACCTTCGGCAAGATTCCATTCCCCGCCTAACACCCGCCTTTTCCCCTTGCGACGCGATTCCGCCGTTCGACACGATGACGACGACGACAACGACGTGTGCGCAGTTTGGTATTTTTGGTGGTTCATCCGCCCAACTCCAGCTGTGTTTCGTGTATTTTTTTCTTTATTGCTGTTTGCAAAACTTTAAAACAGTGAACGGAAATCAACTCGTGCTGCAGCTTTTTAAAGTAGTCATACTTTTGCGCATATTTCAGGTGGAATTTTGGGATGTGATTTTGGAATAAAAGTGGATTCATTTCACAGAGTAGTACATGAGGAGTATAAATACATTTCAATGTAATGAAATATACAAGAAATTTGGTGTTATTATCTGCAATAATTGTATAAAGTTTTCACGAGAAGTTAACGCAGAAAGTACCACACACTACCCCAGCCTCGCTGAGATTCGATCGAACAACTTCCCACACACTTGTGCTGCAATTTACCCGCAGGGCTATCCGCGCCGGCAGCAAAGCGACAGCTTGATGTCCAATAAAAACGGTCATTGCTTTTTAAACACAAACTATGCTGCAACAAGCCGAGTGCCCTGTGCGCAATAAATAGAGACGAGAAACGTTTAATTAAAATAGAAACCACCACACGAAAACCAAAAAGAAAAACACTACTTCACCGGGAGAAGGGAAGGAAAATGCAGGATAATAATGTACAATCACCGCTTGGGCGCGAGCGGGCGTGTGTGTGGGCTTCTCGCGAGCGAATAAATTCTTATTGCACACATACACACACACATACCGACCTCGGCTGATCGGCAATTGAAGGATTTATGGACCGTCTGGCTTTAAATTGCAACCGTTGCCCGATCCTACAATGTTACATCCTCCCCGTTTTGCTCAGGATGTAGATCCCCCTAGAGGGCAAACAGTGAGAAAGTGCGCTGTAAAACGACACTTTACTTGCAGTTAAGTTATTGCAATGTGTATTGGAAATCTATTCCAACCAAGTAATGTTAAAGAAGGTTTCCTCTTCCTTGAGCTTCATTTCGATTTCACAAATTCGGCTTTAAATTCGGCTGCGAAGCTTCTGCGGCAAAAATCAGATAAAATCCTTGTGCAGTGTTCAACCCCCATTTTGGCGCGATATGGCACCACCCATTTTCCGGTGCATTCTTTGGCTTTCCTTCCCTTCTTTGCCCGGCCCCTGCAAGGAAAGCCACAAAACCTGCCAGCGCATCGGCCGGAAATTTGCGGGCTGGTAATTTCTTTCGCACTGCAAAATTGCCCCTTATCATGTGTAATTTCTTGTGCATCTCGCACAACACACACACACACACACGGGTATACATGCACAGACAACCATCCGCAGCAGGTAATTTAATGTTTATCAAAACGGATTCGTGGAAGCGCCAGGAAAAGATGCGGAGAAGGAGCGCGCATTCGCTGCAGTGCAATAAAACGGCAATTAGAAGGATAGACAGGCGGATCTCGCGTCCATAAATTATAGACGCGCGAAGCCTTACACACACAGTGAGGTACAATCACTCACGCACGAAACCGCACGATGCGCGCACGCCATGGCAGTGATGAATGGATGAATGAGTGGGGCAGACGATGGCTGGGGGGTTCGTTGTCTGTGCACGGGGTTTCCTGTCTCTTCTTGTGATTTTCTTGTGTTGGGGAGTTTTTTGTGTGTATGTGTCTGTGTGTTGCTCATTCACCTTCCTTTTATCAGTCGGCGAAAGGATGCAACATTGAAGGGCTGGAGGCTGGCTGGTGCGGTAAATTATGCGGCAGGGCCAATATCTGCGCCGCCAATAAAGGGAAGCGGTTCGTGGCAATGCGCACGATTGGCATTGCCGAGGGAAAATGCCATAAATCGTTGCATTACCTGCTCGCAGGTTGTGTTGTCTGATTATTATCCTCCGGTGGGTGGTGGGATTGCGAAGGGACGGACGGAGTTTGATGCAACGTTGCGCGTTGGAAAATTATTAGCTGCGAGTGAGGGACGCGTGAGCGTGTGTCCTGAAATGGGGAAATCGACAGCGACTAGCGCTATCTAGCGGTTTGGTTGGACGCAGGATGGAATTATACACACTCAATGCTCGACACACATGGTTTTACAGACATTACATCATAATCCTGTGTGGAGCTAGGCGGCTCTTACTTTACCTCTTACTTTGCTTCGAATGCATGACCTAACAAGAAGCTAATTTTGAGGGTATTATTGAAAGATATTATCATCTTTTTAGCTGTTCAATTATCCTTCTTGACGAGATGGACAAACACTGCAAATAAATCAAACAACTCCAAGAGAAACGTTTGACGGAATGAAAGATTTGACAAACTCTCGCAAGAAAACATTTCAAAATTTGCACTACAATAGCAGCGCGAAATGGTGAAAACTTGGCGGAAACCCCCCCCCCCCCCCGGAGACTTTCAACAATATTGACCGACCGCCCGGAAAACCCGTCCCCTCTTCTCCTTATCTGTCCGCTCCCACGTGTGAGGTTCCAGACTTTGACAAACCTCTTGCCATCTCGCCTCTCGCTTCAATCTCCTTTTCTCATCCCAAGCTTACACACACACACACACACAGCAACATCGTCCTTTTATTATTCACCTCCACCGAAATGGCTTTCCCTTCTGCCCTTTTGTCCCCGTCAACTTCCCGCACACGCACACGCTTCTTTCAAATGGCTTCCCTTATGCATGCAGCAGCAGCAGAAACGGGCAAGCAAAAGGGGGAGCGATGGGTGTGTGTGTGTATGTAATTTATGCAATTTATTCCCGCCACAACACACATGCCTGCTGTTGGCCAACACACACAGTGGCGCGCTCGGTCCCCCGTGCTCGCTACCATTCCTGTCCCACCACACGCGGCGAACGCGCTGGAGCAGATTTAGAAATTGCTTCCTTTCTATCTTTTATACCCCGCCAGCTTTTCCAATCAACAACACACAGACGTGTGTGTGTGTGTGCCTGTGCAGCGAACGGCCTCCCCGTGGAGCGTCATCGCGATGACCGGTCGCGGGCATACATAAGGACGACGGCAGCGACGTCGACGAAGGCAACGGACGGACTCGCTTCCTTACGAGCGACCATCGCCACCGAGCACATAAAGGACACGGTGCCGCCATACATACGGCCACATACGTACACATTATGTATCCCGGTCGGCTTGCAGACATGTTACGGTGCCCCCTCAAAGGATGGCGGCGGACCCAGTTGATGTCGCTGGAGATGACGACGAACGCAACATAAAAACCATAAACAACACACGAAGCGAACGTGCCAGTCCGTGTGCAAGCGAATCTCGCCACTCCCGCCACAGGGAAAATGGAAAAGCGTTCCTACACGCACATACGCACTTTTCCGCCGTTCGCCTTCAATTTGAAGTTTAATTTTCTTCAACGCCAGCGCTTTCGCTCCACCGTTTTGGGGAGAGAGAGAGAGAGTGCAGCAACGCACAAAGAGGCGAAAGGCTTCCCGGTCCGGTTATTTATTGCCTCTCGTGGCACCACTTCCCTGCCCGGTTGGGACCACGAAACACGAAATGGCAGCAGGTGCAGCAGCATCTATAGCACCGCTGCACCGAAATTGCACCGCCCGGCATTTGGGATGCATCACAACCCGACACACGACGGTCATCTCCTGAGCGCTGACAAGGATATTTCCTGTGCCTTTCGAAACAGCCCCATACAGACACACACACACAAAGCATCCCCCTTGCTCGCTTCGATCGATCTCTCTGTCTCTCTCTCTGTCTCTCTCTCTCGCTCAGTTCCTCTCTGTCTGTAGGCGGAAAGGAAAAACGGCGCATTTCTATTGGTGCACGCACACCGTAGGCGGCTGGATTTTCGAGGATGTGGAGCAATTTGTTTCCGCCACAACTGGTGGCGGCTTCGGGGCTGCGCTCCATTGTTAGGCAGGGCAACCATTCGGCAGGAGTGCACTTGCTAGAATATGCGTAACACGCTGGCTCCCTGTGTACTTTGCGTACAGCCGTCGCTGTCGTGTGATGAAAATTGCACTTGTGGTTTGGAGCCTTTTCGATGGGCGATGGGGAGGGAGGGAAAGTGTCTGATGCATAGACAACACACCCTACACAGTGACTGTTCCCCGGGGACAAGGGTCGTCCGTGGAGGTTTTGTAGCTGCTGCTCACGAAATTAACTTATTTGCGCATTAAATATGTGTTGCGCTGTGGGCAACGAAAACTTGGAATGATTGCAGAGCTTAATTCTTAAACCCAAAATTCTTTTGAGTCATATTTGCTCCTTTTGCAACAGCAAAAAAAAAAAAAAATAAGTTCTAGTAGAAATGGAGCAATTTTTAATGCAAAAAGTTGTGATATTTTACAAACCATTGAACTTTATATAAATCATAACTAGCATCATAACTTTCGAAGAACGTTGAATGCATTGCAAATATGATACAACCTCACTGGTATTAAAAACCATTCCATCCATCCATTATACTGCACATTTCCCACATGAAATCATGGCAGCCGCTTTCCACAAGGAATAGATTCGCCTGCAGCGCGGAAACCCATCTGCAGGCACTGCTTTCCTCCCCAACCATCTCCCCAACCGACTCGATCAATCAAACGTCAACGGCGACAATTCGATCCCATGACGCTAAAAGGCTCCCCCCCCCGTGCCTTGCAGCGAATGCATTCACTCCCGCTGCCCGCTTTTTGTTGCCCGTACGCTGCAAAAGCTCCCCCTTTCCAATCCGCCCGCAAAAGGATACTCTCTCCAACCGGTTCCTTACCAGAAGACAGGCGTGTGTATGCCTCGCCCCAATCTTCCCGACCTTGCGTTGTAGATGTGTGTGTGTGTGTGTGTGTGTGTGTGTGTGTGTGTGTGTGTGTGTGTGTGTGTGTGTGTGTGTGTGTGTGTGTGTGTGTGTGAGGGAAAGCGGGACGCAACGGGGACGGCCCATGCTCGCAACACGGTAGTGACAGCTGGGGCTTTCCATCAGGCGCAACCAAACGAATGCTTTTCTGCTTTCATTTTTCACCACCTGCAACCTCCGTCCGGGTTCACCCATTTATAGATAGAGTGCCGGTACGCATCGCTCCCACACACACACACACACAGACAGTGACTGCGGACGAGAAAACGAAAACATGCTCTTGCAGTGTGTCGGAGTGTGCGGCCACCAGAAAGGACGACACCACCTTCTAACAAGCGGGAAGGATTTTCCTATGTTTGCACTCGGCTGCCGATACGACACAGACACAGCGATAGGGTGGAAATAAAACACAGCAGAGAGGGCGGGGGGGGGGGGGGAGGGAGGGGGGCATTTTCCAGCTAAAATATTCTACGCACGCTGGCGTGGTGTGTTACACCAACACAGTCACTCGCTCGTGGGGTGCTCGACTAACTCAACGACTATCTCGTTTCGTATGCGCGCGTGTATGTATGAGTGTGGTCGTTAGCTTAGAGCAAATGGGGGAGGGAGGGTGAGGAGGAAAAGTGGGCAAAAATAAGGCAGGAAAATCGACCCCATACTCACTCAATAAGAGTGAAAGAGAGAGCAAGAGAGCGAGCGAGCAAAGAGAGCGAAGGAAAACATCGCAGCGCAGTAAAAATCACCCAGGAGCACCACCCAGCTCCCCCTAAGCACGGATGATAAAGGCCGGGGCAGGGAGAGGGCCCTTTATGTATACGTATACGGCAACCTCTCCCTTTTATATTGCCCGCCTTTACATAAGGACATGGCCGGTGGATGGGGGGTATGGCAGGAGGGGTGCCACACGGAGGAGTGGAAAGAAAAGCGTGTACACTTTTGCTCCGGCGAGTGAAGGAATGAAACGAACCATGGCTCGGTGTCTCTGTGGGTGTGCGTGCAAGAGCGACTGGTGTACGTGTGATGGTGATGGTGATGGCAGGGAAAACCCTCCTCGCCAAAATGAATTTTCCTGTGCAAGAAAATAAACTCCCGCCTGCTCCTCGGTTGTGGTGGTGGTTTTAAGAAGCGAGTGAGACAAGGCCAGCGATACAAGAGAGCGAACGAAACGGCAGACGAGTGCTGTTAGAAAAGAGAAAACAAATCGCAAATGGATGCTTGTGTGCTGCGGAAGGAAAACTTTGCCTTCCCTCTCTCTGTCCGTCTCTCTCTCTCGCTCTTTTTCTCGCTTATTCTCTGCAAACGGCCAGGACAGGCAGTACATGTTGGGGGTAGGGCGATGGAAAATCGCTGCTCAATATCAGCTCCAGCAGGACTCCAGCAGGTGATGGCCCGGGGGGGGGGGGGGGGGGGGGGGTGGGAGTAGCGCAAACAGTGTAGCGCAGGAGAGAGGGGGGGGGGGAACGGCAGACCGCGAAGAAGCGCGGGCGCGAAATACTATTGCGCAGAAAATCGATACAAGAAAATTTATTTTAATTCCAACGAAAAGGCCAAGCAACCGATCAACCGGGCGGCGAGAGCGAGTTTTGGTTGCGATTTTCAGGGAAAACAAGAATTGCCAAACCAACGAAAGAAAGACGAAGAATGAACGCTTTCCCCGGAAGCGTCCTTCTTGCACCACCGTAGCAGGCTGGTTATCCTTTCGAGATAAAGTGCATTTCCTACTCCAACGGCACGGTTCACGTCTGCTTGGTGAAGCCATTTTCCAAGTGGCCTTCAACCTCCACACTAAGCCTTTCGGTTTCAATTTTTCACCCCGAGGTGGAGATTTAAAATTTTGATCGCAAAAAAAAAAACGCTTTTAAAGTTGCTTTCGGGAGGATTTGCTCCTTTCGAACGGCGCAAAAACGTACACATCCACGTGGCAATGGAAAAGCGACACGGCAGGGAAAAGCACACCCATACATACGAGAGTACGACGACGACGACCGTTGGGCCACACACTGTCAATCTCGACAGCAGCATCCTTCGCCCGCTGCCTTTGATCGTCTCTACGTGGTCGTGTGTCGCCGTCGTCTCCACGCCAAGGCGGAGGTCTTTCCCTCTGAAATAGTGTTTTTCATCCTCCTCCTCCTCCCCAGCACACTTCTTTCTTCTTGCTGCCTGCTACAGGCAATCAATATTTTGCGCCACCAGCGACACCACCAAAACGGTGGAAAGAAGAAAAATGCTGCCAGCTTCGCGTATTCGCGTTAGTGTTTTCCACACGTCCACACGGCTTGGCATGGTGTGTGTGCCCTCTCTCTTTCTTGGGCTATTAAGGAGGGCGAAATATGCAAGGTCCTGCGAGGCCCAGCCTCACCTGGGAGAGATTTAGGTCCGCCTTGGAGGTCATTTTCCTTTCCAGATTGGACGACTGTAATACATTTTCCCGAACGGCGCTGTTTTGCTGTAACGGAAGTCTGTAACAATATATCCCTCTCCCACCACCCTTCCTTATTTATTTGCCCTTCAAACTCATCCGTAATAGCAGAAGAAGCACCGGCAGCAGCCCAGCCTGGGCAGCAGCAGCATGTGCCACTAATGTAAGTTATTTATATTGAATAATTTTCGCATTTTAGCAAACGATTTTTCCAACTCTCCCTCCCCGCGCAACCGGTTGGCCGGTGAAACATTAACGAAGCACACGGCCACGTGTGTGTGTGTGTGTGTATCGCTTCCAGTGCGATGGTTTTGCATATTTTTCCACTAAACAAGACCCCTGGACACGTTCCAGCGGTAGGGCTTTTCCGGGCAAAAAGGAAGACAAAAAAAAAAAATATATTGCACGAAAAACCACCAGTATATGCGCACACGTTCGGGACAACATCACCGGGGGGGGGGGGGGGGGGGGTGGGGGCAATTTTCCTCTTTCGCTCCTTCCATTTTCATCTCGCACGAACAAGAAACGGGGCGGGGGGAGGGAAAAACAAAACACATTTGCTTTCCCCCTTCGCTTCACTTCGTACACCACACCCGCGCACCGGTCGGTCGAACGGGAAAATCTCATCAAATTCTGACGAAAATCGATTTTTTGCGGTGCCCACAATTTCTCACCGGTTCCATTCCACCCACACCCGCCGTCCTTCTTCTTCTACTTCTTCTTGGTGGGGTGAATTTTCCGCCGGATTCCAGCCCGCTCGGGAGGAGGAGGAAAATCGGACGCAGCTACGCGTTCGCTCGTTGTTTTGTGGTGGAGGAGAGCGATTCCGACCATGTGTGTGTGTGTGTGTGCGTTACAATGTTAGACCACGAGTTTCCATGCGTGGAAACACACACACACACACACACACACACACACATACTAAGCTAGGGTGGAAGCGGTGGCAGTGGAAAGGACCAAAACAGCGCGCACTGGCAGGAATTAATTGGCTCTCTTCTTCTACCCGTTCCCGCTCTCCCTATCCTTTTCTCCACCGCACGACAGTGGGCGGCGTGTGGGTGGGTTAAAAGCCGAAGCAAAATCCTGCCCAGAAAGAGGGACCACTTACAACAACAACAACAACAAGAAAAAAACAAACTGGCCTTCCTTCATACACTGAGATGAATAAGAGCGGGGTGGTGTAGAGGGGGAAGGCCACATACACACACACACATACACTTTGGTACATGAATCGGGTTTTAGGGGTTATTTTTTTTTTCTGCGGAAGTTTTCCAGGACGCAGGACACAGCGACCGTTCCTGCTGGCTGCTTTTGAACGGGCCTGTGATTTAGTGATCCAACGATGGCAAGATGGCTGCCACGGCCCGGATGGCAAGGTAAAGGTATCATAAAGTCGCTTAAAATACTTACAAAACCGGAAGAAACGCCCGTGATTGTGTACCAATAATCCATTTGATCGTTAGAAAAGTGATGAAACTTACCTATAAACAAGAAAAGAAGGAAAAAATATTAAATTTAAGGCAATATTAAAGGTAGCATAGGGAAAATGGAGCTGAAAATGAGGAGCAGCAGAGTGTAGAGCGAGAAAACACGCGACTTTAATGTGACGTACGACCATCTATTTCAATTACCAATGCTATTGAAATCTCGCTTTCCTAGAACGAAGTACACGAAAACGTAATCTCAATACGCGTAATTAATTTCCCATGGAAAACCGACCATAAAACGTTCCGAACTGCTTCCTTCTTTAAGAGATGCTTCTGACTAGAAGACGAAAAATAAAAACTTCCCACACAAAACACGCAAGAGGCCTCTTAAAACGAAGACTGCAGACAACCAGCACCTTCCTCCCCTTGAACCGCGGGAAATATCACCCCCCCAAAACACCCAAAGTTACTACCGGCTGTGTAAGTAAGTCAAAACTTTTTACGCTCACTCGGTCGCTTTTACGCATCGGAAGCCGCGCGGAGGAGAGAATTTTCATTCATTTTCCCACTTACCGATGGCCCGAAAAAGCGCACCGGGAGTACCGGGCGGAGCGCCACGGGAGACAAACTTCTGCCCAACCTCTACTGCTTTCCACGTAAGATTGATTGAAAGAGAGAGAGCGAGAGGCTCGACGGCTCGATCCATCCAAGCAGGCGGATGACGACCATTAACAGGTTCACACAGTCACGCAGTGTGTTTTCCCTCCTTCCGGCGGCACCCAGGGTCCTTAATTTTCGTCACTTTTCTTTTCTTCTGCAATACCTACCGAAGCAGCAAAACAAACTCCCTGGAGAAAACGGATCTCTTACAACCGAAATAACAGCAAGAGAGGAAAAAAAAAGGAAAAACTTCTCCACTTCAAGGGTTTGTTGTTTTTCAATGTCATTGACATTCGACGAACGAATCGGAACTGCCGGATGACGGATGAATGGCGAGAGAGAGAGAGAGAGAGAGAGAGAGAGAGAGGGGGGGGGGGGAGTTCGAGAAACAAAAAAGGGCAACCAACAACCAGCAGCGCAGATGCCCTAACCTTTGGCAACATTTCCATTCCGGAAGCCATACGGACTTGTTCCGGCAACACAATACCTCCTCCCACTGCTGCCGCTACTCCCCCGTTGGCCAAATCCTTACGCGTCAAAACATCAAACCCCCGGCCGGAACCGCTCGCGTAAAGGGAAAGCCAGTCGAAAGAAAGAAAGCAGGACAGAACAAAAAAAAAACGTACACCCAGCTTGATCTCCAGCGGCAAAAGGGAAGGGCAGCGCAGCGCTGGAGAGATGTTTCCCGGAAAAAAGGACCATTACGCTTCATTTGATGACCTTTTTTCTGCCCTTCCGATGGTCGGTAAAAGCCCGGTTTTACGTCGTCTGGGTGTGCGATTTTAATATCCTTGCGCTTTTCGCCTTAGGCTCACCGTCGTCGTCGTCCTCGTCCTCGTCGTCGTCGTTCCCATCGTTTTGGGTAGAGTCAAACTTTTTTCAAGGGCACCGCACACACTTCACGGAGCTGGCCGAAAACTAAGAACGATGAACTTTTGCTTCCCCGTTTGTTTTTTTTCCCGGGCAGCTCACCCGACCAGACCGAAAAAGGGACGCGTTAAACGTACAATACCGAGATGCCACATTTGCCGATGGTCATCTTTGCGTTTGTTTCCACAGCGGCCACAGAGACGCAGACACTTTTGCTCACAGAATGCATCGCGCCCCGAGTGGCATAAAAATATATGTTTTCCCAAAGAAACGGACGAAAGGGCATCGACCCTTTCTTGGACGAGGAGCAGGGTGTATATTTTTACAACCGTTTGTACGTCGTTTCGGATGGGAAAGCACGGCTGCCCATAAAAGCTGCCCTTAAAGCCCTTCCACTCGATTTGGTACGACGCCGTATCCTTAATCGTTATTTTATGTGTGAGCGTATGTGTATTTGTATCGATCTTTTTGCACGGGAATGTTTGCACACGCCAAACCGGATAAAGATAAACGGCGGTGGTGTTGTTGACCCAGAAGAACGTTTGTTTGCTATTTTTGAAGCCATTTCTCTTGGAGAAAGTCATGTTTAATCCTTGGCAAAATATTCTTATTTTATTAATGAACACTTTCTCACCTCAAAAAAGTCAAATGCAAAATTAAAGTGTGCCAAACAGCTCATCCATAGCTGAAGTCACCCAAGAAACAGCTGATCGAATGTACCTTCCACGTGGTAGAAAACAAAAGCACGAATAAGAGCTTCCAACACAACCCCTGCCCAAGGTGTGATTGAAACAGTATGCAAACCGTAATTTAATTCACAAACCGTACAACACAACAACTCTCTGTTTGTGTGTGTGTGTTTGCAGCTTCGTGTGTAAAGCACGTGTCAAACTTTCGCAGTTCCATACATCCCCCGAACAAGGATGGAACACACTACACGGCGACGACACACAGGGAGAGAGAGAGATTAAAATATGTTACGGTGTTAAGCGACTGCATATAAAAACATTCAACCAGTTTGGGGGGGGGGGGGGAGATGATGCCTCAATGGAGATCAGCGTATATCGGCACACAAAACCCATTCGTTACCACGTGCGTGAACACACACACACACACACACCACCTCTGCCCTTCGCTCTGTGTTTAATGCAGCTGGGAAGGGATAAAGTGAGAGTACAGTGTGTATGGTAGTAAAAACACACACTTCATGAGGGGGGGTTAAAAAAATAACTTCCCACTTTATCTCCCACCGTGTGCCGTGGGTAGCATTTAAGCGAATTGCATCGCGCCGGAAAAACAGCACGCGAGCGCGCGCCTCCGAAAATCCGCAACACATCCCCACAGCAGCGTGCACACAAGCGCATCAACCAGCGGGTGCACCCCGACAGCCAACAGCCAGCAACAGGATTTTAGTTAGTTGTGAATGAAAATGAATTAAATGTGATGGGCGGCCGGGCCGAGCCGAGGTTTGGCGCTCTCGCAATCAGCGGGCGGTGGATTTCACCCCACTTGCAAGCGCACACACACACACGCACACGCGCTGAATCCACACGCCGTTGGACACCTTCTCCTGGCGTGCACCTAGGCGTGGGGAGGTGAAAGTTGCGACTACAACACAGTTGGGTGGGTGGTTTAGATGGTGGCAAAAGGTAAATACCGGACGGACGGACACATGGGGAACACAAAAATATATCCCTTTGCACACTTTCTATTGCCTTCCCGTCCACCAACGCCGTAGAAACGTTGGAAGGGACGCTAAAAATGTGAATGAACGTAAACCATGTGTGCGAGTGTGTGTGTTTTTGTACCACTACCGAGTACCGATTTCCGGCAGGAAACACATGACAGACCGAAAAAAAGACCTCCCGCTCGAGTTTTGTGGGGGCGCGCACGCAAATCTACACCGAACCCAGCTCGGCTATCAATGCAGCGCCGCAGCAGGTTGCACCGTGAGTGTGTTAAACATTTACTATATGTTTAAATTAGAGCACACACACACACAGTGCAGTTTTAACCTTGACCAAAGCGGAGGTTTGGACAGACAGCCTTTTTTTTGGAGGGGGGGGACGATTCAGGATGAAACAGTGGACACCAGCTCCTGTTTGGTTCGCATTTCGCTGTTGCTTTTCAGCTGTTCAGCTGTTTCCCCCAGCGTAAAGGCACATGAAAATTGCCCCAGCCTCGCCCCATCGATATTGTCGCTGCCCTTTCGCGAGGTTTTGTTTATTCATGAAAGGACATTGAAAAATCATTCGACCGCTGCGCGCTGCGTACGCTTCTGTGTGCGGGAAATCGAAAGTGTTTCATTATTGATTGGCTGAGCCCCCGATTGACCGACCGGCACACGCGGGGAGGGCTTCGGCTCGGACTGGAAATAGATTGGCAATCGTTCAATCGATACGAATTTTTCATGTAATTTGCGTGTGCGAGGTTCCACTGTTCTTTTGCTTTAAAGGGCAATCATTTTCTCTCTGCCAGGATAACTGGACAGCTGTATCATTTCATTCGCTATTGCTCACATAGCGAGCAGTTTCTCAACAAATTGCTCCTGCGCTAACTTCGCCAGACGCTCATCGTCAAAAGCTCATAAAGCGAGACAAGAGGCTCATAAAAAAGAACGAACTAAGCGCGCTCGCACACACACACACACGACACGTAATTTAATTAAACTAACTTCACCTCACCTCCATAATCCCCCGAGAAAGGCGGCGAGGCCAATCTACATTCGTCATGTTTGGCGTGCGCATTAAAGAGCGTCCTCCACCAGCTCCAGCCTGCCAGACGGCAGAGCAGCGAAGCATTGCCGCGCGCGTGCCTTTCGGCTGCCCGTTTTACGTCAGTGCCCCGAAAGACACAAAACTTTGCGAGATCTCGAACAAAAGCAAAACCATAAAAACACACACACACACACACACACACACACACCTAGGAGGGAACGAGGAGAAAACTAACCCCTGGTTTTGGTGAAGAAAATGGCAACCAGCATCGTTCTTGCGCGCGGCGATCCCAGACAGAACCCGGCGAGAGTCACTGCACGATTAAGTGTCTGGGGCTGGGGCTGGCGCTTTAGCATGTCTATCTGTGTGTGTGTGTGTTTGTACCTTGAACTGCACCTCCCGACCTCGGCAGGAGACTGCATCCAAAGGAACTGGATGGCGAGCTGAGCAAAAGGGAACACGCTTTTACGACTGCCAAACACGTAAAGCCATCATTTCAGAGTCGGTGTGTATGTGTCTATGTGTGTTTGTCTGGAAATGAAAAGGGACCTCCTTATTCTTCTTTCGAATGAGAGAAAAATAACAACTGCACAGAAGAAACGGGCCCAGACTTGAGAAATATTTCTCCCTGGACCGAACTCTACCGCCGGTGAAAATCCGTAATAAACCATTATTACAGTCGGAGCGAATCGTTTAGCATATTAAGCATATACGCCGGAGCACTCTCAACGGTCCCCTAAACACGTGGAATGCATTTGTAACGAAGCGCGAACAGAATTGCCACCATTTCCCCAAAGGGCAGCACATTCGTTCGTTGCCTGCGACATACACAGGTTCTATATGAAAGTGAAATCTTGCATTGATTAGTGTGCATTTCGTTCGCTGTTTTTTTTTATTAAATGCACGTAATTGTATGCATATAACACCTTGCTTGCTCTTTGACGGAAAGAACGGACGATTTTTTGTCGATTTGAACTTCAATGCTAGCAGTCGTGGAGCATTGTAAACTCCTATGTTCCTAGTGGAACGTCAGTTACTGCTCCCTTTGTGTGTGTGTCTCTTTCGCTCTCTCTCACACTCTCTGGTTAGCCTTGAGAGGACCCGGTTGTCCTTCGGACAGTTTATCCGACGCTTTCTGTTGAGCAAATCTCAGTGGAATTGCTGTGGCACACAAGAAGAATTATTCATCGAAAAGAACAAGCCACCGGTCGGGTAAGGTCGATTGGGGTTTTCCAGGCTACACAGTTGAACTGTTGACTTCAACAGTTGCCTGCTGCATTTAATGTACGGCATGTCTTTGCGTACTTTCCTGAGAGTAAAGCATTGAATGAAGTCTTGTAGAGCGTTTTTTAAATTGAATTTTGAAGCATTTTGAAGGAGAGTTTGGGCATTTTTCAATTAATTTAGAAGGAATTTAACTCATTTGACATTCTGTTGGCACTCAGTAACCTGCAAAAGAGTTCCTATTTATTGCCACATCAAATCCTACTTTGGTGCGTAACACTCAAGACACTCCACCGTACCTGGCTGCAGCTACCAAAGTTCACTTTTTTTTGTGGCGAGGAGAAAGTTTGCTTGCCCATCGACCCGCCGTTCCGGAAAGTCGCGAACTCCACAATCCACCCACCCACGCACGCACACACACTCACATGCGGGCACGAAAAGGCAATAAAACACAGCACCAAACCGGATTGCAGAAGAGGTTGAGTTGAAAGAAAAAACGGTTATTTATTCATCCCCACCGCACGCTTTTGGTTCGCGAGGGATGCAACTTCAACGCTGCACTTTTGCACACAGACACACTTTGTGCGTTGCATTGCACCACAGTACAATGCCGATGCATTCAACGAAATAAGGAAGCTGCGAAACGAAACCGCGCATTTGACACACACACAAAACACAAATAGTTTTGTGTCGAAGGAGCGCCTTGTTTGCAAAACTTGTTGCTACTAATCGGACAAAGCGACGAGACAAACCGACAAAAAAAGAAGAAGCAATGGCATCACTTTCACCTTCTGCACAAAATTGCAGCCCCCGAGACGCGCCATTCGGGTTTAAATGTGTGTTATATTTTTGCTGATTTGAGCGGAAACAAACCAAAAACAAAAAAAAAAAAGCAGAGCAGACGAGGAACCCCACTAGAACCTGCACACAGAGCATTCATTCTTTCGCTTCTCACGCGATGTGCATCAACGGGCGGCTGTGTGTGTGTGTGTGTGTGTGTTCAATGTCTGCCGACACGACACAGAGCCGGTTTTGCTTTCCCTGTTCTCTCCTGTCCTGTCCACTGCCGGGCACGGTACCTCTTCCTCTTCTTCGGCTGAGCGTCCTTTTTTAGTTTCATACGCGCGCCCTTTTTATCCTGCGACTCGTTTCGCTGCAACCCACCCGGGGTTTGCACTTTTATTTTAATATGCATAACACATAAATACACGGCAAGCGACGAGATGTCGAGCAGCGGGCGGATGCCGCTTGCGCTTTGCAGTGCGAAATGAAGAGCAACAAACGAAACAAAAAAAAAGAAGTGCAACAACTGGCAAAACACACAGAACCCACCCCCAGATTGCGACCGGTTTGTCCCCCGCCGCAGTAGCAGCATCCAGATATGACCAAAAGTCTCGTTTTGCTCGGTGGCTTGCCCCTACTCGGTTGAATGTAGGTCATTGCGATAATGAGAAAATTTCCCTTTCATTGCAAAAATAACCAGGGGGAAGGGAACGGCATCAATTCGTCTGCGTCTGGGACAGCTTTTGGGCGATTGTGGGTGTACGCAAAAAAAGGGAACTTTTTGGCTGGAGCTTTTTTTGCCAATTTCGATTCCATTTTTCGTTGCGCTCCCATCCATTCCTTTGGTTTTGTCGTGTTTTTTGACCTTTTAAGAAATATGCAGCACATTCATGCTGTAAACTACTTTAACCCGTTTACATGTTAAAATGACGCAACCGACCACTTGCCCGACCCGAGCGAATGATGTTACAGGATGTATTGGGGGGAGGGTGTTCCTCACCCAACTAAAGGGCTCCATCTCTCTCTCTCTCTCTTTCTCCCCATCGTTCTGCAACGCCCCGAGGTCAAACAACACACGCTCGTGCTCCTCTCCTCCCGTGCCCGGTAACCGTAGCAACCGTAGCCAGCGGGCACCATGTTCCCATAAATATTCAATGAGTTAATGCCCGCAAGACCGCCCGAGAGATCAGCGCGGTCAGTGAAAATATTGAAAAAAGTGCACACTGGCGTAGAAAAGCATCGACACATGAAGGACAAGAGCCGAAGAAAAACGGACACCACCACCTTTCCCGGCAAAACCAAACCAAACGCTGCGCTTATGCTGCGATAATAAGCTGCATTGTACAACATTGACACATACACGCACGCACGAGGGCGCCCGCGCAAAAAACTGGGGAGCAAAAAAAAAGGGAATAAACAAACCCTTTCTCCCTCTCTCTTTCTTCCTCTCTGTCTAGTAGAGTACATACAGTAAAAATAGGTCTTTGTAATGAAATGAAATAACATCACAAGATGTACAACGAGAAGGAAAACATCCTCCATAAAACAGGATAGGGGACACACACACACAACGCAGCAAAGTAAAGTAAAAAGAACAACACAGCGCACAGTTCGAATATTTATGAGCGATTGTTTGCTGTTTTCGTGTAGCGGAACTTTATGCTTCCCTGCTTTGATGGTAATGTTGGCTGGTTGGCTCGGTTGGCTCGGTCGGTGGTACCGCTTTGTGGCAAGTTTTCTCGGAAGATTGTCTACTTTTCGCCAAAACTCTTTTGAATGCATAGAAAACATACTGGTGTTTTTTTTTTACTGGGGAACAAAGGAGCAATCTTTTTAAAGTGATTTGGAAACAAAAATCCCCACTTCACATGCGTTTTAAAATATTCAAGACTTTAGCAGCAGCAGAATTGATTGAAGCCTCTCCGTTTATCATTATGAAAAAGCTATGAAAAACACAGCAACAAAATATATATTTCTTGTTGATTTATATGATCCAAAATTATGATTAACTGCCCCACAAACACACACACACACACACACACTAGTAAAGGAAAGGGAAGAAGATACCAACGACTGGTTTCGCCACTTTCAAAGCGAAAAATAATCGCACTTCCTCGCCAAACTGCATTCTCTTTTGGGAACGCTCAAACGCACGTGTCCGCAGACTCACGTTTATCCCAAACGCTTGAGAAGGAGTGACAAGAAAGAGAGAAAGAGAGAGAGAGTGTGTGTGTGCATCCATAGCAAGCGGGTGGAAACCGGCACCGATGGCACGATGCATATTCAAATCGGGGTGGAAAAATTTACAATTTAAATGCTTGCCTCTCTCTCTCTCTCTCTCTCTCTCTCTCTCTCTCTCTCTTCCTCTCTCTCTCTCTCTGTGTACTCCACAATCACAACATGCAGCTGCAGCTCAAAATTCCAAATCAAGCGCGGCCCATCTTTACCCCGATTGTGGCCCGAAGATGCGCCAGATTTCGCAGTTGGCAACAAAAAAAAAACCCCGTCGGCATTTGGAGGAAGGTGTTGTTAGAGTGTGGAAAGATAAATTATTAAAGAGAGAGAGAGAGAGAGAGAGCGAGGGCGACGCAAGGAAAAATGCAACGCTGCACACCAAGCTGCACACAAGAAGTAGGTTACCCGGCCGGCAAGCATAGTTAATTTCAAGATTTAATTGAAGATTTACTTCTACAGCACCTACTACGATGGGTACCAAAAAAAAACCAGGAAAATGGAAAATATTTTAATCCAAAACCGAATGGATCGAAAGAATCAATTAATTTAATTTTAAATTCCTTCCCCTAAGCCCTGGACCGGGCAACAGGGTACAGCAAACAGGTTTTCTACCCTCCCCATTCTCTCTAAGCACACACGACACGACACAGCGCGCAAGTTATTTAGAACACGAACGGTACTTTTGGCCTCGTCCCCGTCCCCGTCGTCTCGCGTCTTGGTAAAAGATGCAACCGGGAAGAGAGTGGGCCGCAGCGAAAGATGCTGGGCGCTTCGCTATGTAGGATGGGAAAAAGCGTTTTCCAACCTCCGTGCACTCTGGCCATTCCTTTTTTTTCCCTCCTCTAGCCACTGTCCCCGAGGGAAGTTTGCCTCGAGGCGTTTACAGATAAAACGTAACCCGACGGCTACAAAATTGGCAAAAAGGTAAAAGCTTTCCTTTAGCGGCCTTCTGCGGCCAACCGCACAGGTCAGTGTGTCACCAATGGGAATTAGGGCAAAGAGTATTATCCCCTTTCTTTTCTACTGACTGAAGTTCTTCTGCTTCCATGGGCAGTGACATCACATTCTAAACTTTGCACCATTTAAAGGTTCATTTCGATGCGTCATAATCATACATAAATTGGCTTTAAATACTAAAATAAAAGAAATATTATTGAAGCGCAAAAAAAAAAAGAAACACGGCTATTAATCACCGCATAAACATAAATCCCTCCCCTGAGGGAAGCACGCACATAAACATCTCCGACTCCGATTGGAAAGATAAACGGTCGTTTGAAGATTGCCGCCGTGGTGGAAAAATGGAAAACGCGAAACAAAACAAACATACAACACACAACACTGGCCGGTTCAACAGGTAGCAGCAACACAGAGGGAACACCTTCTCGTTTGAGGTGTTCCTCCGCCTGATGGTCTGCCCCTCAAGTGTCTTGTGGTTGAAGTAGCACCTCAACACACACGCAAACTAACCACTCTTTAACGTCAACAAACGATCAAAACCCCCCGACTGTTTGCGTTCGAGAGATGCAGCCAGAAACTTGAAAAGTGAACGGAAAGTACAGAGGCGCGAACCTATCCCAATAAAGCGACGATCCGAAGCAAGAGGGAAAGACGCTCTCGACCAGACAAAACGGCTCATAATCATCATCCCAAAAAGACATAAAAAGCTACCGATTCGTGGCGGAACCACCACCACCAGAGGCAACAACAGCCACAAAAACTGGAGCTGTGTCTGTTGGTACATCTGTCTAATGGTGTGGGCTACCTGTCGAGCCGTGGAAAGGCCGTCTTTCAATTTCCCGGGCTACCGACACATATATCTCCTCCCCCCCCCCCCCCCTCCGCTTATGGCTCGTGCCGTCAAAAGCGAGACGAAGCAAGGTGTTGATGATGGCGCTAAGCCGTTTCAACCACGCAGCCGTGTGAGTGCGAGGGAGCGGATCTTTAAAGAAAGATACATGAGAAGCCGCAGCACTCTGTGTGTCCCAGCATGGAGCCGAAACCCGCGAGGGCCCGAGGAGAGCATTTGGGGGGATGGGCGAGATTATTCCGAAACTTCCGAAATCTGTCTGCTGTCTGTGTATGCGCCGTCAGCACCGCCAACAACGACCGAACCCGATACTTGATATCTCTTTTATTATGCGCCGGGGCTTTTGCGTGCCGCGCGTTGCTTCTTTTCTTTCTTCCAGAGCAGCAAGCCTTCCTGCCTTTGGGGAGCGATTCTTCAGAAGGTTCTGCGCGCTGCGTTTTGTGTGTTTTTTTCTATCTCTCTCTTCATCCGTCCCATACCATCGAAGACGATCAGCGCGGGAATTGTGGAATAACGATATCGCTTCATATATGCCCCAAGACCGCGAACAGTGGGTGCGATGTGTTGGGCTGTGGTGTCTGAAAGAGAGACCTAAAAACCTTCCATTCAAAGGCAATTCTTTCCACACCTTTTTCGGAAACGAAAAAAAACCAATCCGACCTTGACACTGAACAAGATGTTTGTGTGTCACTAATGGTCGATTTTGTCAATCCCAACACAGGCCTGTTCCATTTTGACCAAACCCACCACCGACACGATCCCTGCGTACAAACGCCAAACCAAGAAGTCATCGCAGCCACAGCAGTGCGAACGTACGAACGAACGGATGGCACACTTTCTCACTTCGGGCGAGTAATCTTTTCCGTTCTATCTGCGGTTCTGCTTTCTGTACCGTACCATCGTCACCTTCGTCAGTCATCGCGTGCGCGAGTCATCATCGTCTGCTCGATGTAGATCTGTTTCACTGTTTGACGTACCATCGTCGTCGTCGTCTATCTCGCAATCGAATCAGAGCGATCCTAACCCCATTCCGGTCGTCGTTCGAGACGATGTGGCACGTGCCGCGCGGTCTCGGCCCCGTCTGCGACGACGACGACGGCGATGAGTGGAGCAACCCGGGCTCGAAACACTTCTGGGGGAATTCCCAAACATCAAACCAGACACCGGGCGACGGCATATCCCCGGGGACACAGCACCAACCACATGGGATGCAAAGAAAGAAATGTACGTACGGCACATACGGCACACACGGTCTCGTGTTTGCCACCGTTCTCCGAGACAGCCACATAAGGGGATGAACTTGAAAACGATTAAGCTTCCCCGTGCCGCTCGCTGGCTGCACGACTGCTGATGGAAGAATTCGTTACAATAGAAGCCGCCACTGGGCGAAAAAAGACCCTGAACGACCTAGCTCAAATCTCTCTCTATGTCGTCGGCCACATGCTACTAGTGCTGGGTGGTGTGTGTGTGTGTGCTATACGCGGTGGTGCTCGACTTCTGCTGCCACGTGACGACCACGGGGGAATCCTTTTGCCGTTGCTGCTGCTGCTGCTGCTGCTGCTGCTGCTCGGCAAACGTGTGTCGACGGAAAAGGGCGAAAAACACCAACCGTACACCGGCTAGCCACACAGTGTGCCAAACCGTGCCAAACCATGCCAAATGGCTTTTACTTTTCCTTTCGACGGTTTGGATAAGTAGAAGGCACTGCTCCGTGTGCCACGGCAAAACACATTCTATAGCCCACACGGCCACACTCCGGTTGCTGCTTGCAAGGAGGCACGTGGGGATTGGGATGAGCCGGCGGAGGCTCCGGAAAAAGAAGCAACCAAACACACACACACACACACATAACCGCTTGACATAAAAATTCGCAGTCAATGGAGTAGTAAAAGTCCACGTTAACTCTTCGTCATCAACACTTCCCACTCGACTCGATCTAACAAGAGAGAGAGAGAGTCCCCGTACCTCGTAGTAGTAGTAAAATCAAGAGGACCGGGCGGGCGTGTTCTTGCCACCGCACGGTTAGACATGGGATGCGCACAGGACACTTTTTTGCCCCCCTAGCCGGCACACGGAGCAAGGAAGCAGTGTCTAGCTCGTTGGAATCTCGCCACCAAACAGCAGGTCTTTCAGCTGATCTTTGGATCCGCAGTCCAAGCTTGGGTGGCGTGGCGAACGGGCGAAAAAAATAACCCACCATTTGGCTGCAAACCAAAGCGGCAAGTCGTCATCGTGCTCGTGCTGTTTCCGTTCACGTTTCGCTGTATGTGTTTTTGCTCCGCCTCATGCCGGCAGGACAGAGGGAGAAGGGAGCTTTTTAACTTTAGCTTGTGCTGCAACGCGAACCTCAACATGGCAACTTGCTGAGCAATAGAAAGCATTGGAAGGATCCATTCCATCTGTTCGCACGCCGGCCGGCCGGCCGGCTTTTTGGGTTCCGTTGTTGTTTAGGGGGAGGGGAGCAGCAACAAGTAAAAGTTTCACACCCGGCAATCCTTTCTTCCCCTTTTTCGCAAATGGGCAGTAGGAGTAGGAGCGGATCGGTTTTGAAGAAAAACTTCTACACCGAGATGAGCGCCGGGGTTTGAAAGAAACAGAGTATCAACGCTGTTAAATACTCGGACCGGGTCTTTCTCGGTGTTATACATGCCCGGGAGTTATGGGCTCCGAAGCAAACCGTTTGAAATGGGGAAGCAGGAGAAAACCGTCTCGTTCCTTGAGCCGGCTCCATTTTTTGTTTGCCTTTCTTCTAGGAAGATACGACTCAAAACAGAAGCATCGTCCAATCGTCCGGTCAAGGCAACGCTGGGGAAGATCCGATAAACCAACACTACTACCTCGTCTTTTGGGGGCCTGTTGCCTGATGGGAATACATACAAGAATGCTTGTGGACGACTGTAGGACTCGCTTTTAACAATTCTGCAACTTTGCCGTACCTCTGCGCCATCCACAGCAAACCACTTGGGCTGGGCCGACAATCATAAACGGTCCCAACATAAATGGCCCTGACCCGATGATGATAGACGCTTCATAACCGCACGCCTCAGTACCGGCACCGGAGCTGATGGCAGCAAATGAAATGAAAGTAATGAAAAAGGCGGCACGAGCACGACGACCGTCTTCCGTAAACCCATTCAAGCAGATCAGCTGATGGCCGTGTGCCCCTTAGGGATAGGAACGGAGAGCAACGTCCTATTGATGCGAGAACCAAGGCGCAAAAAAAGCTGGATCCCTTTTAGCGCTCTTAGGACGACCTTCGGTTGCTATAAATATATTTATTGGAGTATGAAGAACTTGTGTTGCAGTGGAAACGATAGACGCCGTCTTTCATCTGATGTGTTGCCGTATTTTTTTTTTGCGACCTTGAACCCTTTCCAAAGGGTTGTTGGGAGTTAGCCAGGCTTTAGTGTACCTTAAGATCAAAAGAGTGTTTCATTCCTTCCTTTGGTTTGGCGCTTTTTCCTCATAGAATCTTACCCAACGAAACTCTAATTTCAATCAATCCCTTATTCCTTATGTCATTCTCTCTCTCTTTACTTCCAGAGGAAGTCATCGAACCACAACAAGCCAAATACGACTAAAACCATTATATCCCTGTACACCCTGTCCCTGTCTTCTGTCTCCTCGCAACATCACTCCCCATTCATTAAAACCGTTTTATGTGTTTTAAGTAGCAACCATCCCCACGCGACTGACTTCTTGCCATCTCCAGGCTATACAGTCACCGTAGCAGCGCAAGATGAAACGCTGACCCCCCGGCGGGAGGGTCCTCCTAGTCTGGCAGCACGAAGCCGCACAGCAGCGAGAGCGAACGCCTTTCTCCACCAAACAAAAGGGACCGGGCAAAAAAGGGATACGGGATCCCTTCACGTAGCACCGTAGTACTACCGGAGCAGTGTGGGGGGAATTGTTGTGTCTGGCAGAAAACGGCGTAGCAAAAGTATTCCACAATCCGGAATCGTTCGCAAAGAATGCCATAAAAGTAAGCGCTCTAAGGACGACGACGACGACAACGACGACAGCGATGATGATGATGATGCCGTCTACCATTTCCCGGTGCGCCGCCGGTACTCTGTGTGTGTGTGTACGAAAGTTAGAAATCCGACAAACGGCGGTACGATATTGGAAGCTGATGCTTTAGGGACAGCGCCGTGAAAGGCTACGACGATTACGTTTACGACTTCTGCCGCTGTTACTACTACTACTGCTGCTGCTGCTGCTATGCCGTTGGCAAGGCCGCTGCTACTTGAGGTTGACGGTTGCCGTACCGTCGTCAACGGGATCTCGCCGGTCGGTTGGTATGCTCTTGAGGTTTTTTGGCAAACGACATCGTCGCCGTACACCGCGTCGTTTTGACTTTGATTTTGCCGGATGGGTATGGGTGAGGTGAGGGAAAACTGATTGTCTCGTCTGGTTGCCGCGCGTGCTTTCGCTTTCGTGCTCGCACAACTGGGCAGAGCGAGGGGGGGGGGGTACAAAACATCGTTCGCCGGATGTCCCAATGGCAATCATATGATCCTGGGCGTAGGGTAAGCTCGTTGATTTCCGGCGCCATTCATGGTCGCTCTTCAAAACGAGACCCCGAGCATGATTACCAAAATCGTTGTTGAGGCAGATCGGGCGCGCTCATTCAAGGCCAAGGGGATATCCCTTTTGAGCCGGAGTTTACGGATTCGAATCGAAGGACGCACCAACAGCTCGTGGTTGACATTATCCTTTTTTGCTTTGCTTTAATTGAACTCCTCCTTTGCTACGATCACTGCTGCTCCTGCTACTACTACTACTGGGGAAGTTTCTACTTTGGGTGAAAGTGATTGTAAGTAAGATTTCGTGTATTCTTACCCCGCCACCACGTCCTCGTCCGCGACCACGCTTTCCATCAGCACGGACGGCCTGTCCGTTAGCGTCGTACGACACGATCTAAAGCGGGTGAAGATGATGATGATGATGATGGTTAACCGGAAAGAAGGCCGCAATTCGTGCGAATGTGCAATCGAAAAGGGTTTGCAGGGGACGCAATGTATTTGAGTGTTTTCAGTAGTGTGCAGTTGGGATTGGAAAAGTGTGAAAAGGGGGAAGAGAAAAAAGAGAAGAGAGAACAAGTGAAGGGAAAAATGATGTTAATGAGTATGATATCGAAGTTGCGACGGAGACACAGAACACGGTGCTAGCTAACACAAATACTCATTTCGCTCTAAAGGAAACCTTCCAATACGGTAGGTGGAAACATTCTACGAAAATTAACAGAAAAATACTCAGAAAAGCTTACAAAAACAATACAATATACTTCAAATCTAGCGCATTAACTACACACTGCATACAGTCTCTAACATATACTCTTAGCTACAGTGACTGTATCCTGGTCACGGCACCAATCGATCGTTACAGTTTCTTTCTTATTGCAATGATCCAATATGCCTTCTTCTAACGACATAGACATTTTATTGGAAAGAGAACCTCATATTACATTCAGTTCTGTACAATAAAAACATGTTAATTTAATTTTCCATCTCACGACAGCAAATTAGATCCGTTATTTAATGCCGCATCCTTTACGGCGGTCTCAATCAATCAATTTATGTCCACCGATTCCGATCAGCAAATTTATGTCGTGCTATTGCTTTCTTTCTGCAGCAACAACAAGGCCAACCCCCTTATTCGTCGGGTTGCGTTGCAATTGTACTGTACGATCTCGTCCATTTCCTTCGTTCAAAAAAACAAAATCCTCCACCACAACCCGCGGGCTATGTTCCGCTTGTTTTGCACGGGTTTGGTGTTTTTTTTTTACAGCGCCCTCTGCTCGGCTGCTCCACCGAAATGCTCCTTATCTTCATCCTCTAATAAGTGATCGGACCATGCGAAACATAAACTAGACTTTCACTCGCACACAGTCTGTCGCGTTACCCTCCTCCCAACACACACACACACACACACTGGCTTCACTATTTCCCGTCTTCCGTTTCGGCATTACAACGGTATTTCCCCACAGAAAAAGCAGAAAAAAGGAGGGATTCAATGGATGGATCGGCAATGCGATTAATTTATATGCAAAATAAATTTAACTTATCTCATGTGAACGTGTTAGAGGGTTTCTTGCATGCTTGCTTGCTTTTTTTTGCCTCCCCGTTTCCTTTCCATTCTTCCTCCACACACACGCTCGGTTGGAGAAGGGTGGAAGTGGTGCGGGGTCGCCTTGCGAACGTCGCCCGGGTCTTGCCCGTGCCCGGTGGGGGTTTAATCGCAAAACTAGCCGAAGGAACTAGCGACGGTAGTGGTATACACACACACACACACGGGCAAATAAGAAAAAAGAGATAAGTATGTAGCTTTTGCATAAAACATGGTCACAATCAAACGAACAAGCATCGTACTAAGCTCGTGGTACGCGGCAGGACAGGGGAAGAAGGGACCCCGACGCGAGCCGGATTCGCGGTGCAGGCTGTATAGTACGGGAAGTTACGGCAATCCGGAGGAGAAATAAGAAGCTTTAAAAATCGATACAACGCTACAACACTTTCTGGTGTCACGCAGAAATTACACATTGCTTTGCTCAAAAGAAAACCCCCAATGTGGGTGAAAAACGAACGTATAAAAGGGGAGGGGGAGGGGGTGGAAAGGAAATTACATAAAAATAAACTTCGCCAATAATACACATCAAACTAAACACTACGCTGCAAAAGCAATACTTAAGCACTACTGCGAAGCCTAGAAATTAAATAAATACAGCCCGAACGGAGAAGGTCCTCCTTCTCTCTTTCGATAAAATTACACACCCCGCTTACACCGTCACCAGGCTAAGTGAGCACACACCCATCCCCCTCTTTGCCAACAACTCTAACTATAAACATATTTTACTCCAAACGCTACCACCACCCGCTACTTACCGCTCCATTAGCGCTTCCGTTCGTGGCTCCTGCCGCTGCCGCCGCCGCCGCTGCTGCTGCTGCCTTCGATTTGCTGCCCTTTCCACGCCCCCGGCGGGACTCGGGCTTGAGCAGTTGGCCGTCCGGGCCGTACAGAATCTGCGGGAGAGAAGTGTTGCCAAAGTCCCGGCCAAAAGTGCACGGTTCGTGCGTGTATGCATAGCAACAAAGCAAAGGGAAGAAAGGAAAAAAAGAAACACAAAAGAAAGCTCTTAGTTATCGTTGAATGCCATCAGATGTCGCGCGCCGGGTTTTATGCTGTGTTCCGGCTGTGCAACTTTTATGCTACGATTGTATGCGCTAATGTATGTGTGAGCATAAAAGCTCCGAGTTGTATGCTTGCAGCATAAATATTCTCATGCAAGGAAAGCTCACTGTCACTGTTGGGGGCTTTATGATTAAGCTTTCGCTATTGTACGCTAGGTGGCGTGAGAGCAAATGTTTAGCTTGCTATAAAGACGTGCTATAAAATTGGTTGAAATGTCGAAATTTCGCGACCGAAAATTATCTGAACTTTTAAAAAAATGAGGATTATTATAGATATTGTTAAAACTGAATATTCACTATGATTTAATTTCAAATGAAACAAATTTTGTTCCAATAGTTGTGTTATTTCACGGCTCATTCCTGCCATAATGCATGCCACAACCATGGGTAGCAGCAGCTGCAGTTGAACCACAAAACATACCAACAAAAAGGAACAGCACAAAAACACAGAGCTCCATTACGCTCCGGCCATGCCGTTTGTCTACACTTTGCCTTCATGTTCTTCTCATTCGTGCGCGCTGCTCGTTTCCGTCTTTACAATCTACGGCTTCCTAGGACGACCGTAATTCAATTGCTCTCGGCTGCGCTAGGCTGCGCAGCGCAGCAGATGGGATTCAAATGAAGAGTGGCCAAAGCGGGTTGCCACAACACAACACACTGACAGAAAAATCGACGAAGAAAAAAGTCGTGTGTGCTCGCTCGTCCAGGCGGCATACGATCGTCCTAGGCTGCATACGAAAGGCGGCCCAAATGACGGCTGCAGTTTGTCAACACCATCATCAAGCATCCAAAACCACAGATACCGCACGCCACAGGATACGCCCGCGTATGTGTGTGAGTCTTCTCTTCCTGCATTTTGGTTTTTGGTGCGAGCGACAGGACTCTCATCTGTCATCACGCACCGTAAAGGAAGAGGGAAAAATGAAGACGCCGGAAATACAACCGTTTTTACACACATGTGGTTGGCATTGAAGTGGGCATGCTGATGGAGGACTACATTTTCTGCTCGATTGATTATGATTTTTCTGTAATGTTTTTGTTACAGACAGTACTACACCGTTTTGTAAGTTTAAAAGATCGATATAAACGAATAGGTTGCATATTGTGGCCATTTTCTAAAGACATAATTATTAAAACTGGTATAGAAATGGTCTCTTTGCCCGTATGCAACTCTATTACATACATTTTTATCCTCCACACACAACTCCACGATACTCTCGTGTGATTCTGACACCTTGCAAACACTTTATATCCTAACCTCTTCCACACAAAAGTGTCACTTTCGCGCGAAGACATCTTTACAAAAGCCTTCCCCCTGGCTAGCAAATGCTCTCACACTCTCACTCCTGCTTCAAAAGCTAGAAAACGATTACAACCAAAAATAGGGAAAAATCAACGAGACACACCACGACTGACGGTTGCCATAGTGACCAAGGTTAGGAAAAGAAGCGTGTCTTGTCTACTTCCGGGACGCGCAAACCAAGGCAAAACTCATAAAAACCATCCCATCGACGGCTCCCCTCTCCCGAGAAACGCCGGCAAACGCAGGAAGACCTTGACATTCGTCCATTTTTCCCGAAACTCATCCTCAATACCAGTAGCTTCGGGCAGCTGAGGGAAGGAAAGGTATTTCTTCCCCCCTCCCTCCCTCCCTCCCGAGAGCACAGAGCAAAGCAGTGGGCAATGGGAACAGTTTTCCGGAGGCGTCTCTAATTTCCCTAATCTTTCGCTCTAGCACGCCATCGAACGCGTGCTTGGTTGGTGTGTGGTAGTATTGCAGTATCGTCGCCCGATGCTGATTCACCTACACTCTACCAATACAAGCGCACAGTTACTGTACACCACCACCACAACGAGCGCACTCGTACACGGAGAGCCAAAACCTTCCCGAAGGGGATTTTTCCTCCTGTGAGGGGGCGCGCGTTTCTGTTTTGACGCCGAAAACGTCCTTCCTTCGACATCGATGTTTGAAGGGTGCCACTGCACAGCTTCTGCGGTGCTCTTTCTGCACCAACATTGCTGCCAACCTCAATCGCTTCCCCCTACCAGCATCATGTGTTTTTCGTGTAGTGTTTGCCAAAATTTAACCTTCAACTTCAAGCAATTTCACAATTTCGCTTTCGCATCATTTTCTTACCGTTCGAGCCAGTGCCAATGTTTGAAACCGTTCTTCAGAAGTGCCTTTCCTTTTTCAATATTTTCATAAACGACGGAGCAAAACACGCGTGCTATTAGAATGGACAATTTCTTCAGCTTCCTTTCACAAACGACACACTCCACGGAGCGGGGGCAACCTTTTAGAAAGACGAGAAGTCCTTGACAAAATTGTGCACAAACCGTCCTGGAACCTTTTCATAACTTTTCACCCGTCAACAAGCGGCTTTGCCCTTTCTCGCCCACTTCTCGCTCGCTTATGCAGGGGAGTCAATTGTGTTTTACCCAGTTTTTTTTTTTTTTTTTTTTTTTTTGGAACAATTTTACTTCCACCAAATCCGAACCCTTTTTCGGGGGCAAACCAAAGCCCTGAAACAAAACCATGAAGAGAGTCCCATCGAGAGAGTCAATTTTTATCGCCTGTTGTTTAATTGCTCAATTGTGCCAATCCGGTGGAAACAACGGTGGGATAAAAAGGGGGAGGTTGAAGTATGTTAATTATAAGCCGTTTAGCACTGGTAGCGAGCAAAGCATCCCTTGGGCGGGAGTGAGTGGTAAACGCGTACGAGAGGCGTGTAAAATGTCCTTTTCAAAAAAAACGTGATTGCTTACAAAAATATACATCAGGGAGATCGTTTTTTTTTTACTTTTCTAACACGACAAGATGCACATTTTTCCTTCTGTTTTTTTCCCGCTGAACAATCTCTCTTCCACACAAGTTAACACACAAGCGAAGCCTGCAAGCCAGCTTGGAGGAACAGTTGTAGTTGTTTCTTATACTATAATTACCTCCAACAACCACAAATCTCCTCTACTGCTGCTTCCCAAGCAACGACAGCAACGACGAAAACCAAAAAAAAAAAAAAAGTTCATTAACCATCAAGCAATTTAATACGGAGCAGCCGTCGCACACCAGGTCGCTGCTCTCCGCCTGTACGTGCGCCATATCTCTTCCCATTTGCATCGTATTTCAAACCGCGACCGAAAATCACGCTTGTGTCCCGTTTTCTTGTGCACCGGAACGCTTCCTTTGGTCGCTCGCTGCTGGGGGTCCCGAGGAACCAGGAACCCGAGCCTCAGCCAAGGAAACGAACACCTTTAAAACGCACACACACAAATGCCAAAAATAGATGACATTCAACGCGCTGTTAATGATGCACCAGGGAGCGCGCTGAGTGCGCCGAGCCAATTCCGCTCTGCTGGGGGCATTTTTACCCATTTCCATCGGAACAACGGAACAACGGAAAAATTGTCACACACACGCGGGAAGGAAGTGGAGGAGTGGAATTGTGGCAACGAAAAGGAACACAACTGTTCCAAAAATAATTCTTCCCAGCCTGCTCGAGTGTAATTTTTCTTCACGCGTCTTGCGCTTCGCGTACCTTGGAAGTATGGAGAGTTTAAGCGTTATTTTCAAGCACCAGAAAGCGTGCTAAGATTTTTTTTTCCCATTTATTCTACATCCCTTCAATGTAAGCAGAGCTGCAAGCAACGCAGCAACGCAGCAATATAATCACGGCATCAGAAGGAATTGCATTTGCGTTGCGTTAATTGCATTTCTCGAGCGCATTTTCGCTTCGTTTGTAGTGGCACGGGCACAGCAAATAACAGCCCATTGCCCTTCCTTTATGTTCCAACCGCTGCCAAACACTCATTAACAGCCCGAGCAGCAGTGAGAGAGAGAGAGAGAGCGAGGTCCTTGACCTCATCCCCTCATTTGCCAGCCTCAAACGCACGGCACGCATCGAACGTTGATTGAGTCCTTTTAATGCACATTTTCCACTCGAACTTTTCAACCGGGCAGGACATCAACCAACGCTCGTCGTCACCACCACCACCACCACCGACGCCTTACGCTTTCATGTGTCTTCTCCAGATCAAATGGCTCCGGCTGGCTCCGTCTCTTTCGCACGCCGTGTTTTCTTCACCGCAAAAAGAGCAGGGATATGGCACTCCTTTCATTTAACGGAAGCAAGAAAAAGGAAACACACACACACACGCACACACGCACTGTGCAAGGGCAGCTAGTGCATCATCTCAACGATGCATTAAAAAACTTAACACAGCGCATTAACCTGCGAAGGGAAGTGGGAGTTCAACCACGGGCAAAAATGGGTATGCGTATGCTCTCCTGTTTTCCTTTGCAACTTGCCACTCCTTCCTTGCCCCCACAATAACCCCGGCGCCCCGGAAGTGTCCCGGATTCATTATCTTATGGGCTCAGGGTGTGTGAGTGTGGAGCAGAGGACTGCATCCTTAATGCATCCGTCGATCGATGTTAGCCCCGCAGAGAGCAAGCAGGGTTTATAATTTGTTAAGCTAAAAGGGGTTGACGGTCGGCTCGAAACATCCCATACCACCACCCTCCCCCCCCCCATAACCACATTAGCGATCCCGCACACACAGGCCCATCGATAAATGGGGAAAGGAAAACGGCCCCACAAAATGGCATACAAAAAGGGGTTCAACATCCTTGCTCCGTTTTTTTTTTTCCTACGACACCTTCCTTTTGCTCTCCCGTTGCACTCCCGCCGCACAAAAACGCAAACAGCAAGGTGGTTTGTGAGCAATGATGATTAATTAGAGCAACGCAGGTTCTTTGAACTCTCCCTGGGTGGTGTTGTGCGGGCTAAGTGGTTTCCACCGGTTAATGAGGCGCCCAACCAGCCCAGAAGAAAGCCAACCAAGGAAGCCGGTTGTACTTTTGCGAGCGTCGCCCACAGAGCCCACGACTTTTATCGATATGGAATCCGTGCCGTACGCTCTTTTGCCTTGCAGCATCGCTAAAAGGATACGCGCGGGAAGCGGGCTTGATGTTTTAATTTCACCCCGATTGCAGAAGAAAAAAACGCACCACAACCCAGAAAGAGACGCTCGAAACACAGCCCCAAACGCACACACACACACACACACGCAACATAACACAAAAAGCATCCTCCCCCGGCACGGCAGCTTCCCTTGAGGGAAGGAATTTGCGCGACCCCCCCAAAACAACTTCTCGCTCGCGCGCGCGCTTGCCCACACCTCAACGAGCAACGTGTTGGGGTAGGTCGTTGGGATCTCGGCCCCCTTTGCTTTTCTGTTGCTTCTTTTCGCTTCTCCCCACCCAACTGGTGGCTTGTTTTTGTGTGCTCCACCAAACCCGGCCTGCTGTGGGTGCGTGGGGCAGAACAGCCTTACAAAGGATACACACAGCGGCACACAGCACACACATACAAGGCGGATGGAGGCGCGCGCTTGGCTCCCACGTCCACGGGATGAATCGTCCTTGGGTAATACGCGTCGTCCTCGACATCGTTCCATCCAGTCGTGAAGGGGGAGCAATGTAGTAAAATGTGTGCGTGATGGAAAAAGCCTCCCAGAGAAGTGAGAGTGTGAAGGGAAATGAGGAGAGAGTAGGCGAGAGAGATATAGGAAGAGAGACAGAGAGAGAGAGAAATGAAAAAAGGAAGCAGCGCTTTATGAAACAAAAGCATTAACTTCCGCTTGGTTAAGCGTGTCTCATTAACTCCTTCTCTGTCTCTATTTTCTCTCTTTCTCTCTCTCACTCTCTTTAGGGGTTGTTCTTTTTTGCACAGTGCGTAAGCTTGTTGGCAAAGGATCGAAAAGGCACCGAGTGTGTGCGTGCGCGCGATTATGATTAATTTCTTACGCACCGCTATATTTCTTTCGCGGTTCCTGTTTCCTGCACGATTATGGGGTGGAGCCGTCCAGCTGCACTAACGCTGCAAACGATGCAAATGCATTATGCAATCCATCCTTCCACTTACACACACACACACACACACATACACTGGGGTATATGTGGAAAAGCGCGCGAAAAGGTCTTGAGGTCATTCTGGTGAGTGGGCCGGTGTGCCTTCGTTTGCGATGCCTCGCAGCGATTCCTTGCAGGGAGACTTTTGTCGGCTAAAAAGTGGGAGGTTCTACTTCTACCACTAGCACCCTTGCAAATAGTACACGGGAAATGCATTGACGTCAACGCGGCCAACGGAGGGCGAGATGGATTAAGATGCCGAGCAACATTCGAGGAAGCGAGCGAGAATGTACGCCTCGAAAGACATCAATGAGGTTTCAAGGCACTAAAGTGGAAGGAACTGTGGATTATGTAGTTTATAAATTTTACAAAATAATACATTTCCTATACATTACTATACAAAACGCTATAACACATCACTCACTGTGCGCCTCCATCAATGTTCCTCCGGCACAAAACCGCGTGGGAAATGCTTCAAAAGTTCCTCTTTAACCTCTAAAATAGCTGTAAGTAAACACGCTTTGCATCAACCCCTTCACAATACTAAGAGGTCAGAGATTGCTTATCGTTACGCTAACGGTGCGAAAAGCGTCTCCCGACAACCTTTTCTTACACCCGGCCGAGAACAAAACACCCACATAATGGATAATTCGACCCCGCTGGCCAGGGGTTGCGAGCGTGACGAACGAAGAGAGGGAGTGAAAGTTTTTCGGCACGCGATTAAAATTTAAAGTAAAACACACAAGCAGCAAGGGGGAGCTGAGATGGCTTTTCGCCCTTTTTTTTGGTTGTTTTGGTTTGGTGAAGGGTAAAAATCTAGGCCAATGAATCCCCTTTTTGGCTTTGTTGGTGAAGGTTAGTTTTGTTTTGATTTCTGTTGTGTGCTTTTATTATCAGTCTTTATGGGTGAGTGTTGATGGTCTTCCTTGATATACCATTGAGTCAACCAATGAGTTAAAGTACAAATTGTTTTTAAAATCAAACTTTCATTGTAGTAATGATTGTGGTAGAAATAATAACTTATTTGAGGTTACGTACATTTATACCTTCAACCCGCATAAATAGTCCTTCGAACCGGATGAAATAGTACAAAATGAAAAGTAAACACAAAAAAGAAAGCCAAGCAAAGCTTATTGGAAATAAATTAATAGGTTTTTGCTTGTTTGCTCCGTGCCCAAGTACGTTCCAGGAAGCAGGATGTCCTACAGTTGACATTCAGGCTGTTGTTGTTTTTTGTATTCCCGCAACACAAAACCCGCTGCAAAAAAATACACGGGATGTACTGAAACAAAGAACAAAACCCTCAAACCCAAAACCTGACGCGGCTCGCCGTGAGAACGCGAAACCAAAACGGTGTCCAAAGTCAAACGTCATAAATTCGACAGGCTTAAAACTTGGGTTTTTTTTCCTGCTGCTGCTCTCTCTCTCCCGGATTCTGATTCTGTGCCGCCTGTCACTCCTGCCATTCGCGAAAAAATATCACTCCAGAATATGAGATTGTTTTTTGCATTCAAAGAATGTACAACACCCCGAAAAAAAGAAGCGGCGGAGTGACAATTCTTCAGCAGCCGGGCACGTAATGGGAGGGAAATTCTTCCTTGTTTTGGGACGCACACACACACACACACTTCGACACAAAAAAGCAACACAAACACACCAACTTCTTTGCTGTAGTGGTACGAAGCAACAAAAAATAGGATTACAGTTTTCTAACGAAAGGAAGTCTCTTGAAAGAGAAAAAAACGGAACTCAAAACGAAACAGACAGAGCGGCTTTCGTGTGGAAAAGGAAAAAAGGTGCACCACAGCACCAAACGCTACGGAAGGTGCGGAGGATGCGGTGGAAAACTTTGGCAAAAATGGCTCACGTACGGGACGTACGTAGCTCAGCGACCACAGATACGGAGAGGTAGAGCAAAACTCCACAACAATAAAGAATGTCCTCCTTCGCGCCTTCCCATTTTCGGGTTGCTCCTCCTGCTGCGCGCCACCACAGAGAACCGCTTTCCTTTTTTATTCTTTTTTTTTTACAACAACCAAAGAAAAAACTGAAGAAGTTACAGCAGGAACAGCAAGAAAACTCCTTTTTTTTTGGTTTGGCTGACTTCCGCTAGAAGAAAGGAAGTTGCTGTCTAGAGGATGGATAAGGGAGCACGAAATTCCTGCCGCACGAGCGGAAATGCGTCGGAAGAAGGCAGTCGCGGTGCAGGATGATAGCCATTGTCCTAATCGGAGACGGCAGCCAACAAAAAAAAAAGAGGAAGAAAAACACAACTTCAGCACACACAAAAAAAGAGGACGAACAACTGTCATCGTCAATGCAATGTCCGTCGTCGTTTTTTTCCTATTAGACAAGTGTCTGCATCTTTCTGACTATGTCCCACACACACTCACTAACTTTTCACTGGAATGACTTTTCATTTCACTCAAGAACGTTGCAAAGCAAAGCACGGGAGCGAATAAAATGTTGAAATTGTATCATTATCAGCATAATTTAAACACCCTTTTACTATTCAAGAAAAGCCTAAAAGCCAAACGCGCGCAGACGACGCGAGCACAAGATGCGTTTCATACAATTGCATATTTTATTGAAGGTTTTGGAGAAAAAATTCAATTTCCCGAAACACTAAACACACGTGGCACTACAAAACCTGCTCCATCTGCACCTGGATAGTCCTGTTCACGTCTTGTCCTGTACTCCACTGTCCCAAGTCTCCACACCCCAGCCCCAGTCCGCAGACATAGGTGACACGGGCAAAGGAAATCTAATTATAAAACGCGAATAAATTCGTAATTAAATATTCTAAAGGTTAGATTAAATTACAGCCGTTCTGGTCGTATTTTTCCCCACTCCCCCACCCCCTTGCACACAATGGACACATTCCCCCTTTTGTCTCTTTGCCCCCGTGCTGGTATTGGTTCGTTGGACTTTTTTCTTTCAATTTCCAACTCCCTGTTTTTTTTGCGGCATTTAAATTCCATTTGCAAAAGAAAACTGTGGTGATACGGCCGTTTTTTTTGTGTGTGTGTTACGCACGTTCCCATGCCCATCTATGCTCGGGCTTGCAAATCGGCCCCGCGGAGTGGAGGTGGTGTGTATTGCGTTAGTTATAGGTTTTGGGCAGGTTTTGTATGCCCCCCCTCCCATACCCCATCTTCCGTTCCATTCCACACCTTTTTTTTCCTACGTCCGTTTGTCTGTCTTATTAGAGCGAACGTTCTTCGTTGTTGCCCTTCCGTATCATCTTCTAGCTACTATTATTAGCCAAGATTTCGCTTTCGCTGGTGCTTGCAAGAATTGCGTACGGCGTGCACGCACAATCGCCGCGACGCGTCCGCTACACCTCAAGGATCTGTGTGCTGTTGGAGTAGACCATGTAGCAAATGGTGAAGGAAGCGAGAGAGAGAGAGAGAGAGAGTAAAGGTGTCATAAATTTCGACCCCATAATGACTTTGCTCACGTGAGCGTGAAACGAGAAAAGTTGGCTTCTCATTTGTTGTCCTATACGCGAGCCCACCGTCGTCGTCGTCGTCGCCGTGTTTGGTCTAGTAGGCCTCGCCAAGGGAAAGCCAAAAAATACCTCGGGCAAGGGCATATCATGCCGCGTGCTCCACTAAAGCACACGTTGCACATACACTTTGGCAAAGCGCGTACGGCGGGCAAAAAGGAAAATAAACCAAAGCAAAATATGACACAATCACATGCTGTGGCGGTGGTAGGCGAGCAGGCAAGCAGGCAACAAAGTGTGGGATTGTTTATTTCTGTGTCCCGAAATTGGTGCCGCACGTTTCATTTTCTAAGGCTGGTTCTAAGATTCTTCGGCAATGTCTTTTAACCAGTGAGACACACTCGAGAAGAGAAGGAAAAATGCGAGCACATTGGTTGGGAAAAAAGGGAAATTGTTGTCCAGCCTCATAGCCGCAGCATTGACTCATACTTAGGCGGACGTAATTTTCAATTCAACCCATCGATCTTTCGCCCATCGCTTTTGGCTCATTAGCTCCACCTTCAAAGCTAAATTATTCAGCTGTCATCTAATTCAGCCGACAAACACATGTGATTAATGAACGATGGAATGACACATCAAATGCGTCCCTCTGGGGTCTGTACCATACACACACATGTCACTATCGCCTGCCAAAAACTGCATTAAAACTGCGCTAAGCCAACCGAAACGTCCTGGCAGCCGAAAGTGTCATTTGCACTGGGAAAAAAGAATGGAAATGGGAAAACAGCAATAAGCACCACCATCACACCACGCCGAATTGCCGAATTCAAAATTGCACTCGCAAGGCGCACTATTGATTTGGCAGGTCGTGGCATGGAGGGGAAGGTTTCGGGTGTAGATAATTGATCTTTCGGGAATGGCACGAGCGATGGGCGAAATGGAAAGATGAGAAGAAATTGCACGATCTCCCTACCCCGTCGGAAGTGTGGCTTCCTGCGGGAAAACACGCACACGCTCACGGGCACACGGTTCGATTGCGCTTGATGCCATTAGCTCAAAACGGACACATGTTCTGCTTCCCAGCCACCGCTCAGAAGCCTCGGTTTGAGCCTCATACATTATGCATCGATGGGCTTGTAATGGAAAAATCTCTTTTTTTATATTAAATTATCCCGCAAAAACTATATCGCTTCAATCTGGATTACATTTTCCGGCTTTTAATTTGATTCATTGTCTGTAGAATCTCATTTCCTGTGATGCATTTGGTACAGGAAAACACAGGACTCGCGCATCCATTTTTTTTCCATCACACGCCCTTACAAGAAGCGGTGTGCACCATCATCTTATCTTTTGTGTGCATTTTTCCTTTCCACAACAAACAAGCAAGGCGGCCGATATGCGTGCGTGCGCCATTCATACATCGCATGCAAATATTTGCCCCGATAAGGCGCTCCCCATCGCACACACATAAAGGCTCAACAACGGGATGCATTTTCTCATCAAAGCCAGATAGTTTTCCTCGCAGTTTGTTTCATTTTTCTCCCTTTTATAACTCGTGCCTGTTCTTTTCATCCAGGAAGGATAAGAATCTTGGAGCCACAATAGGCTTCCTTCTGCCATCTTGATAGGTTCTCGCTCGAAAAAGGGGATATCCCTTCGTGCTGGGGGGAGGTTTTCTTCCTTCCCGCACCAAGAAAGCACAGATAAATTAAACCAGATAGGCTCGGTTAAGTGTGTAACGGCTTCGGTGTACAGCATCCTTGCCAATTAGCAGCAGAGTACGAGCACAGTTTTTTCTCTCTCTCTCTCCATCTCTCGTCCCTCGGAAATCTCATCTCACGGAATGCAGCCACTGTTTCAATAGCCTTTTTTTTTTTGTACTATGCAACCCCCCGGAAGAAACATTGCAAGTAATAAAGCGACAGAAGCACTGAATTCGGAAGCAGCAGCTCTTTATGACCTAATTTTTAATCCTTTTCCTCAAGGCAGCGTTGCAAAAATTTCAACCCCCAGCGGGTCTATTGAATCATAAAAATTCAGTGGGGAGATGGAAAAGTAGGGAAAAGCTGTTTTGCTTTTTTCCCCTCCTTTTCTTCATACTTTACTCCTGCTGGCAGAGTGTTTTGTATTTCTTCCTTTTTCTTTATGCGTTTTTGACAAGTGCACCATTGTTTACGCTCTTCCCCGTTTGACATTCTGCATTGTCGAATGCATTATGAGGTTATACAAAAAACGGGGGTTTTACTTCCGAAGCCAAAATTTTCCCTCCCTGTGTGTGTGTGTGTGTGCTGTAATGCAAAACAAAATGCTCTCCCCAGCCCTTTTCTTGCTGGGTGGTTCACTCCACTTCACAGGCCAGCATCTTGACACGGTGACGAGCTGTGTGTTGGTGTTGGTGGTGTTGGGTGGGAATGTACGCACACGCATTCGTAGAATGGGGATGAACGCACAAAACAGAAAAGAACGAATGGGATGAACGCACTCGACACACATTTTACATGTGAATGCAATTTTTACCATAAAAGGGGAGGATTGTCGTCATCGCCAAACTGCACGCATTACGCACACATACACACAAAAACCGGGGAAAAAGAGTATAATACAGCCTCACATACATACACAACATCTTGCCAGGAGTCGCTTTGTTTTATCGCGGGAGTTTTTTTTACTCTTTCTTCTTATTTCACCGTAAATAAAACGGTAAGGGTCCTTCTTGGTGCATCTAAAGCGCATCCTTCAACGAGGGGTGGATTGCATGCGTGCGTGCTTGATTTGAAAACATGGGTTTATACATTCCTCAAGCACAGCAACGATGTGTGAGGGAATATTGCACAAAATTTTGCAAAAAAAATAATGTAATAAATCTAACAAAAAATATTACATTTTTTACTCCCAAAAATAAAGGCCTTTAACACACATTGCACTATAACCAAATTCAATATTTAAAAAAAAAGTTTTAAAAATAACAAAATAGGAAAACAACACACAAGCAAACGCAAAGCTCACCCCGGGCAGCCGGAGAGGAGCGACCGCTTGGGCAAATGTTGTTTCGCGATTGCATCGATTGCGATTGCATGTGCAGTGTAGCGAAATCGGTGCCGTTTGTCGAATTTTCCACAATCGTACAATTGCATTTCCACCAACCCCCGTTCCCTTTCCAACAGGCACACACGCACGCTCGCACGCACAACACTGCGATGATGCAGGCTCGAGTGCTCGTACTTGCACTGAAGCCAGTTGCCACTCGTGTGAAGTGTTTTTCATCCGGATTTTCCGGACATTTTTGTTTTCGTTCTTTTCTTCCGTGCAGAATGGAATGTATTGCACAAAAATAAATACAAACCCACCAACACACAACTGGGAAAAGAGTTGTCACGCACTCAGCTGCATTGGGATAACCGTGGAGTGTGCGTCCTGGCAGCCGGGGAAAAAAGCGCGTTTCGGCACCGAAAATATATATATTTTATTATGAAATAATGAAATTCGGTAGAATTAAATATTTCATCACACACACACATCGCGTCCTGCTGCCATGCCAGACAACGGCATTCGATTTGCAGTAGTGCAGTTGTGTGTACGGGAGCTTCCCGAGCTTTCCAGGCAAAACCGCGAACGCGTTCTCGCGGTGCAGGGCGGAAATGAATTCGAAAATTTGCTCCACCGATCCGGGCCGGGGCCAGGAACACAACACAGCAACCAGAAACAAAAGCCCGAATTAAATGCAAAAAAATGTGCACCGTCCCCTCCCCGCACAACACTCCAGGTGCACTCGGAGCAGAGAGCCCGTGTGTGAGAGAGGAGGGGGTGCCGGACGATTTCCGAGTGCCGACCGGAAAATGATTTCGCGATCATCAAACACTGCCACCGATGCCGTCGCAGCCCCCGCGTTCCGAAAAAGGTCCTTTTTGGACAGCATAAATACACACACACACACACATACACACGGCAGGCATACAGGCACAAATCCACCCAAAACCATTTGCCATTGATGTGCGATTATGCGCAACGGGCGCGCAGCGAACCGTACGAACAGAAAGGCGGCGGTAGATTGGGGTGGCCGGAATGGAAGAGGGGGGAGGGAGGGGGACCGGGGCACAAAATTTATCGATTCGTTTGCCTCCCTCTATGTTTCGCGCTCAATTAATGCTATGCTAACCAGCCGGTGGTGGTACTGGTGCTGGTGGTGGTGGTTGTGCAGGTTTTGTGCATCGGGGCAATGCATTTTACTTGCGAAACAAATAAATTTGCAGCGAAACAAAAGAGAGAAAAAACCCTGCACACACACACACACAGGGACAACAACTAAACAGTGTTTTGGCGCGCGTCGATCGCCACCATTCGCTCCTTCCCGCTCGGGCTCATCACATTTACGCTACATCATCGCACCATCATCCACTGCAGTGGCGATGCATTCGAAAATGGGTAATTATATGAACGCGACACGACCCCTTGCCGCCCATCCTCACCGCGAGCCATAATGCTTCCGAAGAGTGCAGAGTGCATCCTGCAACTACAGAAGGGAAAGGGAGAGATTGGTAGCAACGGGAGGGAACGGGGTGAAATTGCAAACATCCCCACCCACACAAAACACGGGGAAACCATGCACCAGCAACAGCAGTAGCAGCAGCAGCAAATGCATAAATTTATTAATGGAAGCAAATTTGCCATTTTCAACGATTAGCGAGGAGAGATGAGGACGAAAAATCTAGCACCAATCCCCACCCACTTTCCCACTTGTGCATCTAAATTGCATCCCAAGCGCGGCATATGAAAATCGATCCAAACAGCGATCCAACTTGCTGCTAATCGCAGAAACAACTGTATTTCATCCATAATGTATGAGATTGTTTCTCCGTTCTCCGTATCTTAACCAAACCAGCAAAGGATGTACCAGGCAACGAAGGGCGGAGAGCTTGGATGCAGTCGCATGGACAACAAGGATGCAGTTTTGTCGATGCGATTTGTCACTTGCTTTCGATTTATTTCGTATTTTTCGCACTTTTTTTATATTTTTTCTTCTCGCTTTTGCGCTTCATTCAGGCACACAATCAGTTAGTTGTTGATTGTTAGTGTGTTAAATCCGTTAGTATAAAAATGCACACGCACACACACACACACACATTAGTAGTTCGGTAAGTAAGATCAGTGTATTAATGCAGTATTAGTTGTTGTTGTTGTTGTTATGGGGTGAGTAATCGGTTTTCTTCCCTTAAGAGCTAATGTTTTAGTATGCTCAGTCTGTTAGTAGTCGGTTTAGTGGTTGGATTAGTGGCACACATTTGGGTTTTAGTGAGTTTTAGTACTTTTTGTTGGGTGAGTTTGGTTTAGTGTTTGTTTTTTTGTTTGTGGTTAGTATGTTTCATTTTCACACAGGCACTTTTTTTCTTCTTCTCATTCTTCGTTCACTTTCATATTTCATCTCATTGCTTTTTTCTCATTTTTCACGCACTGCTTGAGCATACATTTTTGGTTTCACTTCACACTTATCGCGCAAACATGCATCCTTGGGCACATCCGGCACTACCAGCTTTGCCTGCTGCATCCCGTGGGCCAGATTTAAGAATCAAGAAAACGCCTCAACGCAACAACAACAGCAAAAAAAGACGAAACTCAATCACAACACAGCCGAGCCGAAAGTCCCAAAAACATCTCAAACCCCATTTTCCCGTCTGTTTACGTTCCCATGCATCCAGCAGCCGGTGTCATTAAACTCAAATCGTTATCCTTCGAGCGCGCCAGCATCTTCCGGCTGCGCAATCAAAGCGCAAAAGCGGAATGCACAGAAGCTGCGTTTGATCAGACGGAAGAAACGAGTAGAAAAAAAAAAACAATATCCTCCCAAAACACCAAGTCAAAGCTTGCACCGAATGCAACCGGGGGTTTGGATATTTAAACAAACGGCTCTTCATTTCGTCATCCTTTTTGATGCAAAAAAAAAATTAAACTCCTGTAAAGACAATTCATCCGGCCAGAAGAAGGCATCGAGTCTCATGAACCACCGCCCTGAGTGCATTGAGCTTTGTCTGCATCCTGGTCTGCAACGCAACGACGGTTAAAAGATGAAGACCGATGGGAAACCGTAGAAAAAAAGGAAGCATATCGAACAGGCTGAAGAAACATGCTTCAATCTAGCGTTCTGGGTTACACAAAAAAAGTTCAACCACACACACACACAAGCATACACATCAAACACGAAACAGGGACCATGTGGTAGAAACACACACACATACAGACCTACAGAACGATGTGTGGAAATAATGGAAATTGTAATAAAAATAATAGCAGCACAGCAGAGCATTGAAATCGAAGCGATAAAGCCTACAAAAGGGAGGGATGAAGCGAACAACTGGCGGGCTGACTGGCAAGGATAACTAACAGGAACACTGCAGCTACACTGTGTGTATGAAAGCGAAAGAGAGAGAAAGAGAGAAAGAGCAATGAAAACAGCCCGTAAATGCCGATCAACGGGCGATCCGATCCGGAACCCCGGCCAAAACCGACAGATGTGCAACGAAAACTGACAACCGCGTGAGCTGGCGGGAAACTAACCCAAGCGGTGTAACAGATGGGAGGGAAGCGGGGAAAAAGGTAAAAGGCCCAAGAGGTGAGGAGGAAAACAAAAGCGAACGGTCGTACCAAAAGCGGGCAGGCAGCACAGTGGAAGAACGATAGAATGGCATAAAACTAATGCACAAGAATTGTATGCGTTTGTGGGAAAGGGAAAGCCAAGCACTGGCAGGGAACTGTTTGTAGTTTTTGTAGCGTGATGAAAAGAGAGAGAGAGAGAGACACATACACACACACACAGTAGGAAGGTATGAAAAATCGAATGAAGGAAAAGAAGGAAAAAAAAGAAGTGGTTTGGAAAATAGATTTGCAGCGCCTGCCAGTGGGAAAAAGGGCCCTGTGAGGCTTGCGGAGAGGACGATTCGGCTGTAACAAATGGATAAACAGGATGGAAGCGCAGAGCGTGATAGAGGTGCAGAAAGTTGATCAGATGGCGTTCGGAAATGTGGCCAGCGTCTGTGTATGCGTGTGTGTTGATGTGGCTCAAGGAAAATCGAAATGCATTGTCCGGAACGAAACTCCGGAGGCTTCCATTTGCAGTGGACGAAATCGAAGAGAAATTAAATTCAAATGGTGCAAAATTCGTCCCTTTGGTCAGCCGTTGACAAAGCACCAATCGGTTTCCTTTTTATCGGGTTCGTTACACCGTTTTACCTCCACCAATACAACCAGTGAAAAGAACCGGAGGAAGAATGGTGAGTTTGATTACAAAAATCGAAACCAGACCTTTTGTTAATCTCACCCGGAGGCTCTACCGTATCGGGTGTAATAATTTATGCAAGCTGCAACAGCGAACCCGTATCCCTTTCACCCTTCACGCACACACACACACACACTCCCTTGTTCGATCAAGATTTGTAACACTTTGGGAAAAGATCCATTCCTTTGCCCCGCTTGCCAAAGAAAGGTGTGAATTTGCGGTTCAATTACAATAAGTTTCCGCACTCCTTTTTGCGTCATTCCTATGCAAAACCGGGGCGGCAGATGGTTTGCATTTTGCCCGTTGCAATTATCGCGCACGATCGCGCTAACGCAGTTAAAGAAAGAGTTGTTTTTCTCTACAACCCACGCCGCGTTCCGACCAGATGTGTTTGCTAACCAAAGGCAAAAGCACATTCGCTTTTTATGCTTCATTTGTCTGCTCAACCGTCCAAAACTCTCCAACAGCCATTAATGCGCGTCTTTTCACTGCATTGCTCCACTACCGGGCGCTGTTTGGGGCACATTAAAACTCTCTCTCTGTCACAAGCAGCAGCAAGCAAGAATGCGATGCATCAATTGAATTTAAAACGAAAAACGACAAACACTTTAATCAGCCTAGATTTTTAAATTGCGCCCGTTCTGTTGCCACTCTCCAATCCACGCTGCGTTCTAACGGACCGAATAGAGACAGAGAGAGAAAGAGAGAGAGAGAGAGAGCACTGGCAACAGTTGGCACCTCTCCGTACTCCGTACAATTGTGCTTTATTTATTAGCTCCAAGCATTGTAATCATTGCCAATCATCAGCATCATTTCTTTTTTTTTCTGACTACATCCACCGCAGTCGGCCCAGGGCAATGGAGCTGACAAGAGCGCGCGCTCGCAGTAACTCACCGCTCCCTGTCACTTTATGTTGCATCGCAAATCATCCTTGATAGTTGCGTTTGCTTCCTCAACACTCACCACTAACCCTGTGCGTGTAGGCTCTGCAACAGCTTCTTCGATCGGCATGAGAAAATGCTATCCTTCCGTATTGAGTGTGTCTTACCGAAAGGTGACAGCCGTGACATATGGTCCCTGCCGTGAAGCCGTACCCGACAAACGAAAACTGGGACCGTTGGGACTTTTATGTTACGCAAACACAACGAAGCAAAAAAAAAAACAGGACACAATCGCACATACAAACGGCGACAGCGACAAGCAAGCGTACTGTTATTATGTTAATTTATGATCCAATTCCTACCTCTTCCCCGCTCGTCCCGTCTGGCCTCTCACACATTATACCAAGCGGCCATTTTACACCCCTTTTCCTTCCCACCCCTTTCCCCTTCTGGTCCCTTCACAGCACATTAAAAGCCCGAACTGGTTTCAGTAAATTAATTTGCATCATTTTTCATCCATTTTTTCCCTCTTCCGTTCCTGCTTTGAGAGGGGGGGGGGTCGTCCACCGGAACGGTGCTTTATCGGTTGCTGGCGATCGAATTTGCGCCGAGAGCAAATTAGCAAAACCAGAGAACCATATGCGCATGCACGCACGCAAGCGGCAGCTCCTTTCTCTCCGAAAGGAACTCCTTTTCTTGCCTTCCTTTGTGGAAACAGAAAGTGACGGCGAAGAAACGATACTAAGAACCGCAATGCGACGACAGGACAGAAGCCGGATTGCTTGACAGGGTTTTTCTTCTTGTACGCCGGAAGTACACATCGAACGTTTCATAATTTTGATATCTTGATCAAGCATTGCACAGAAAAGGTGATGAAGGCGAAGAAAGGATAGTGTTACCACATATTGCAGAAGAGGAAAAATATTCGCAAAACTTCCTGCCCGTTATGTACTTGTGACTCATACCCTCGGGGAAACGCTTGTACGCACCCTGTCACGAGCAATTGAGTTAATCTCCCTGAATTGACGTAATTACCAGCAAAAGGCCCCGAAGTTCCTTAGGCCTCCCTGAACAAGCAAATCCTTACAAGACACCTAACGGGTCAAAAGCTTCGATCGTCGTCCCTCCCGCACAGGAATGTGGTGTAACCCAAGACGGGTCGGAAGTGTCACCTTACGCGCTGTTTGCACAGTCTACAACAAACTGTCTTGCTAAAAGAGCGCCCATCTATGCGCCAACTTTTGGCAACAAACAAACGATGAACGATGTTCCGTCCCCAAAGCGACATGGCGGATGTTGTGGCGGTTACGAACCAACACCGCAAAACAAAACCTGTGAACCAACCCACTTGAAAGACTTCCCCGTTTTACGGGCTCTGCGGTCGGACTTCCTCAGGCGGAAGCGAATGAAACGCTGCATGCCACGACCACCACCATAACAACAACCAGCTGACACTGTCCGTTTGACCCAGGGAGCGACGGCCGCCGCCACCGCCACGCACACACACACACACATCATCGCCACGCACACCTGCACACCGGGCGCGTGTAATTTGCGATCGTGCAACCGGCGCAGGAGAAGGCTTACAAACGATCTCCAAGACAGGACAGCTCCAGCTGGACGACAAATTTGTGCTCATTCAGTTGCCCCGCATCATTACCATCCAGTGCTTATCTGATTCTCTGTGCTGTGCAGACTGATCATCGGGTTATGCCTTCGCCTTTTTTTAGTTGTTGTAAAGCCAGCATATTAAAGCAAGATGTAGGTCAACGAGGCTCCTAATTAACAGCTGAGTGGCGTGTTTCGTGTACGGATGGGCAAGGCAAGGCAACTACATATTGCTTCGCATTTGGGAACGTTTTATAGAACACATATGGCATAGTAATTGTACCACATGGAAGCATCTTCTGAACTCTTCAAAACTAACCAAATGCCTCCAAATGAAGCTAATGAGAATCGAGATCTAAGCTAGGAACTTGGCCACAGACGAAGCGTGAAAATTGATTTTTATGCGCCTTTGCGGCATCTTCCCTGCAGGCGGCACACACACACACACCTTCAGAATGATCGGATACGGAACATTATGAAGTAGTGGGTGCGCACCGTTTTTATTACGCCAACTTCCGGGAGCGGGGCTCAATCACCCGAGCATGCTCCATATGCTGGGCGAATGCGTGGATGATGTAGACATAAAAACACTCCACAAATTCCAATGTGTCATTCGACTGCATTACGTTTACAACGCGGCTGTAACCAAACCATCTGCCTTTTATTTCCCCGCAGGATCCTACACAAGCCGCCGGCAAAGGGCAAGCTGGCTCCGACACATTGAGCAGAGCGCAAACAGAAGGAGGAGCAGCAAAAAAAATCAATTATTCCCACAGCACAAGCTGCAAGTACCACCATAAGTACTTATCCCCAGCTTATATCCACCACCCGCACACCAACACGGTGTGTGTACACCATCGCAATGTGCAAACGGCTCCGAAGTAGAATCGAATCGAAAAATCAATAAATCGAATGTAGCCCACGCATCAACACACACACACACATCTGCACTGATAGCGCCCGCGTTTAATGCCCACGATGTTGGCGTATTTGCTCAAGCGGGCTGCGCGAGTAACACATATGCCACCGGAACCTCGCATATGTAAACACGATCGGCTCAGCTCCAACGATCCTTGCGCGATCAAACCAGCACTCCTTTGCTCAGCGGGTGTATGTGCGAAGACAAACATGGTCGCTTATCGCGTGAACTGCAGGCCTCCGCACACCCGTCACAACGGGCACATGTGCATCTTGTCTTGCGTATTTTTAGGCCACCGAGCCGAGACGCCTCGGATTTGCCGGTGCGTGGCCTCAAATTTGGCTTCCCTGCTTATTCCAGGAACACGCGCTCAACTGCTACTACCATTTGGATCGCAATCCATCACGCGAGAAGGGGGACCCTCGTGCATGGGGTGTGAGCGAAATGGTACTGCATCAAAAACACGTTAATTGCAACTTAACTGGTCCTTGAGTTGGGGAGCGTCATTGGAACACACAGCACACAGCATGGGGAGACAGAGACATCAACCGCGCGCGATAGCCATCTCTTGCAAACGACACTGTTGGTCGGTCTTTTCCGTCTGTTTTGTTCATATCCTCTTTTGATGGGAGAAATAACCGGCAGATGGTACCCCAGTCAGTGGCTCAACTGATGGGAGTTCAGCTCCCAACACGCTCGGAATGCCTGAGGCCCGAAATTCCAGTTGTCAGATTTTATCGGCTACATTCATTAGCACTGTTTGGCGTAGGGCTAACGCCTACAGGACGTGTACATTGAGCCAGAGTTCCTTAACCCTATCGTTCTGTGCCCCGTACGATCGGTTGAGATCCGTAATTCGTCGCAAAAAAATTCTTGAAAACCACAACATCAAAACTTCTCTCCAGAAAACGCACTCAAGATAACTTTCAAAGCTTACCTTCTTCTCCGTCAGCTTCTCGCAGCGTCGCGTCTTGCAGATCTGGTGGCTCTTGTCGTTGCGGCACGGTGCACAGTCGCCACAGTTGTCCTTGCGCGAGCATCCAACACACTCACCGCAACGCTTCCGCTTCTTTTTCGTCTATAAGTATCAATGAAACACCCACAACGTTAATCATTGGTCATCCCAAGAGCGTAAATGTTCCAGCAAAATTTACCGATTTCTCGCCCGGAGTACCACCGTCATCCGTGTCCATGCTCATCGTGTGCATCGGGCTCTTGAAGTTGGCGGTGCTAGAGATGGCCGCCACCTGTCCCGGGTTGCCACTCTCGCCGATCTCCATCGCGCTGCCCTCCGACTCGGCACTGGACTCGAGCGACGCGGCACGGATTTTCCGCCGCTCCTTCTTCCGATTGTCGATGCGCGTGATCTGGCCCGGCGTGCCCGGTTCCAGCCGGACCGAGGCGCTGCCCATCTTGCTGCTCGGCGTGGTCGGCCCAGTTGCGCTACCATTGTTGTTGTTGTTGTTGTGGTGATCCGACGGTGTCACCAGATTGTGCTGATGGTGCAGCTGCAGCTGTGGCTGATGCTGAATGATCGTGGTCTGATGTTGCTGTTGCTGCTGCTGCTGCTGCTGCTGTTGCTGCTGATGATGATGATGCTGCAGATGGTGCTGCAGCTGAGTCGGTTGATGCTGAATGTGGTGCACCGTACCGTTCTGAGCGAACAGTCCATTGTCCAGCAGTGGGTTCTGGAAGTTGCTATGATGCAACGCGGTACCATTGTTCAGTGGCGTCATCTCGTAGTCCACCATCTCCTTCTTGATGACGGCGAGCGTCGGGATGGTTTGCCCCTGGAACGTGGCCATCGGTTGGTACAGCTGAATGTGACGCTCGTCAATATACTGATGCTGATGGTGGTTGATCCCGGCCAGCTCGCGGACCGGAATAGCGGCCGGTACGATCGGGTACGGGCGCGAGTTGACCGCCGACAGTGTGTGAAACCCACCCTGCGGCAGCGGTGGCAGCGGTGTCGGTGTCAGCTGCGTCAGCTGTGTCAGCGAGCCGCCCGTACCGGGTGAGGCGGAGCTCGGTGAGATCGGTACGGGGACGGCCGTCACCTGCGGCAGGCTCGGTTCCGGCGTAACCATGGCCGGATCGGTGAAGCTGTGAAACTGGCTCTGGAACGAGGGCAGCTTCGGGAAGCCGCCGTGATCGAACCCGCTCGGGGTGGGCGGGGGCGGTGGCCCGGGCGTACCGGGCGGCCCGTTCGGGGGCGCCATACGATTCTCCTTGGTGTCCATCTCCCAAGGACGCGTGTAGCTGCCGTTAGAGGTCGTCTGCGATGCAATCACATCGGTGGACCCGTTCGTGGCACTGTTCGAACGCTCCGGACGCTGCTCGTAGTAGTCCCACGAGGGCTCCAGCTCGGCGGAGAACGACGTGAACGACGGTAGACTCTGCTGGGTCGTGTCGTCCGCGGTGCTAGCGCTCATCATCGAGGTCATGCTCCGAATCGCAACCCGCTGCTGCCGTGCGGCATCTTCGCAAGGGCCTTTGGGTCGTCCTTTACACGATCATACACTCACCACTGGGATCGGTTTACGCAACTGCACACCTTTCTATCTTAACCTTTACTTTGACTATCACTCACCTCCTTCTATCTAACCGTGAGAACACTCGCGACGCGCGACTAGAACAACGAAAAGTTTACTGTATAGAGGGAAACCCTCGAATGTCTGTAGAGGGACTGTTTTTGTTTCTATATTTTACCTCCTTTTGGACACAAATAGTTCACTTCACCCGCGTACTTTGGACACTTTTTCACACACATACACATATACACGCGGTTGAGCGGGAGAGAAGAGAGGTAGTTCTGGCGCTTCCTGAACTGCTTCTGCTGATTTGTATTAATTTTTGGTATTGTAAACGATTTCACCTCTGCACACTGCACTTACACGCTATGGAAAAATTGCTTTTGCACGTATAAAAAATACTCTGATCCGTCTCGGCGTGTTGAACTATCACTTACAAGGCTAGCACGATCGCGACCGAACTGATCAGTGGATTGCTTCCGATAAATAGTGCAGGTCACTACGTTTCACGTTTTCCTCCGGCAAAAACACTTCACGACACACACTCGCGCGCACTCTTTCGCTCGTTTTTGTACAAGTACAAGTTTTTCTTTTTGGTAAATTGTTAAAATTTTAGTTTTTCTTTTTGGGTTTCGTATTTTTTGGTTGACGGCGCTTGGAATTCGGACGACGATTTCCTGAACACTTTGATTGCGTGGGGCAGGGTGGGGCGAACCAACTCGTTCTCGTTCGATTTGATTGCTTTTGGTACGATTTTGTTTGTTTGTTTGTTGTGTTTTGTTGGTGTAGTTTCGTGTAGTTTTGCTATCCGTTTTTTCTCTCTTTCTTAAACTCTTCGCTATTAAATACTTTAAATATTTCCTCTGTAATTTACTTTGTACTTTGATTGGTTTGTGTTTTGTATTTTGCGTATTTTGGTTTTTTACTTCTTTCACTTTGTTTTGAGCTTGACTTGATGGGCGTTTGATGATCTTGATGATTTCCGGGATGGGTTTTCACTGGATGCAATTTGTCGTCTTACTTTTTATTGTCGAAAATTACGCTTTTTCGTTCGAAAACAGGGTGGGTGTGCGTTTTTTATATTTTTACTGACTTTCGCTTTTTGGTAGCTCTCTCTTTTTTTACGCTCTCGATGGGGATGATTTGATAATTTGTACTGTCGCTGTTGCCTTCCACTCCCGTGAATGCACGTGATAAACAAAACACTTACACCTCGAACCAAACCGAATAAGTTACTTAGCGAATGAAGAATAAGGGACTTAGAAGCTTGCGAATGGTTGGTGCAAATTTTCGTGTTTGTTTTGTAACTTTTGTAAGTTTTAAACTAGCAAATATTTGTTGACGACTGTTGACTGTTATTAACTTCTTTTTTTTGCGTTTGCCTTTTACTGCTGCTGTTGGCGTTGTTGTGGCAAACAGGTTGAATAATTTAAATAAATAAATAAGTTAAGCGACGACGGCGATAAATACATAAATAGCGTTTAAATTAATGGGGCGAAGAACAAACAGAAGAATAAGGTGAAAAAAACACACGAAGGAAACTTTTTTCTAAAGTAGTTTAACTTGACGTATGCGAAACCGTTGCAGTTTCATTGAATAGAATATAGTTGGTTGCACCCGACGCGCGAAAGTATTTGTGGCGCGCCTCGTGCGGGTGGGGGTTTGCGTTTGCGTTTCAGCTTGGCTTTGGCTTCACGTTCCTAACTGTGCTGACCACTGCATCTGTGGGAGGAAAAGGGGAAGCAAAAATTAGTCAAAAAAATCAAACAAATGTTGGCGATTCAAGGCAAGTTGGGGAGGAAGCATTCTTCTCATAGCAATTCTAATTTCTGCATTATTAACGACCAGCGCAACGTCTTAAAACGGTACTAATTCACAGCAATCGAGCATCCTTACGCAAAACAGGGGCATCACACACTTTCTTAACCATAGTATACATTAACATGATCACTTTAGCTCAAAGGAGGCTATGCCTATGCTCTCCTCTCCAGCCCAACGAAGCGCACCGTTCGTTGAGAGATCTTTTGAATATTTTAATTTTAATTCATAGATGAGCAAGCGTGCTTCACTACTCTTCACGGTTCCTCACGGCGCAAACCGGTATTGATACAGTGCTGTGCGAAAAATATGCCAACACCAACAACAAAAAAAAAACCCGGAAAACTGCACATGTGTGCGCGAATACACACACACACACACACACACTGGAAATGGAAGTCGGAAAATTTACGATTCGTTGGTCGCTGGTAATTCCAGACAGTAGGACGACGGCGACGGAATCGCCCGGGCAGACGGAATCGCGCACGCACGGCACGCAAGGATAATTTTATGCGAATTACTTTTGGCGAATTATTGGGTACGATTTCGCTCCCTTGTTGCGCTGTGTCAGAAAACGTACGCCACGTACTGGCGGAAAACGCAATTTCCGCAGGGCGAGGACCAGGCCCGGCCGGCAGACAAACACCGCCGCAGCCGGTGTTGTGTTGCTATTGGGGCAAGGATAGGCAAATGTTTTGGTCGCGCTTTTTTTACGCTCAGTGCGATGCGGGCTGTGTGTGTATCTTCAGGCGCGCTTTGCGAAGGGGGATATTCAATTGAAATTCGTGCCACCGAAGACTTAGGATGATTAGTTTCCGACTAGTGCGGACGTCGGGATTGGGAGATGATGTATGGCGCATTTTTTAATTAAAATTTCACCTTCATGCATTATTTTTGGCGCTTCAGCGCACGAAGAGGGAAATTACTTATAATTCTGGGCGTGTGTGTGTATGTGTCTTGGGAACGCATGTGTGTTGGTAAACTATCTTTGAATCAACTTTGCAGCAAGACTTTTGCAAAACAGTCCTTATGTTACATATTCATTGGAAAGGAACAAACATTTCCCCCTTTGATGGTAATATTTGGCGATGATTTATGCACTCGCAGCGTGTCGCAATAAACCATAATGGATTAAAACTTTTCGACAGCATACAGCACATACGGCCGATTGGGTGGTTTCGCATCCAAATAGCGGCATCATTTTGGCCACTTTTTATTGCATCTTGCGGTAATGGTGCAAAGGATAATGAATAGTTGCGCAACATTTACCGTCTCATGCGCTGTGTCAAGACGTTCAAGTCGAAAACCGGAAACCCTAAGGATCGGAAAATCGACCTTCGCTGCGACACAAACCCACACACACACACACACACCAGACACGCACCGATCAAGGACATTGCAGCATTAAGGGAAACGGCAACAACAACAAAAAATTGAATTTCAGAAATAATATTTCGCATGAGTTACATTTTCAATTTACAATTTATTTTCCCGCGTTTCATCGTGCTTCTCGGGCGTGCTCTTCGTTGCAGGAAAGCTCATTCGTCTGTCCTTAAACGTCGTGTATTTTTTTTTATTTTGATGCTTGGTTGTCCCTTCCTTCTCACCCGGTTCAGGTGACGAGGAAAAGGACGATGAAAATGAGTTTTTTTCGGTGGTCTCGTTTTGGAGGCCAATTCGTTTGCCACCTTCGTTATCGGAGGTGGCAGATCTTTTTTCAAATCAAATTTAAGAAACTTTAAAACTCAAATAAGGCTCTAAAAAGGCAATAATTCAAAAATTAAGCACAAATTGTTGTTTATCCTCTTTCATACCTTAAAACATTCAATTGTAAAAGAAATAAAACCATCACAAAATTCCAACCAAAAAAGACTACTCCATAGCCTGAAAGCCGACGGTTCAAGTTCGACGGTTGGCAATTTCGAGTACCATTCTTTTTCTTTTTTTCTTGCCGGCCTCTTTTTTACACCCTCCAACCAACAAAACAAATAGAACATCACCGCCGCCAAAACCGCGCACCGACTGTTTGCTTACTTTGTGGCCACCGAGGGCCACGGAAGCGCCCGTGCGTCCCTTTTGTCGTGCGAAGGAGCCGACGCTTCTTCCCGATTTTTGTAATCCCAGTCATGAAAAGCAAATATTGCCAGTCGTCACCGACCGGAATCTTACGGGCACGGAGAGACACAGCCCACGCGCCGTTAAGTTTACTTCCCGCCCGCCGGTGCCAAATCGAGATGAACGTTCACGTCCAATTTCTTCGCCCATCCATCCACACGCGCACACACCTTCGCGTGGCTTCAATACATCATCAAATTCAGGTGAATTCAGCCATGAATATTAAAAAAAGGGAATACAAATCCACCTGCACTGGGCAAGGGCAAGGCGCGCTGTCACACGACGACGACGACGACGACGACGGAAGACGAACCGGGCCGGGATGACATGCGAAAATGAAAATGTGCCGTAAATGTTGCTTGTGCGCAACGCGTTCCTGACCTCCGCGACGGCTTTCGCAGTCTAACCACGTTCCAAGCGGTCGTAGGAGCAAGGAAAAAAAGGAAGAAACAACCCATCGTCACACTGGAACCGCGCGCCGCCCGGTTCAAGGATGTTCGTGCGCCAGAAAAGAGTTTCCAGCTTGAGTCGAGTCTTCTTGAGCCATTCCAGTGGCGATAAGATGAAAATCGCTTTCCACTCTATCGCGCGGCTCGAACACGGCGGGGATCGCAAATAACTTCTTCCCCACACCTGGAACCCCGCACCCCCCAACGGTGGGTCACGCATCGTCGAGGTGGAAGTGAAAATCAAGGAAGCGTTATCACAACGCACCCCGCACAGTGAGCAGAATGTAAATTTTTGATAGATTTTATTTCTATTACCACTCGCGCACCGATCAAACACCGGGGCCAATCGGGCCCGATGATGTACGAAAGAGGTTACCCTTGCTGTCCTTACACTGTTCGCGTTGTTCTAGGAGAGCAGGAATGATTATGTTTTGTGCTTTAAATTATAAATCGCTCCAGAAATGCAAGGAAAAGGTTCCCATCTCTCTCTCTCGCTCGCATTGATCTTGTTCCCGTAAATTAACACTTGCAAAGTGTAGTGAAAAGTGGCAAATTATTGCGAAACACCATTTAAAACTTCGCGCACGTCCATCAACACAAGCTCTTCGGCGCTCTATTAATCTAATCCCTCTAACTCTCAAAGCCTCTGCGCCTTATCCGACACAAATCCAAAACCGAACTCACCCAAAGCACACAGCCACTCAGAGACGCCCGCTTTGCGTTCGGTTGTTGTTACAGTTGTTGAGTAATACTTTATTTTATATTGTTTCGATTTTTTTCCCAAATCCCCGAGCAAGAATGATACTGACATGTAGACATACACAGACACAGGCATACAACCGAGTCACAAAGGACACAGTTAACCAGGAAGTCAGGGGAAGGGGGAGACAGGGAAGAAGAAATAGCAACGACAACACACAGCAGCAGCAGCAAAAAAAACACTCAAACTCACACAGAGCACAAAACAAAATGCTCCAAAAAATAAAAAGCTCATGAAAAGTTTCGAAATAAATTATAAAACTTTTCGCTTTTTCCCGATCCATGGTATGCTTTTTTTTCTTTTGCTCCAGCTACCGGTTGGCGGGGGGGTTTAGGTTGAGTTGGGTTGGACTGGCTGGCTGGCGGGCTGGGGGAGAGCTAGGGCTAGTTGAATAATTTTTCCACAGTCCTGTTTCCGATGGCAAAGTAACAGTTTTTTGTTGTTGCTATACGTAGTATTTTCTTTTCCGATACTTCTCTATTCTCTCGCTAGCAGTGTTTTTTTCTTACATATTTTATTCTGTTCTGTTTGTTACTTTTGCTGACTTTTTTATGTTTTTTTTTGTTATTTTACATTTATATAAAAAAATATTAGCTCTATGAACGATCTTTACGTTTTGGTTTTTGCTTTAAGTTTCATTTTTAAATACTTTTCTCATCTGTTTGTCAGAATCGACAGCGTACAAGCGTATCGATACTGTAAAATGTTGCAACGAATAGAGTTGTAAAGTGAGAATAAATTCATCAAACGGCCAACAGTGCAATGGAGGACGTTCTTTAACATCGCTTCGGGAAAGAAAAGCTCAAGCACGAACATAGAAGTAGGAGAATAACTTTCTCTCCAAATGAAAACAACTTTCCTAAGGCTAGTAAAAGGGAACGAAACACTAAAAGCAACACAAAAACTATACTCTTGGCAAAAGTAATGTAAAGCAGGCAGTGAAAAGCAAATTTTTTGTACTAAGAAACAGAAACAAACTTTAACATCCATGCACGGAAAGTTTGCATTTGGCGAAAAGCTCCTTAAGCGCTGTTGTTGAAGGACTGTATAAAAGCGGCAAGTTATTGCTTTGTAAATTATTGCCCGCGTACCACAGTAATATCATCTGGCAAATAAATTCTTCCTTTTAATACATTTTGAAACCGACATTTTACAACCATCCACTTCCACTGCAAGCGCGAAACAAAACAACGCGACACAAAACCCACAATAACAGCCAACATCACAGTAATTATGACATCACATTAGCGTCTTCACTTTCTCTCGCTCGTTTATCTCGTCTTGCGGGCGTATTGGGCGAGAATAAAAAACCAGCGAACGAAAAAGTTAATGCTGCCCGCCTGCCTGCCCGCTCATCGATTTACGGCCAATTAACACACGATTGTCCCGTGCCCCAGTTTCCCGGGCGCCCCCAGCGCCAGACCAGCGCCTGCCTGTGCAAATGGGAAACCAATAAACCAATGGGCAGATGTTTTGAGCCTTCCGCCTTGTGCCGAGGCGCTCTCATAATTCAAGGACGTACGCGGGACCGTTCGTTGCAGCAGTTCGCGCTTATGCCGTCTTGCGCCGTTTTGCTGCTTATGATCCAGCCCGCCTGAAACGGGACCTTTACACGGGTGCCATAAAGACATTCTTGCTAATTATCCGTAGCCTTCGGAGGATCGGAGGACGGACTTTTGCAGCCACGCCATAATTGTCGCTCTCTGTCGCGGGGCGAGCGAGGTCGTGCCTAAGTGAAAGCAACGCCACAATAAAGCGCACTCGAGTGGGGGTAATTTAAATTCACTTCCAGGGCGCGTGCAAACAGCATTCTGCTGTGGCTGGTACACGATTTTACAGCAAACCGGGAAAGGTTTCACCTATATCTTGCGCTCGAAAATCAGCAACAAACAACAATAATATATTGCTGACGTGCACACGAGCTCGTTCTTCATCTTGGATCCCGATATCTCGCACCGGAAACCCTTAACCACCGATAACGGGAACAAACGAGAGAGTGTGAGAGAGGAAAAAACACACACACACACACACACACACTCTGGCCAATAATGTTTGTCGACCGCACCACACGCATCCTTGTCCATTCCCTGTGACGGTGTGTGTGTGTGCGTGTGCTTTTTAGTAGTACTTGGCTCCCGGATATAAATCGTCCAAATACAACCATTTAGATTAATTGATATTTTATTCGTACACACCACAATCCATTCCCCAAACGCTCCCGAGACTTGTGAATGCGTGTGTGTGTGTGTGTTTTTGTTACGACGAAAAATGGTCAATTCCTGGCCCGAAGGATTATGTACGGTGGGGGCCTGTTAGTTTCCCCCGTTTTTTTTCTTCTTTATTTTATTTACCGTTTACATGTTTCGTTTCGGATCCTGCGGGAAAACCTCATGCGCGACCACTTCCGGCATCGGCAGAGGCCCGGGCCTGACCATGCTCCAGTTTTCCCGACCAAAACCCCAAAAACAAAAAAAAAGATCCCCTCCCAACCACCCACAAATCGGTGCCGACTGTGCCATTGAATGTTTATGGCACTCATATCAATAACGTGAGCATATAATTTACGTGCCGTTATCATGAAACCCAGCGAACCGAGGCCGCAAACCTCGGGTGTGTGTGTGTGTGGTGCACTAACGACTACCAACACTGGTCTCCCCATAGAGCAGGAAAAGCAGGGGAATGAGACCCCGGGAAAATAGGGATAGAAAACCATTCAGGAATGGGGAAAAAAATCAGGCTACACAATCGCGAGACGTCTATCTTTCGCCATTATGACATCGATCAGGAGACCGATATAGCGTGTGGCTTTTTTTGTTTTGTTTTGTTTTTGGAGCAGGACGCAGCAACATGGATAGGGTCAGAAACTTTCCATAAACAAACGATAAAATCCCGATTCCCGTATTCAGCGCCCCACACCCAGGCTCCCGGTCACGTTATAGTCGGACTTTGGGGGTTCGTCTGGTTTGTGTGTGTGTTTTACTGCGGTGTTTTATGTCCTTGTTCGGGAAGTTGACAAGGAACTGTTTTCCGAACAGGCCCTCTGGAGTCCCTTTGTTTGCTTGGAACGTCCAGACACGGTACAAGGGTAAAGCGGTGTAATTAAGTTCAGCTTAAAACTGGGTGAAGATTGTATAATTGACTGCGAAAACGACCATAAATTAATCTCTACGCGAGTCACCCCCGGGGGCCCACATCCGCACGACCGATGTTAGAAATGCAAATCGGTGGAAGTGAAATTGAATCATTCTGGAGTAAAGGTTTGCTACTTGGAGCTATTGCTAGAATTTGATAAACAACTGCTGACCGAATGATACGTGACAACCAACAGGATGATTGTGCTTGCATATCTTCGCTATCGCTTCGCTGGCTGTAACACAAACCCACAGCAGTCTAGCCCACTTCCTTTCGATGCACACCACAACCGGCCGGATCCAAGAACGCTCCATTATTCTGATTTTTTTGCAAGCTGCTTGCAATACGAACCTTTCTTTCCGTATGCCACAAACTCACAGTATCGCCCGGAAGACATAATCACCGGAAGAACCTTAAAATATCCTCCACGGGCAACTTGTTGTCATGACCATCGGCGTACGGCAAACACATAACCTGCCCGCTGTGGATTCAGTCGTGCTTTTTGTTCGATTCTTTGGCTGTTTCTAACTTTCCCGCTCTTTTTCACAACACACACACACAGACCCAAACACAGACACGCAGAAGTGCAAGAACCCCCCCGCCCGAAAACGAAAGCGAAAGTGTCGGGCTGGCGTCGGCAACATCGGTCGGCCTCATCGTCGTGGTACGGCCACCCTCTACCAAAAACCACCCGAAGACAAAACATGGCTGAACTTGAACCTTTTTTTTTTTTTGTTCAACCGTATTTTGGTTCGTCTTGGTCCCCCCTTTCCACGACTACAAAACAGACACAACCACACCAACACCCGGCGATGATGGTTGTTGTGGTGGTGGTTGGTAGGCACCCGCTTCCATCGTCTCTCATTTTCCGACGTCAAGCGACGAGCGTTTTTCCAATTTCCCGCCAAACCTTGCATCGATTTTAGCTACGCCGGCACACGGGTGCACGTGTGACCACTTGCGCCAGGTGGTATCGGCAGGGTGGGCACAAGGAAAGCGAAACGCAATTCAATCTCCATCGCTGCCGCTCCCCAAGCTCTTCAACCCTTCCCGGGCGATGCATCACGGTGGACCTCCCTTCTTGCTTGGTGTGTGTGTGCGCTTCAACCATGCCACAAGTAGCGTCGATGACGAAGCAGGAAAAACACCAACTGGAATGGCGTGCTGACTAACGCTTTTCCAAGCGCAAATCAATGTATCAGCCCGTGGGTTGCGTGTGTATTGGTAAGGGCAACTACACACAATTAAACGTTTCGTATGCAGCGCAGCACAACACATCCTTGCGTACCGTTGTTTTGGTTTTGAGCGGCATTCTCTTTTGCGCGCGTGGGTCGCGTGATAGGTTGGTTTTACGGTTGTTTTTTTACGCACTACGAGCACACTACCACCTCCACGCACTCATTAGTCAATTTCTCGAAATGAGAGAAAGAAAATGAAATTTTCCTTTCCATTTTAATTTTCTCTTCACACACACACACACACGCACACACACACACACACACACACATACACACACACACACACACACACACACACACACACACACACACACACACACACACACACACACACACACACACACACACACACACACACACACACACACACACACGCACATTGCTTAATCACACCGACGAGCTGCTCGAATGGCTTTCCTAATTACGCTGACGTACCTGTAGTTCACTAAAAATAAGCTCCATCCACCACGGCCAACCACCAATTATCTTTATCTGCTCAATATCAGCATATTCAACGCACGCATACGCGATAAGAGGTTCGCTTTATCGCAAGCGGGCGCGCAGTTTGTCGTTCACGGACATGTTTGTTTATTTTGAGCTGACTTTTTTTTTTTATTCCAGGCAAAGTAGCCATGCCATACTACCACCCAAACCGACGCAAATCGCATCAATCTCCAATACCAAACGATCGTCTCCAGTGACTCGACACAAATAGGGGGGAGCGCGATGTGACGATATCGCCAATTCTCTTCGCGCACATGAGCGACTCGAGCTGATGAGTCGGGTCGGGCTCATCCCGTCTTCGCGGTTTTGTGCGACTAAATTTGTGGGACAGTTCTTTTAACTGTGACATCTCCAAAAAAGGCCCTCCAAACGCTCGGGCAACGAGAGCGAGCGGTTTTCACGCGTCTGTTATCAGGTGCCAAACCGTTCCACTTCGAGGCTTCGATAAGGCAGGGTACGAGGTTCTCTTCTCCCGGCCGCATGATGCATCCATTCCATTCCGCTTGGCAATGAGTAACAGAATTAACCAACACAACACCACGCCAGGTTGTGGTACGACGGATGCCATAAAGTTACCACACGGATATCAGGTGGACTGTTTTCTTGTTGAGTCACCGGAACAACGACCAACATCAAACGGAATAGGAATCGGGTTTTGTTTGTGCATATAAACACACGACTAAGCTATGAGAGTTTTTCACCCCAAAAATCCCCGGTATGTGTTTGGTAACTTCAAATGTGTCCTAACACTGGCAATAGAGCGTTACGAGTGCAACTAACATATAACCAACTACTATTTCACCTTTTCAGCACGGAAGAGTATCATTAATGCTTTGATAAAAAGCACAAAATGCGAAATAGTTAGTGAATGTTTAGTAACATTCTTCTCTTCACCATTGGTCTACTACGCTCACAACTATTCTATGTGTTCGTAGTGCAATTCTGCGAAATTCTCTTCATTCGTAACTTCCTGTACCTTGCTGGTCCAGCTTCTCCACCAAACAACCAAACAACTTATTATTTCTTTTTCCACAAATGAAGCACTTTTTTGTTCCACAATTCCTCCCGGCAAATGCAGCTCACCATCATCGCCACAGAGGAGAGAAAAAGTTATTCGCCAGCAAACAACCACCAAAGTCGCAGTTGGTAGTGAAACAGTAGTGTACCACACACAAACACGCACACACAAACATAACCTATTTTTGCTGACAGTTTGCTGACGAAACGAAAGAAAAAGAGAGAAAGAAAAAGACGCACCACAGCACAAACTGTCCACCGAAAAAAGCAAACCAAAGAAATGATGCCGCAAAACAACAAAAAGTACGGGAAAAGGTGAGAGAAAAAGTAGAATTTGAAACAAAGTAAAAATCATCTCCTTGGTGTGCGAAAGGAAAAAGTTCGCCGGATCTTTCAACCGGACAGTAGTAGTACCTCGCATTTTGTGGCTGTGGGGCAAGCGAAACCAGTGGAAAAGTATACCACTCCCGTGCAAAGACAACCGATTTGAAGGGTGTTTATGGGAGAGCAAGTTTAAAATTTATTTCAAAAGTTGCCGTTCGATTCCAGTGTGTCTGGGCGTGTGTGTGTGTGTGTGTAAGTACAGCCTGCAGCCCCGGCTGTCACGGTTTGGCATTGTTTTTGAATCGTAGATGCCACGCGGTTGGCATCCAAGAGCACCATCCCGCCTGTTTTTTATCCACCAAACCAATGGGACAGTTCTTGCCTCTATCCTAACCATCGTCCTCTTTTTGCTAGAGCTCTGATCTGCTCTGTTTGCTACGCGTCCAAGAACAGGGAAAGAATGTTTTGCAGGACGCGGCGTGAGGCGAGTAGAAAAACAGCAGTAGTAACAAACGCCAGACGGACAAACACTGGCCAGTGCCGTACGAGAAGTTGGACGGTTCTTTATACGTTAAGCGTTTCCATTTTTGGTGCCTTCTTTTTTATGCCTTCCCTGTCATCCCTGTGTCACCTTGTGTACCCTAGGACCCTAATGTACAGCCAGAAATTGGCAAATCGAACGTAGAGATATCAAAAGGCGGAAGCAAGAGTTCCTTTTTGCTGAAGGAACCCCTCACGCCGGAGGAAGTTTTTTTTTACTGTTTTGTTCCCATTCAGCAGCAAGTTCGCTTTGCTGCACCACACGACTTCCGGATCCATTCCATTCAGCGTCCAACGCCCGGGCAGGCACCCACCGACCCACAACAAAAAGACGGAATGATATCCTCTCCAAATCTCTACCGGCCTGCCGCTGCTTCCTCGTATCCTTTACCGGGGATGGAAGTTTTCAAGTAAGATTTGATTTATACCGTACCGTACCGTGCTGCCGACCAAGACCGTCTCCGTGGATGGGAAGATGGAACTGACGGAACTGAATCAAAGATTGAGCAATAGTCGAACCAGGAAAGAAAGAAAATGGCCACGTCTTGCAGTTCTGTAAATGTTCTATCCTGTCGCGCGCTGTCCAGGGAAAGGGAACGGGACACGAATGGAGAAATAAATTCTACGTTCGATCCTATTCCATCATTTCAAAAACCCACGCACATACACACATACACAGGGAGAGAGGGAAAGAGATAAATCCTGGGATATAAAATATCGATGATTAAGAGGAATTTATTAATGAACTTCTCGTACGGGATGCGCTCAAAATGGTTCGCAGTGTGACAGATGGACAGAATCCTTTTCAATATGTGAGACGATCTTTTGTCCAGCTGTCGGAAAAAAGAGGGTTTGATAACATGAGGATGACTCCAGATTGGGTCTTCTATTTTCAGTGTCTGTTACCAGATAGAAAAAAAAACTGTCACTTTCGCATAATATATTTAACGCAAAGCGTATCACTTCTCGCAGCTCATTAGCTCCTAGGTTTGGCAGTGCGCACACAAAGGTGCCCTTTCTTAAAAGTATGCCATTCATTATGCTGCATACTATATCGCCTGCCACTCTGTGCTCGCGAAATCAACTACCACCAAAGGGCAACGCACTGCACCATCAGATAACAAGTGCTCCAACCTACCCCCCTGCACCAAAAGGAGGACACTTTCAAGAACTCTCCAAAAAGCATCCGAACCTTCTGCTCCAAGGGGACCCCCAAAATACGTCCTACTCACAAAGTCCCCTCGCTTATCCGGATGCCATCGCACAAGGACACACACACACACACACTTTCTTCCTTGCCAAAAGAAAAACGTGCCATCCCTACGACAACGACGATGACGACGACGACGACGACGCTAACGCGCAAAAAGCCCCGGAAAAGAACGTACCCAAACTCCCTGTGTCACAGTGTTTTGCAGTTGCAACCAGCTGCAAAATGGCGGGGAGTGTGGGGTGGAAGGACAGCGAGAAACGACGAGTGCATTTTTCGCGAAAAACACAATATCCGATGAAGAGGCACTTGAACCTCCCCGGAGCAGGGTGTGGTAAAGGGGTGAGCCGGGGCTTCAGATTTTTAAGCCCGTTTGGGTGTAATGAACTGCGGAGTGTAGTGCAGGAAGAAAAACATCCCTATTCTACCACACTCAACATGGGTGGTGGTACTACATTCTTTTTCTCTTGTTTCTTTGAGTGTATATCTCTCTGTGTGTGTGAGGCGTCTTGATGTCCTTGTTGCACTTGAGAATTTGCTCAAATTTAGTGCGCAGAACGTCGTACCATCACACAGCTTTGGAAGAATATATTGAAGACATTAAATGTGTGTCCTAGGGAAATTGTGGAGGAAACTTCAGGAATGTAATAACAGACCCGAATTCAACAAGATCTTGCTGATGTATTTCAGACAGAGCAGAGAATACAATCTTCCCAATCGAGAAGACCCAGAAAAACTGTCAATAGAATTAGTACCAGGTGAGGTTCCCATCAGAGATAGGAAGTCCTCGTCGCATCATTATTCCCAGCAAATTCTACCAACCTCCCGGGGTCCAGGTGTTGCTGATCGAATCCAAATCCCAAAAAAAAACCTTGTCGATCATCACTCACACACACATAGAGGCCGTCGTTGTTCCAGACATCCGGGGATCAACGTTTCAGGCAGGAAGAGAGAATAGAGAAAGCGAGTGCAAAGGACACGGGAACGCTGTGTGGTTTATGTATTGGGTTGCATTGTGAAAGATGAGAACCGTCTTCTACCGTCTAGAATGCAGTTTGGGATTTTCAGGTTTCCTTGCCTTTCCCGTTTCGGTTGGGATTTTATTTGCAGCGGTTCAATGGTTAATGAACGGTGTTTGTGTATGTGTGTCTTTCGGACCCGTTTCGGATAGTTTGCTTGATCAGCTTGAATTATGTGATCGAACAATCGAAAGACATTTCACGGGACCGAAAAGCCTAAGGCCTAAGGCCTGAAATCCTAAGGCCTGAAAACCTTCGACCAGCAAGATGAGCAATGAGGTCACATTAGTTTCTCCGTTTTCCTGTGTGCATTCACCCAGCTTACGGGCCATCATTACTGCAATGCTTTGCCGTGAAGCTAAATTTATGAATTTATCACTTCCTGCACATACAGAGCGTTCAGCAGCGTTCCACTGCTTGTGTGTGAGCTCTGAGCGCGCTCTCCGGGACGACGCGAGGTGTGGTGTTATCACTCGCAAGCGCGCACGCGGTTATCGCCGCGAGGTTCTCCAACGGACCGAACCTTGCCCGCTTATCGGTACCGTTTCATCATAATCGTAATTGAAAAATCAAAATACTCCAACCGTACGATGTATCGGTGTTAAGCTGTAGCTTGGTAGCTTTGGTTGGTTGGTTTGGCAGGCAGGGAGCTGTGCAGAGCACTGGTTTGATAAAGTCATTTAACAATTTTAATCATGGTTTGTTCTGAATGGGACTGGAACTCTTTATGTGCCCGTTCCCAGGCAGAGCGTGTATTTATCTTTTTAACTTCAATGCACCTGGTGGAGCAGCCCGGGTTCGCTCTAGAATTTGATTGGCTGTCTATCGTACCGTTTCTTGTGATGCCATCTGCTTCACCTGCTAGGTTTGGACAGAAACAAATTGCAGAAACACTATGAGCAGAATACTTATTCCTTATCCTGAAGAGCCATAAAAAAGAGTGTCGGCATGGCGGACTTCGGAGACTTCAAGGCTGCTTCCTCGGGACACTTTCATGCACCAAACGTTTCACAACACCCTCACTAACAGAATAGAACCCCCTGCCCCCTCAAAAGAACACGTTGTTCGCTTCATTCACTCAAGCACTCCTATTAGAATCCTTTTTATAAAATTAAACATTCGCTTTCGACTAAACCACGTAAATGACACCTTCGAGCGGCACACCGTGGTTGACATTTCGTTTTCTTACTCTTTTTACACCGTGTTTACAAAGCCTAGTTTCCCAAAGCCTACTTAATAAGGGCGCACGCACTATCCACGATGCGTTCGAGCAAACCGGCACCACAATACCAACACACACACACACACACACACACAAGCAACAGCACACCGGAACAACTTTCAACGCGTTGCGCGTATGTAAAACCGACACACAAAACTACGTAATGGGGCACAGGCGCGCGCACACACACACACGGTGTAAAACGGCTAAAACGGTTTGTTATCACACATTTTCGTTATCGTCAGCACGTCATCCGCGTATTGGAGCCGGGTTTGGGGTCGTGGCACAGTGTAGGGCCAGGTAGGGCCAGGGCGCGCGCATTTGCACCGAACGGTGCTAGTGATGGTGGCCATTCTGACATTAGGCAAATACACACCGACACACGGACACACACACACACGCACATACAAAGGCACACACAGCATGCTTGGACGCAACATTATGGTTACAGGGCGCACGGCAGCATTCGTCTCGTGTGCGCTTGATTAGAGCCAATTGATTTGATCTAAAATTGTGTGTATCCATCTGGAGAGCATTTCGATTTATTTTATTTGCTTCTCCTTTTTCCTTTTTTTTTCTATCTCGATGGGATCAGCAGCGTTACTTGGGGCTTCAAGTTCCACGGGCAGAGGGTTAGCGCATATAAACGTTTCTGTGGGATAGTTTTGATCCTTGTGAAGCACTAGAGTCACGCGGCAACACTGATTAGCACGATTAACAGACTATTTATGCTCAAATAAATTCACTTTTCTTACTATCCTGATCCTGATATTATTATTTATTCACACACTGGCGTAAAATACACTACACTCGCTTAAAACAACCACAGTTTGCTATCCATTTTCAAAGCCCAAAACAAGTTGCCGTTGTTGTATTACAAAATCACACACAAACACCACACAAAACACACCGAAAATATCCCTAAACTCCCTTTTCACGGGAGATCTTATGCCACCGGAAGACACTGCACCACCGCCGCCAAGTGGTTGTGTTTATATCCCTCCCCTTCCCCCCTTCCCGGTTAAACCTTCCCACACAAGATACTCACATTTTACGTAGCACTGGTAGAATTCAAAACCCAACACTCGACGCGAGTACGGACGGCGTACATCCGCACGCTTTGAGAGGCAATTTTGAAATGGATGCTCAGGCAGCGAACAACGGCAGCCGGCGGACGATCCGAACGCCGAAAGCCGAAAAGCGGCATGCGTTCGGCCGGCACGCAGTTCGGGCAGTTCGGGTTGCGTTCGGGTCTGCCGCACGCGCGCGCTTCCTTCACCAGCGTCTCCGGCAGCAGCACCAGCACGCATTTCATGTCCGCTCGATGCACGGCTGGCGCTTGGATGGGACCGCCAGCCGGCGGGAGTAACGAGGAGCGTTGTAAGAGTGCGCTAAACTACGTTTACAATAATTCTAGAGTTTAGGGAGTTTGTTGGGTTTTGTGTTGGATGTATTAGAATGTATGAAGTAACATATTTTAATTAAAAATCTACGCAATATTAACATAAAAATGAAGAATCTACTTAACAGACAATAGAGACTCTACAATTTGTAGGAATGGAGGCAGAATAAGCAACAAGTTAAGCCTTTTTATCTAACTTTCTTTCAAAGTCTACCAAAGAGAATAGATAAAAAGATATCTAAAATATTCTATTGAAAGATCATCCCATCAATATCCTCAGATATATCGCAATATCCTTAGTTATCCCTAAAAATCCCAAGACCTGATAACTTCTCAATAGTACACATCCTCCTACTAACTGCATCTGCCCGCCGAAACTCGTAAATCTTCGTATTTGTTTCATTGTTTCTTCAGCTCAGATTTACTTGCCATTTCTCCCCACACATACATAGCCAAACCCCACTTAACGTTGATCCGATTCCTCTCGCCACCAACCCGTCCACCAAACGCTGGATGCTCCAAAAATGTTGACTTCTGAAACTAACGACCGCTGGAGGACCTCTCCTGTATGTTTTTCGAGTGGGCATGCCCGGAAATGAAGCATTCCATCGGTTTTGGTTTTTATATTTTGATCCACCGTAGCACACGCCGCGTCGGAGTGACGAAGGAAGGGTGACGCATATCTGGACCCATGTTCGCCCCCCAAAAAGGCGAGATGGCGCATGAAGAACAAAGAAGCATCAGCGAAATCAGAGTGCAGCGATGCAAAAGGTAGCATAATTTATGGTACATTATATAATTTCTTCTTTTTTCTCTCGCTCTCTCTCTCTCTCTACTCAGTAAGCGTGATAGTACACATCAACCAGTGGTATTGAGTGTCCTTAAGGTGAAGAAGTGTTTCAAAGATCCTTTCCCTTTCTAGTAGTCGCTTGCCCATGCTGTTTGACATATTTGTATGCATCCTGTTTTTTTTTTTGTTCAAATATTATGTAAAGCGGGGACACTCCAATGAAGTTTGCGACCAACAAAGTTCTGCTGAAGACAGCATAATGTATGGGCAGATTTTGTAATGACTAATTTTTGAAAAGGGACTAAGGGCGTAAGAGTTTCAGTGTTTCTAATTGCCTTTTTTCATTTTCCCAAGCAAATGGGAACCCCAGTTGAAGAGATTTCCCCAAAAAGGATACTTGCATGAGTCATAGAAGCTTCCGTTATTGCTTCGTATGTAACAGTTTGTGACTACAAAATGCTCATATTCGTTGCAACAAATGCTACTTATTAAAGACAGTGGATGCTCAAAAAAAAATACGCTAACTAACGAATATAAATTACACAAGCCCTAACCAACAAAAAACTGTTGATTAGCAGAAATCGCCGTGCGTAGTAATCAAACGTGCGCACCTTAATTGAATGTTTATGCTTATGTTTTTTTGAGCCGGAGAAGATAGAGAGGGAGAGAGAGAGAGCTACTTTTGTGTAATTACTTTTGCAGCACTCAGAGTCCTTTGCTTTAACTCCTTTTGGGCCTGGCAGTTGGCTTCCAAAAGCTGTCAGCCGATTGTGACTTTGTGTGTGACGGGCTCGAGATCTTGCCAGCATTAGATCAAGCCACGCACACCCCAATTCCGATGATGCATGAGACTTAAAACCAATAGCTGTTTTTGTCTTCTTCCTCTTTCATCCTTTTCATCACCGCGCCAACAAACGGCAAGGATCTACGAAAAATGGCCACGTTTGATTGCGTGCGCTTGCAGTGTGTGCGTATGTGTCCGTATGCGTTTGTATTGGTTGATTGTGTTGTGAATTCGAAACTGGCGAGGAACACGACCCGCGGGGAAAACTCGACAGAGCACAGCACAGCGAAGTGACATTAAAAGCGAAACGCACAAGGGAGCAGCCACCATGGAACCGGGGAATGGTGGTCCGAAGAGAGGAAGAGCCACTAATGTATGTGTGTGTGTGCGTGCGTGTGGATGGGTCGTGTATGTGCACAAAAGAGGAACAAAAAAAAAGGTGGGACGGGAGAAAAAAGGGAAAATAGGTACCGAAACCCGGAGCAGCTGGCACGTAAAAACGCCAATCAACATTAAGTCCTGCCCGGGTTTTTCGATGTTGTTGCTGCTGCTGCTGCTGCTGTTGTTGTTGTGCTGTGCATGCTGTGGTGGTAGTGTTCGACGAGCCTTACCGCGCGTAGAACGCGATCCTCACGTGTCTGCCCCGTCTTCCCTTCCCGGTGGGTTTAATCAGGTCCAAATAGTGTGATGCATTTTTCAAACCAAACCAACCAACCGGTGCAGTTTTCCGTGCAGCCTCGGGAAGATGGGAGGGGGGGGGGGATTTGCATCCTTTCCTGACCGCCGACGCATTTTGGGGACGAACACAGATGGAAAAAAAATGGTCGAGGAATATTTAAACGCAACGACACGCATTGGTAGCATGAAATTAAATTTGTACCATTTCCCACTCCCTGAGGTCCTTTTACGTGTGAGGCTAGTGGAGTGTGCGTGTGTGTGTGTGTGTGTGTGATTGTAAAGAATCTTCTCCTCCTGACCGGGCACACACACTATCGATAGAGCGCATCCTTTCATTTCGATTCCAGCAATTCATCTGTGCAGCGTGTATGAAAGGAGCCTCTGCTGTCCCTTCGACCATTGCAATTGAAAATATGGTTTGGCCAATGTTACACAGCGAGAGGGAGAGAGAGAGAGAGAGAGGGACACCATGGGCAAGCGTTCAATGCGAATGGATAGAATGAATTTCATGCTACATTGGGGGAGGTAGAATTGCACATCAAGGTTGGTGCTGGCTGGTACCCGCCATCGGAGTGCAGAGGAAAGTGCAATCGAAACGCACGAGAAAGGGAAATCGGTACAGAGAAAGGGTACCGGGAGCGTGCACAACAATAGGGCCTAGGACCTGTGGATTTGTATATTTCATTCGACAATTTCCTCCAAAAAGTAATATGAAGATGCTCCCGCTTTGCTGCTATCTTCGGTGTTTCTGCCTGTCTGTATGTTTGCATCCGGATCGAAATCTAATAGTAAGACGAACAATTGAAATTCATCTTAATAAGAAAGTGAGCTGAATGGGGCTTCAGAATTGGAAGTTGGACGAGATTGGTTCTGATCTTTTTTTTTTATATATATTTTGTGCACTGACTAGTCCAATGCGTATGCGTGTGTAACGATGTGTTACAAATCAAGGCAGAAGCATATTCAATTGTATTACTCGTATCCTTTTGATATTGAAATCGACATTTCTTTTATTTTCAAGCTACTGGATCTTTTATGAAATTTCATTTCATTTTTCTCATTTTTTTGTATTACTTTTATTTAATGTGCATTTACTTCGTTTTCTTGCTGTGTTTGGTTTACCAGTTTTGTATTTCGTGTGTATTTTGTTTACTGCTTTTCGCTCATTTCTCGTACTTTAACTTCTAGATATTACATTTCGAATTTTCTCAATTTATTTTTTTAGCTATTTGTTTTCAGGTTCTTAGTTTATGTTTATCTGTTCGTTTATTTTCTTCTTTTTTTTCTTAAATTTAATCAATCTATTTCCTACTCTATTGTTTGTCTCTTATTTTTGTTTTTTTTTGTTTACTCCTTTCATATTTCTATTTTTCTTTTACTCATTTTTAATTAACTTTATTTTAACTTTATTTTTGTTTCTTCTTCTTGCCATTGTTTCTCATCTTTTAAAATTTACATTTAATAATGTATCCAATCAATTTTACTGAGCTGTTTGTTGTGTTTTTACTTCGCCTGTTGCTCCATGTCAGCGTTTTTAAGGACTTTGCTGCATTGCTCTCATGTGGACGCCATTCTTTTCCCCCTTTTTTTGTTACTCTTCCAACAACCCTGCCAGCAAGTGTTGGAAGGTGACTTTTTAATCAAACATAAACATAAACACACAATGAAACATGCTCGCACCGATGCTTCATTAACCCATTTGCATTCGGTTGGCCATTGTCGTTTGTTTTCCTTCCCTGTTGGGCTTCATTACATTTCCACAGCTAGTTGCGAGGGCTTATGTTGCTCTCGCTTTGAGGTACTTCATTAATTTGCCAATTTGCCACCAGCTTCGCGTTTCCATAGCATGGGTCACACACACACTGACACGCGGTGTCCTGTCGGGTGGTAAAGGTGATCGCAGCTGAACCAGAACCGACCGACCTGTCAGGGTCACTAGCTGATGGGGTAGGGTAACAGGGTGTCGATGTCGTACGAGCCCAGAAGCTGCCCTGTGGGTCCGTTGACCGCTGCCGTCGCCGGTAGCGCGGGTCATGTAATTACTTACTTACATGAGTGGTGCCTGTTCGTTTTTTTTTTGCATTCAAACTTCATTTTCAACAGAAAAAAATGAGCCCTCTCTCACGAGGAAATGGTCGATGGAAAAGCGGTTGCAAAATAGAGTCAATTTTTATCTGCTTTTTTTATACTGCTGAAAAGCTCAACCGTTGCTCAGCGGCTGTGCGTGCTCAGCCACGTCTCGTCGTTACACGATTCGGGCTGACCGGGTATTGAAAAACATTTATTTCTGTCCGCACTACACGTAACCTTTCATGTAGTAAGGCTTCTTCAAACTATCAATTGAAGCAAATGGAGGAAAAAAATGGCACATGAAAAAAAAAAACAATTAAAAGCCTTAACCTCATCAACAACAATGCATCCTCATCTTGGGCAAAAGAAGAGTGGATGAGGCATTTTGCGCCAACCGACTGATAGGAGAAGGCTCGCTTCCTTTTTGCATTTGTTGTTGCGTACCGTCCTTTTGTTTGTTTTGCATTTTGCACAAGCCAAAGAAATTCCTCATCCAAAGCGCAATTGCAATTTGCAGCGCAAAATGCTGCCGCTCCACGGTGGAGCAGGGCCAGGGACGGGCTGGGAGGTTTCAGCAACTGGCTAACCTCAAACAAAACGAACAACGACGCCTTATGTTGCTGCTACCTCTACTCATTATACAGGCGAGCGTTCCACACCAACCGACGTACCAACTGGCACCGCACGGCACCGCAACAGGACCTCTTCAATAGCCCCGCAGGACGAAAGTTATGGAGCAGCAGATAGCGGGAAATAATTCTTATACACAGAAACGAAAACACAGAGATCCACCTCCACCTCCAGCTCACAAACACATTGCCATGGAGCTGCCGAATGGACAAAAGAAGGATAGTGGAATCGTAGAACGAGTTTAAATAAAACCCCCTGACAAACCGGACAACACAAACGGTGGCCACAAAAACGCAACAAAAAAAAAATCCTCCCCATAAATGAGTATCAAAAAGAGATAGCGGAAATGGTTGGAAAACATAAAGCGGGCGAAAAAATAGTTTTAAATATATTTTCGAATGCAACACAATACACGGCGAGTTTGCTCCTGCTGGAGCGCTACGGTCAGTCAGTCGGTCGGAAGTTTTGTGTCCTTTTTTCCCCCCATTTTGTTTGAAGCGCAGAAAGGAAAAAAAAATACACAGCTCCAAGGCTACCGAATGCAGGAGCTGCTATGATCATAATTTTTAGCACGCTGGTTGATTTCTGTTTCTGCGCCAAAACTACGCGCCGCTTTCAAGTTAGCCGCGCGATTTCCAACCGGCCCCCGGGGAAACGGCACACACGGCAAAGTGGGCAAACGAAGCGAACGAAAAGCTGACCCACACCGGGCCGATTGTAATTCAGGATAACAACAGGACACTTTGTTGCTAAACATGTTAAAACAAAGCCCCTCTCTGTCCCCAATACTCACTCTTTCTGTGTCTTCAACCCATGTGTGTGTGTGGTAGGGACACTTTTAATGAGCTGATTATATTGCACCGATAAAGTCGCAAGGACCCCCTCGGGGTGGAGCATGAAATGCTACGGACCGTGTCCAAAAAATGGCAACAACCTCCCCTCTCGCCATATGTGTTCATCTGTCTGTGTGTGGATTTGCTGCATTTGGTAATGCGTTTTAGTGGTTTTTTGGTCGGTATTTGCAAGCGTTTCTAGAGATATGGTTGTGGGGAAAATAGATGAGAGAAAATAGCAACAGACACAGAAGAGATGGTACTCTAGAGTGTACAACAAAGGCAATCGTAATATGAATGTAATATGTTTCCAATTATACTGCTCTTTTCTGTTCATATTACAGTAAGGATCTCCTCTCTAATCACATCGTGTGCTGGGTGCAGACGTACTTCCCAAGCGACAAAACTAACACAACATGCTTTCTCGCTCTCTCAGTTTTACTGATCTATTGGGTATAGAATGAGAAAGCATGTCGATTTTGTTAGTTGGGTTGATTTCATTGCTCTCCTAAAGAGGATATAGCTGACCACACGCGGTCCAGTTGGGAACTGAACCAAGTCCATGCTCTACAGAACCCGTCGCGTCTACGATTAGACCAACTGACCGCCCGTTCGCACGTCGTGATGTAGGCTAATATAAACTAGAAGATCATCTTGAATTTGCTAATCTATCATTTACGTTTTTCACTCATAATTTTGTTACAATCAGTGTTACGGACGGTGATAGCCGTCGTCATAAAATTTTACAAAATGATACTTTTTGAAGCATCGCATTCTAGATCCAAGCATTCATTCGACAATCACGGAGAAAAAAATTTCATTTGACACGATGATATTTTTCTGCTACAATCATTTGACTTTTTGATTTTGCCGTACCTCAAGTGAACTGGATCTTCATTGAAAATGGGTGTTTTTCGTGTTTTCGCGTGAATTTCTATACTACTAATTTCTATACTACGAATTTCTATACCTGTAAGATAACACCATTTTCCTGTTAGACTGAGTGAAAATATGAAGTGGTCTAATGGCTAAGTATCGATAAATGCACGATTAAGCAGTTCTGGCATCTCATGAAAAATTTCAAATAACATTCATTCACAAATGATTGTCGCTTTTGGAAAGTCGTGTCATGGTAACCATGAATATCATGATCAAAAAATGATTTTGACACCCGCTTACTGCGAATATCATAAAAAAAATATCGACAATTAACAACACTGGTTACAATATTTGACTGCACGCTAAGTTCCTTCAGAAAACTCTCCAGTTTAAATGCATTCATTGTGCATTGGGAATAATATTCGTTCAAAAATGATCACCAACACACAATCACATTCAATGCAGCACGTGTGCATGTGCAGTAGGATGCTGAATATATTTCTCCCTAGAAAAAAAAAAGACTAACAACCTCGTCTGTGACATCGTATCCTATTTTTCCATCGTCCTTTCTCACACACACACAGACACACTACGAGCTACATTTTATTCACACATCAAAATTGGGGTTGAAATTTGAATCGAGTTTTAAGGGATGCATTTTTGCTGCAGTGGTGAGTGTGTGCCACGGGTGTGTTGATAATGAAACAGTGTCCAGTTTCAAAAGCGGGCAGGCACAAAAAAATCCCATTGGACTATTCGGAGGTTATATTCGGACAGAATAATACATGCAGCTACTACTGTGAATTGTGCATAAAATCCATTACAATGAGAAGCGGTAGAAACAGTCATACAAAAAGGGATAGCAAAAACGAATCCCAGCGCCTGTCCTTGGTAGTGGTGGTGGTGATTCGGTGTTCGGTCCTTTGTTGGGATGACGGGCAGCAGGGAATAGGAAAGTTGTCGTACGAATTTATTCATCCACATTGTTTCGCGAACAAATCTTTCTATGCTGTGGAACGAGGAAGGTTTCTCTTCCATCGCAAGATCGCTTCATTATCACACGATCGTATATACGGTGCTCTGCGCGGCTAAGCTACAATTTCGCGATCAATTATGATCTTTTTTATTCATGATTTAGCAAGCTTAAGATTGCGGGTAAACTGACCGTAATTTTTTTTTTGCTTCTTCTCTCCCTTTGAACACACAGAACAGAGGAAAAAAAACCTAGGAATACTAAAACCTTCTTGTTGTTGTGGTCACGGATGGAATACCGAAAGCTCGGGGCAGAATGCATTCATATTTTTGCACGCTTCTGGTTCTATCGGAGCAAAACTGCATGAGAATATGTTGCATACACACAGTGTGTGTGAGTGTGTGTGTGTGGGTTTTTTGTTTCTTCCTTTACCACTCGTTTTTCTAGACAATTTGCTCCATTTCTGGGCAATCGGGTAAGGAGAGCTAGATTTTTTTTGTTTAGACTTGCCCCTTTTCTGCTCTGTTCTCGCCACTCATGTGCATCCTTGTGTTTTTTTTTTGTTTTATTGCACACCACTTTCCCTGTAACAAAACGTGTAGAAGTCATCATATTGTTTAAAGTTCTACAACTTTTCTCCATGTGTGTGTGTTGTGCTTCCATTACGTAAATTTGCATCTTCTCCACCGTAAGCTTGCACTGGTCAGCAATTGCAACGTCAGTAGAGTTGTAGTTCACAAAGCACACGTTCGCATGCCTTTTTTTACATTGTCCGCTTCCCGTCCGCACAAAGAAAAGTCCGTTCAAGCGCGACGAACACCTGTGGGCAGCTAGAATGTGTGTCTGAATGTGGTACGTTAAGCCACGATATAAAAAAAAACCTTGTAGTTAAATGTATGTAAAAAATATTCCCCACCCTGAGCAATGTGCTGACGGATGGACGGATGGAATAGAAAAGGCTAACACTCTGCGCGGATAAACTCAGTGTTGCAAAAAAATTGAGAAGGACGAACGCGGTCCATGTTTGATTTAATGAAAAAGTGTTCGTTCTCAGTTTTCTTCCCTGTGCTGTGCACGATACGCTCTAAACAAAAGCTCAATTTTATGCTTCATAATGATTGCCGGAAAGGCTACGGCGGGAAGCTGTGCAACAATGAAGGATGAGTTTTCGTTTCGGCTGGACAACTTTGTACAGCTCTCGTTAGGAAAGCTTTAATTGCTCGCTTGTGTTAACTTGTGGTTTTGGTACGAATGTAATAGTTGTGCTTTTAATTTTCGTAATTATTTTCTATTTCCCATGTTGTTTTGAAAGGTGTTAATACACTTTGATATTAATTTCATAGTTACAGATCGCTTCATAAAGTGGTGCGTGTTTTATAAACTATTTCCCAAACAAAACTACACACAACTGCACGAGTCAGCAACACACTGTAAAAACTGCACACCTTTCAAAACAATCAGAAGAACCTCCCCCCGCATGCCCCAAAGCCAGGGCCATTGCCATTTTCAATAAATTTCACCACCTTACGGGCTCACCGAAAGCTGTGGCGCTTATTGCGCGTTCGCACATTTGACACTGGCAGCCGGGCAGCATTAGAAGACGCTGCTCCCGAAGTATCAACCGATGCCTGTCAGGGTAGAATCTCATGCTTCTCTTCTCTTTCGTTCTAAATAGAGAGAAAAACAAAACAGAAAACACCCATCTGCGAAGTGGAAACGATGGCCGATGGCACTTCAGAATCAGAGCGAAGACGCTTCCGGGGAAGAGTTTGCAAAAGTAATGAAAATCACGAAACGTGAAAGAAAAGGAGCCTGTTTTGAAGGGGGAAGTGTGGAAGTTTGGATATGGGTTTTTTTTCTCCCATTTTCGCCTTCAAATACAGGAGCCAAACTGAAAAAATCCCAACCAGAGCGGGCGCCTTCGCCATCAGACACACGGCTTTGGCTTTGTTTCTTCCCACCCCTTCCCAGCGAATGGAGGAGCTCTGTGGAAGTTTTCCTAATTTTGTTTGAATTTAATCGAAAGAATTTTTATTTTTGACATCTCCACTACCGGTTTCTTCACGCTTCATACCATATCCAAGGTGCTGCTGATGACACCTTCATTTCACCGGTGGGGTGTTTATTTAAATTGATCCAAAGTTGTGGTGTGAAATCTGTCGAGCGCAGTTGGTCGCTGGGAGCGCTGTTGGCTGCATCGAACACGTATGTGCAATATATTTATTTACTTTTTCCCTCCCTCACACAAAGCGGCTTTCCCTGCCGCTTTTTATATTACAAGCAGCGCAAAATGAGTTTTTCCTTGCCGCGAAAATGGGCGAAACGGCTAATCGAAACAGCGCCGTAAAGTGTGATCTTTACTGCCACCAAGCAGCGCACCGGTGAATGGGGCCACGGGTCCACTTCATGCCAGATGCTTCACGATGCGGTCTTTCATATTTCGCATCAGCGGCCCATTGCTTTCATGTTTTTCTTTTTGAAAAAAATGCATACAAAATAGTGATGAAATTAAACTCTCTAAAGGAAAGGGCGGTTGTGAAACTGAAACAAATGTGTAATTATTTCACTAAAACCCAATCAAAAGGATACTCACAATAATGGTTGCTCATTGGTCACTTTGGAGTGGCAAATCTCTCCCACAGACCACAAAGAAGTACACCCTTTCCTCAGACCATCGACCGCCCAACAGTCGCACAAATAAGGGCTCATAATTTGCACACTTGAGGTCAAACAATCCTGCACAACCACGTGCATTCTTGCATCCTTCGGCTTTCCGTGCACGAGCCCCTTTGCTTGTCTAATAGCCCAAATTCACTTGTTTCAAGTCAAGTTCACGACCATGTAAGTATTTCCGTGCGTTTATAAAACACACCGTTCCATATCCAACCAAACACAGAACCGACCCCTTGGCACTTACACACCCCATCGAAGGTAAGAGAACCGGGCCAGTGTTGCACTTGTTGTTATTTTCTAGTAAAAAGTTAGAGCTCAGCTCATTGGGGAGAGGACGAACATGCAAGCAGCACGAGCAACGAGCGCAGAGGGGGAAAATAGAAAACCAGCGCAAGGGGCTACTACCCTTAGATCAACGCCGGGGGTAACGCTTTCCCCTGTCTGCGCTGTTGTGCCACGGTTGCACGGCAAGGGGGTTGAGAAACAGACGCAAATTTGTTCAAGGTCAAACCGTCCGAAAATCGTAAAACATCGTGTGCGAGGGATTTCAACACACCGTCAGGAAGGGAACGCCAACCTGCCCCGTTCGGTCGTACAAATTATCGCCACTTGTCCTACAGGAGGCGATACAGTGTGTGTGTGTGTGTGTGTGTGTGTGTGTGTGTGTGTGTGTGTGTGTGTGTGTGTGTATGTGTGCGTGTACCAGCAGGGTTTGCCGATTTGCGCGTCGAACGCGCTCTCACCTGCAGCGTAAAAGAAATCTTCCCGCTCTTCTTTTGTCTTTACTCTTCCCCTCAACCGTGCATTAAATCCGTATTTTGAGGAGAGTGGAGAAGATAATAGGGAATACCGTTCCGGGGGGGCTTGTGGGGATTTTGGGGGGAAACCCAAAAAAAAACAACAAGTGCGCAACCCAAATTAACGGGTAAGGAGTCAGGGACAGGCTGTCAGGGACCGTTTCCCGTTACAGTGGGGGGTAAGGATAACTGCATATGCCCCGAACCGAACCGTTCAAGGACCTTCTAGGGCTCATTGTAGCTTTCATTACACCGTCCCTGTTCCTGACACGGAGGAAGATGCTTTTTTTTCTGCCGTGCTTCCACATGTGCGTGATCAGTTTTTTTGCGACTTTTGCTTTGCTTATCTCTTTGCTCTTTCTTGCTGTTACTGTGTTTTTTTTTTTTTGTTCGGAACGTCATAGTTGCATGACCTAACGGAACAGGTGTAGGAAAGGATCCAATCAAACGAATTCAGTCAATTTTTAGTTTGTATAATTAAGCTACAGAACAGAATATGGAAATTGTTTCGTTGAGTAAATCGCTTAAAGAGATATAAAAGAATATGAAAATATCAAAGAGAGTTATAATAGTATAAAATAACATATGTAAAATTAAAGATAACAAGGAAAAGAAAGCAATATAGGAAAGAACAAAACATGTACAGAAGATTTGAAAAGAACAAAGAAGATAACAAGAACATAAATTATGAACAAAATGAGTAAAAACTTCCAAAAACAAGTAGAAAATAGGTAAACTAAAACTGCAAATGATCAAAATTCAAAACTTAACAAATCATATACAAAGTAACAACAATAAATTTAAAAAAAATACTACAAAATTCTACGTGAAACTTGAGCAAATGTGAAAAAATGAAGAAAAACAAAAGAAAGCCACAAATGCAAAAAAAAACATAACAAAAAAACATCGATTGATCAAACGCAACAAATCAAAAGTGAAACTTAACATGGCAATATCAATTTTATTTTCAAAACGGAGAAGAAAGAGAGAATAAAAAACTAAACATTGATACCATCACATACACTTGCAAGTTTCGTTTCAATGTTTCCCGCCAGCAAGAGCATAATTAGTCGTGTGCTTTAAATTACTATCCTTGCCGAAATGTCGGACATAAGGCAGCAAACAGCGACACTCCACAGTCTATAACCACCTTCTTGCAGTTCCAAGAAGAAGAATGGCCGAATTGGCAATGCTGTCGGGCATGTTGTGCCACCGTGCGATACGATCGACTCGTCTTTGCCTCGCAGAGAAAGAAAGAGAGAGAGAGAGCTTCAGCAAAAAGTTTGTCGAACTTTGTCCAACAATCTTCCGTCAGGGTTGAGTAACCTCACTGTGCCTGTTCCGTGCGATTGTTCGCCCGTCTGCCATGTTACTGCTGGCCAACACACCAGAACACCAGAAGGTCCTTCACGCAAAGAAAAGGATGCAATGCAATGCAGAGAGCAAGGATACAAATTGTTCTCTCCTCCGCTGCTGTGTGTGTGTGCTCGTGTCTGTGTAAAGGAACTGTTGGCCCCCTTTCCCTACAATGGCCGCCAGGTATCAGATGTTGAACGTGTCTTCCCGAACGGCTTCAAAATCCGCGCCACAAACACAAACGTTCACCTTTTTTCCGTCCTGCAGTGCAACGATCCGGAGCGGAGCAGGAAGAAAACCAGCCTGGGCCAGAACAGAAGGACACCAGTTGGTCGACACACAGACCCGGGCCCGGTGCAGCTCGAAACTACTGCAGCACCGTCGGCGTCAGGTCATCAAACTTCAGGCGTCCTTTTTTACCTTCCTTTTTTTGTTGGTTGCTGGATCTCTCCTTACCAGTTGTCACATGTTCTGATTTGTTCCGTCCGCTTTGCGCGACTTCCATCACTGCCGGGGTCTTGTTTCTTCTGCCTTTCCTTCTAGTTCCAGTTGCGTTAGGTGCTTCTTATTCCCGACCGTCTGGTGCATTTCAATTTTTGGGCTTCCAGCTCCAGCTGGTTCTTGTGCTCTATTTCTTTAGCTCTCTCCACCCAAGGCACTGCACACACTAATCGCCAAAACCCTGCGCTGTCTTGCAAACGGTCGCAGCACTGCCACAGAGCTGCAGAAGAGGGCACGTGGCTGTTCCGACGGCTTTTAATACTGCTCAGTGAATGATTGAGCTCTTCCTGGTTAAGGACTTTTGGGTGAAAAGCACCGAAACCAGCAAAGAATGGAAAAAAGCAGAAAACCACGAAATCTACACGCCTGGCCATCGTTTGTGGATGTGAAAAATGGGCCCTTGTTCGGGATGTAATTAGGATTTTATGTTAATGCATTCTCCTATTCCACGAGGCTTTTGCCGTTTGCATCTGGTCAGTAAAAGAGAGAAAGGGGAGGAAAAAGCAAAGAAAGGGGAAGCTTATGTGGCACGCGACCACCAAGTTCCATCTTCCCCCAGTCAGACCAGGAGCCTCGTGTGCAAGTGTGATTTTAACCTCCCGGAGGGTGCGAAATGGTGACTTTCGATAAGATTAATACACCGATCCATAATGGTCGTTCGAAGCCGTTCAAAACCGTGCCCGATAGCATGTGCTGCCTGTGTGTTTGCGCGATTAAATGTATCGATTTCAGTGCGGTGTGTTTGTGATAAGATTTTTAGCGAAACGGGCGCTTTAAACTCGCTCGTTGTATCCTGGTCACGGCACCAGGTTGTTTTGCTACCAGTTACAGTCTTCTTACAACCGGATTAATTGTTTAATTAGTTATAGGAGAATCAATTGCTACTCAAGACACCTTCCACAGCCTTTAACGGACTTGATCCGGATGCTCTAGAACCTACGCTAGAACGTTAGCTGCACTCGTTACTATACCTAGTCTTATTTATTAAATCGTTCAAATGAGAAAATTATCTGCAAAATTTATTGACTTATTTATTTTTATCATCGCACCATCGGCACTTGCTGCTGCTGCTGCTACTGCTGCTGCTTCTAATACTACGACGCTTCCTGGCACGGTTTGTAGATGAACGTTGCCAGATTACACCTCGACAGAGAATGCTGCCTTGATTCTGTCCCTTGTTCTCTCTCTCTCTCGCTTTCTTTCAACCGTTTGCTTGCTAAATACATTCTACCTACCAGAAGGAATTGACACTCTGTGCCTATCCGCCCAACGTACTCTTGCTCTCGGTCCTGTCTTTCAGCCGTACCGCATCGGGTGAAAATGAGCAGATCAAGTACTTCAATCGTTTCCACCTTCTTTTTCCGCCATTTTCAAGGTTGATTGCGCGTCCGGAAGAAATGGGGCAGGGGAGTAGCACAGGCAGGACAGGATTCTAACGCACCAGGACAGTGCCATTTACGAAAGCCCAACTCCAACGCGCACCCGGCATTTGGCCGTAATTTCATAAACTTTATTTCCCCCTTCTTGCAAACTTAGCCGCGACTTGTCTCGGTGCTCGGTGCGAGAATTTTCGGGGGGCGTTTGTTGTTGGCAAAACACGCTTTAAACTTGCACGCTTCCTTCCGGTGGTTTGTGGGGGGGGATGGTTTTGAGGACGCTTGCGAGCAGTGTGTAGGAGAGGGTAAAGCAACGCTGATGAGCAACAGTGCTGGATGTTGTGGTGGAAGTTGCAAGAGACAATAAAATCGAAATGAAAAGTCTTTTTTGGTGATATTTGTTAGAATTTGAGAGTGAAAAATGTTGATTTTTTAATGAAATTGATACCAAACAACCATAAAGTGCAACATTTTAAGAGTGAACAGGTTGTTTATATGAAGCTTATTCGTATTTCTTTTACGTCTTTTTTTTCTATTTAATCTGCTATTTATCTACTCTCATTTGCCTATTTATTTTCTTGTTTAATGGTTTATCTCTTTTATCTAACTTATTTGATGTTTGTCTGTTTTCAATTCCTTCCTTCTTAAGTTTTCTTTTAACTGCTATTTCTTTCAAGTGTTTTTCAACGTTCTTTTGTTTTCACATGTTTTTAGACATTTTATGACTTATTTTATTTTATTTTATTTAGCTTATTCATATTTCTCCAGTCTTCTTTTCTTTTTAATATGCCATTCATCTACTCTTTTTTGCCTGTTTAATTTTTTGTTTAATCGTTCTTCCCTTTTATTCAAGTTATTTGTGGATTGTCTGTTTTCAATTCCTTCTTTCTTTAGTTTTGTTTTAACTGCTATTTTTTTTTTCAAGTGCTCTTTTACATTCTATTGTTTTCGCTTCTTTTTTGACATTCTATGACTTATTTCATTTTTCTTTATTTTATTTAGCTTATTCATATTTCTCCAGAGTTCTTTTCTATTTAATCTGCCATTTATCTACTCTCATTTTCTTATTTATTTTCTTGTGTAATGTTTCATTCCTCTAATTTAATGCATTTGAGATTTGTTTTTTTTCAATTCCTATTTTCTTAAGTTTTGTTTCAACTGCTATTTCTTTCAATTATTATTCTTCTACATTGTATTATTTTCGCTTCTTTTTAAACATTTCATGATTTTTTTTATAACACTTTATCTAGTCTATTAGTACACTAGTTATCTTTACTTACTGTCAATCTGTATTTAATCTGCTGCAGCTTTATTAACCTTTGCTCAGCTGCACTTTTTTCTATCTTACACTTACTTTTACATCCCTCCCTGTAACTAACCACCGGATGGTGTACGCAATGAAGATGTGACTTCACTGTCTTCCGGTTGGTTGGATTTTTCCAAACTACACAACCCAACCCAAAAAAAAAACCGACGCACACAAAGCACACCCGCCAAGACCTGTGAACCTTTCGAACGTTTAGCGCAAGAAGCGTATTTTCTAATCGAAATGAAATTATTGCATCGTAAATTCGAACACCACCAGAAAATTACCAACGAAAAAAAAAAAACCTCCCCGCCGGAAACGGAAGTCCCCGGTGTCGACTGGCGTAAGTTGGGGGCAAAGTCCCTGGGAAGGCCTAGAAGGGAAATTAAAACACGTTAATCAGTCCTGCGGCACAGCAACGCAACGCAAGGCTTTGATGAGCAGAGCAGCGCTGTGCGTTCCACTCATCGGACACACCGTTTCGGGTTTGCTTTTTCTTATTTCAAAAAAAAAAGAGCAGAAAAAATGGTGAAAAGAAAGGAGTGGGGAAGGAGAACAACCGACCAATCGCCCACCCCAGCTATGCCACAAAAGTTATGTTTCGCTTCTGGTCCGGCTGTGTTATCATAAGTATGATTCATGCTTTCCGCCAAAAATTGGTAAAAACCACCCGCGAAAAATGTGTCACGTGGTTTATGTTCCGTCGGTTTGGTTGGCCATTCGTCGTTGCCCTCTTCAACAAACAGCAGACGAAAAAAAACACATCCAATATACGCCAGTGCTGAGAAGGGGGGTGAAGAACGAGTGGGTGCTAAGGTTTATGTCGAGTTAAATCGGCCACACACTTTACGATCTGTTTCAACACATTTGGCACCGGTTGGTTGGGTGTGCGGGAGTTTTCCTTCTCTTTTTTTTCTCTCTCTCCTCATTTTCCACCGTTTTTGTTTGTCCCAAACGGTTCACGTTGGGCAAGCGATTATGGTTATGATGCGAATGCTGATTGCTCACTGTTTGGACGACGGACATAATCAGCTTTTTAGTGCAATGTCAGCTAAAGCTGTGAAGTGAAAACAGTAAAAAAAAAGCGCGCGACAAACTGGACTGCAATGTTCAAAACCTGGAAAGTCCCCCAACACCAACACCACCACCACCACCACAGATTGACAGTGGGCCACCGGATAATGGATTGCCATGGAAATTTGGCTGAAAAATATCACCTCGGCCGGGGCTGCATTGCCGCTGATGCGTAAATTATTTCCCATAATAACGCCCCAAAACAGCAGCAGCGGCACCGCGTGCGTTATGCGCAACGCTTTAGGTCAAATGTGTGTGTGTGTGTGTGTTTTACTTCCGTGTCAAGTCATCTCTTCCCTCACGCTAGTGGGAGGATTTCGTTTACGATTTGTTTGTGATGTTAGTGTAGTTTCCATTTATTTCACATCCTTTGTGCCAGTACTACTGCTGCAGATCATTTGAAGACCTTCTTCTTTTTTTTTTGCTTAGGTCATTTCCGTTTTTTTCATTACTAATAATCGAAATAAGTTTTTATGCGCTTATGCGCGGGGCTCTGGTTTGACTCTTCGGCAAAGCGATCCTGTGAGTAATCGCACAGCGTACCAGCGGAAACTGCACCACAACAGCCCCAAATGCGCAATAAAACTTCCCGCCTTCGTGGCAGTATTTTTTTTATTATTGAGAGATTAAAATTTCCCGTTCAATAGTTGCCGATTGGGCTGTGGTTTTGTTCTTGTGATGACAATGTTTACAATGTATTTTTACGACGGTATTAAACTATTTTTCGCAAATGCAGCTTGCGAACAGGCTTTATGGCGATTGGGCATCGGGAAATAGATCTATAAATTGAATATAAAATTATGGTTTGTGGGTTGGAGATTCGAGTTCTGTTCGATAAGTTTGGCTTGCAGGGACAAAAACCTTTGTACAACCCGAATAAATTATTAGTAAAATTTATTCAAACATTTGTTATTCATCGCTCATTATCCTAACCATGAATAAATGCATCATTTGCTGGCAAAAAGATCAATCACGCTTATCTTCTTCCAATGCCCGCAAATGAGCTAACACTGCCTGATGCATTTTTCCTATCCACAATGCACTCGTTGTGCAGCAGTGCAGTGCTGTGCTATTGCAGAGCAGAATGCATTTGCCCGCAAGAGAAGCGAAATGGGGGAACAAAACACAGAATCTATTCCCCCTTTTTCCGATTCGAACCAAAAACCCACCATAAAGTCCTGCAGCAACACACCACACCAGCCAGTTAGCTCTAGCGAATTTCGTTTGGCTTTTCCGTGTCGTTCGAATGCAGCACAAATACACACGCACGCACACTTGCTTGAATTGAGACGAACGAACGGTGGAAAACAAAACTTTTCGTCCCCTTTTTTTCTCTCTCTCTGCTTCGAAAAAAAAGAAAGGATAAACCCCCGTGATACAGCCACGCGCGTTTCGCATTTCACGCGGTTGCCAACGGCAACCGGGAAAACTTGTTTTCCGCTGCGTACTGGGTAGCCGTATACGCACCACTACAGTGAAAGAGGGAATGGTTGTGTGTGTGGTTCGTTTCAGTTTGCCGGTTCAATTGCAAGCAGCTGACACGCAAGCAGAGTATTGTATGTCCTTACACCAACACACACACACAGATACACACTCTAGCATGAATGCATCCGGTTTCTGGCGCCACAGTTTTCCACCACTGCCTTTTTCCTTTTTGCGTGTGTATGTGTGTGTGTGTGTTTGTATTCTGATCAAAACATACTCACACTCCGCCAGCAGTGGTTGGTGGCGCAGGCTTTGATGGTGTTGGTGTTTGCGTAAGGATTTCTATCGGCAGCAAATGCCTACCCAGGGCATCAACCACCACCACCACACGCAACAAGGGATGAATCATGTTTCGCTCCGCGTGGTTTGATTATCCACACACAGCGAGCGGGCGAACGAACGAGCGAGGATTACTTGGGCGAAGCGGTTCGTGTGCCTTTTCCCTTCTATTATGTGTGTTTTTTTTTTTAATTTAAAGAAAATGCATTTTCTTGCATTTTTTACAGCATTGGAAACGGTCCATCATTGCAAGGTTTAGTTTGAAAAAATGCGTCTTCATTAAAATGCGCTTTATTTTCGTTCTTTGCATCATGTTGCGGGGGCCACTCACAACGGAATTGCGTTTCATTTAATCCTTCTTTAACCTTCAGTTAGGATTTGAAAATAATAGAAAATTGTGTGGAAAATCATTTCTGCTTAGGAGCCACAACTCAAGAATAGTTTTGATGCTCTATTTATGTATACAAGAAACAAAATATGACTTTTCTTACTTTTCCATACAAACTCAGCTCAATTTCAATAGAAAATCTTCATCGCTGCAAGTGTCCTTCTGCCCACTTCACGCACAATTCTGCCAACATTAACCTACCAACCGCGTGCTAACTGGTGGAAATGACCCCACTAACCCTCCCCATCATCATCATCATCATCTTCATCATCCATCGGGACTGAAAGAAATGCCAACAAAGTCAGCGACCGCACACTACCCCGCGGCTCCCCGCGGCATGCTTTCCTTTCTTTTCGCTTCTAAGAAAGCGCTGCCGCCACTCAAGGAACCGAAGGAACCGGCCGTTTGTTGGGGCAGTAAAATCGATTTTTTTACACCCTCCCCAAACCACCCGCCATCGCTTCCGTTTTCCCTCTCCCCGGTAAGGTGCAAAAAGAAATACGCACTTTTCGCACGACTTCATCTCGTACGCAGGAAGCGAACCTGCCTGCCTGCGCCACGCCACACGCATACACGGGTGAATCTCTTACAACCATTGTGTTGGAATTAGAATAATTATTTTCGAACATAAATTTGAATTGCATAAAACAAAGCGTTAGGAAACTAAGATTAGGTTATAAACTACTCGACGTTAGAAACTGCTCGATCTGCTTGAACTATGAACTGCATGAATTATTATATACAAAAAAGGACAAACGAATATACAGTTGCAAACCGACCAGCGATAAAGGTGTACACTTTCCTATTCAAATTTCCTCCAAATATCACAGCCAGCCCCTTTTCGTGAATATATTTCACATTTTTGGTCCTTCGAGCCGGATCGTGATATACGGAGAAGAAATAAGTTTCATTCTGCATCAAGAGTGGAATTCGGTATTCGTCGTCAAGTGTGCAAGTCATTCCGTGACAATTCCCGCCATCGCATATCGCCCCGCATCAAGGGCAACGGTCGGTTACACGCCATCATTTTGAATTTTGCGCCATCGCTTTGTTCGTTATTTTCGTGTGATATCGCAGTATTTTCTTTGTGCAATGGATAAGAAAATTAAGGCAGTGCAACTGAAAAGAGGATCGCCCTGGAGAACATAAAATCGCTGGAACGGTTCCAGGCGAAATATTCGAGTGATGATGCCAAGCAGATTCCGGAGGTGTTAGAAGATCTGGCGAAACATAAGGAAGAGTTTTTCACCGCAGTTTCGAAACTGGAAGAGCTTGAAGATAAAGACGAAGCGGTCGAAGCCAGCATAATGGAACGGATCGACATTGAAGAACGCTGTCGCAAGCTAAAATCATTTCTACGGGAAAGACAGCCAAAGGAAGAAGGTTCGCTCAACGATACAACGGGCTTGGCTTTCTCAACGCTTGCATTCGGTCGACCCCACGCGCCAAATTTACGTTTGCCCAAAATCGAACTTCCAACATTTGACGGAGATCACACAAAATGGCTTTCTTTCCGAGATCGCTTCATCGCAATGATCGACGCTTCAGCCGAGCTTCCATCTATCGCGAAGCTACAATACTTACTGTCATCGTTGAAGGGGGACGCGGCGGTACCCTTCGAGCATACACCTTTAACGGCGGACAACTATTCGGTTACCTGGGCGGCGCTTCTTAAACGGTACGACAATTCTCGTCTTTTGATTCGCGAATACTATCGCAAATTGCACTACCTTCCGGGAGTGCAATTGGTGTGCGTTGACAAGCTCACGCACCTGGTGGATGAATTCACCCGCTTCGTCAACGGGTTGAAAAAGCTGAACGAACCGGTTGACTCGTGGGACACACCCCTCTCAAACATGCTGCTGATGAAGTTGGATCGAGAGACATTGTTGGCTTGGGAGAAACATTCCGTGCACTTCACGACGGACAAATATAAGGATGTGATCGACTTCGTGCAAGATCGTATCCAAATCTTGAAATCGACCAACAACTTCGTGAAGGATCAAGCAGCTAGTGGTATCAAGGTGGCCGGTCTCATTCGTCAACCAGGGCAACGAAGATTCATCGCGAATGCAGCTACATCTCGCTCGGCTCCTGCTGCATCGACTGCGCACACCCAACAGCCAAAATGTCCATTGGAGTGTTCCGAAGACCACACACTGCGCAACTGTCCAGTGTTCATCGCCAAGGAGGTCCAACAGCGACGGGACGTCGTCGCATCGAAGCGGCTGTGCTGGAACTGTTTGAGCAGCAATCATCAGGTTAGAGCGTGCAAGTCGGATTATTCGTGTCGCACGTGTCGTGAGCGTCATCACACACTTCTACATCATTCACCACCCTATGCTCCACCCGCAACGGTAACATTGTCAGCTCAGTCGAATGAAGACAATGTGTTTCTGGCGACGGCAAACATCCAGATCAAGGATGACTACGGGAACACCCATGAAGCAAGGGCGTTGTTGGATTCGGGATCCATGTCGAATTTCATCGCTGAGGAGTTCGCACGGAAACTGCTGACGAGTCGCAAAAGGGTCAACGTCGCTGTATCGGGCATCGGCAATGCAGTACAGCAGATCAAGGGTTCCATCGTCGCTACCGTTCAGTCCAAGACACAACCCTTCGCAACGGAGATGACTTTCTTGGTTCTGGACACGCCATCCGCAAACATCCCTACATCACCAACGGACGTCTCTTCATGGAAAATGCCGGACGTGGCATTGGCGGACAGCACCTTTAACAGTCCGGGGCAAATCGACATCGTCATCGGAGGCGATACGTTCTGGGAGCTCCACACCGGTCGCAAGTGCTCTATCGGTAGAGGCAAACCGTGGCTGGTCGAAACCCACTTTGGTTGGGTTGTCACCGGCAACACTCATCATTCGTCAGTCGGTCCGCGGCTGTGCCATCTATCTGCATACGACACCCCACTGGAGGAGACCATGCAGCGGTTCTGGGAGAGTGAAACCATAGCCGAGGATCCTGTGCTATCGGTTGAGGAGAATGCTTGCGAGAAGCATTTCGCAGCAACAACTGTTCGCAACTCAAGTGGAAGGTATGTCGTTAGTTTGCCATTTAACTCCAACCCTAATATCGTTTTAGGAGAGTCGAAGGAAATAGCCGATCGCAGACTGCGTTCTATCGAACGGCGGTTGAACACCAATGCTAAAATGAAAGAAGAGTATGTGAAATTTATGAAAGAATATGAGCATTTGGGGCATATGAAGCGGCTTACCAGTCCTGCAAACGATTCGGTAGAGCATTACTACCTCCCACATCACGCTGTCGTTAAAGAGTCAAGCACAACCACGAAGGTGCGTGTCGTGTTCGATGCATCCTGTAAGACTTCGAGTGGTTACTCATTGAACGATAAACTCTTAGTGGGACCAGTCGTTCAAGAAGATCTTTTATCGATTATCCTTCGGTTTCGTTCTCGTGCCATTGCTCTCACTGCAGACGTAGAGAAGATGTATCGGCAAATTTTACATAGCCCTCATGACCGTAACTATCTACGCATCCGGTACAGAGAACATCCTGCAGATCCTATATCGACCTTTGAGCTACAGACGGTTACGTACGGCACAGCCTCTGCTCCATTTTTGGCAACCAGGACCCTCAAACAGATTGCTCTTGAACACAAGGAAGAGTATCCTTTGGCAATGAACGCGGTCATGAACGATTTTTACGTAGATGATTTGCTAACGGGTACCGATGATTTGTCCGAAGCAATCGTTATACAAAGGCAAATCTCAGACATGCTAAATTCAGCTGGTTTCACGCTGAAGAAATGGGCATCGAACCGCTCCGAAGCATTGAAGAACGTTCCTTCAGAAGATGTGGCGGTACAACTCTCGCACGAGTGGAAGAGCTCGAAACAAGTATCCACACTAGGCATCGTTTGGGAACCGGCAACTGATACACTACGGTTTCGTATTGAGATACCACCTACAACACCCAGCATGACGAAAAGGTTAATTTTGTCATATATCGCCAAGATATTTGATCCCCTCGGGCTACTGGGCCCAACGATCATCATCGCAAAGATGTTCATGCAGCAACTATGGGCTCTCAAGATTCATGGAAAGGCATATGACTGGGACAGCGAGCTACCATCGCACTTACAGCATGAATGGTCGAAATTTCACTCTACATTATCTTCACTACGCAATTTGACAGTCCCACGGTACATATCGCAATGCACGGCAACAAGTCTGCAAATTCATATCTTTGCTGACGCATCACAACTAGCATATGGTGCTTGTTGCTACATTCGGGCTGAAAGCATGGAAGGAGTCACCGTGCAGCTGCTAACAGCCAAGTCAAAGGTCGTTGCGTTATCCAATTCACATTCCATAGCTCGATTGGAATTATGTGCAGCACGACTAGCCACACTTCTTTACGAGAAAGTCCAGCAATCACTGAAAATTTCTGCTACCACCATCTGTTGGACCGATTCCATGACTGTCCTTCACTGGCTGAATTCAGCACCAAATCGATGGAAGCCCTTCGTTGCAAACAGGGTTGCAAAAATTCAGCACACGGCTGGAATACAATGCTGGAAGCATGTTCCAGGCTCGGACAATCCAGCAGACGACATTTCGCGAGGTTTAACGCCGGAAAAGTTGCTAGTGTGTGAGCGCTGGTGGCACGGGCCACATTGGTTAGCACGCAACTCGGAAGAATGGCCACAGAACACACCATCACCAAGCGAAGATGAGAGCGCAGAAGAAGAAAAACTATCGTCACGGGTTGCAAGCACAGCATTAATCTGCGAATTTCGAAACAGTTTGTTCTCACGATTTTCGATCTACCACAAACTGCAAAGAGTTGTTGCACATTGTTTGCGCTTTATACAAAACGCAAAGCGCTGCGTAGGAAACAAGGTCCATGCTAAGGATATCCCACCGCTCACTGTAGACGAACTCAAGGCGGCAGAACTCAAGTTGTGTTATCTTTCGCAACAAGACCAGTGGCGCGTTAAACGGTGGGCGGACTGGGCGGCCGCCAGGGGCCCCGGCGATCTAGGGGGCCCCGTCATTGTGGATGTTCGACTTCGTATCGATTCTACCCCCCCCCCCCCTCTGGATGGGACTTTTACCATCTATTTCAAAAAGACTCATTTTTAATTAATGCATTTTTCCCATCGCTTCACTCACTGTATTTTGTCAAGGGCCCGAACTGAAATACCGGGGCCCCATACTACTCAAAGCAGCACATTAAATGTTCTAAGAAATCTGCCAATACTTGCATCACAGTCGCAAGCGAAGAACGCTGCGACATGCGCGCACAGCTCAAATCAATACCTCATCATCGTTGTCGCAAAGTATTGGACAGAGCGAGAAACCGTTAATTTTTGCTGGTGTGGGTGGCCTGTGCACGAGCACCCAAACCCAAAACCACGCAGAGCAACTTGCTGCTAAAATGGAATGCACAGCACGCTGCGCTTAACTACCACCGAAAACCCGTTACACAACACAATCATACAACACACCCAAGCAAAAATTTAAAGACCCCGAAACACAATATCAATACACCGACTCGTAGCCGGTAAAATTAGCAGGAAAAATTGACTAACATCAAGCAAGCAACGGTGCTCCAGTGGGTAGAGGTTTCATTCGAGAAACGATTCCATCGATATCGATGTGTGCGCTTTTCAATTTGGCTGGGATGAAACGTGCCTGCGCTTGTCTGGGGCCCCTATACTTGTTTTGCAGATGTGTGCCGAAAACAGACAGCTGTTTTCACGCGAAAAATGGTATTCACATCTCAAGCCTGAGATCGTGGAGCGTGCCTGCTTTTAACGAAAAACCTTAAATTTTCACGCGGGGTCCTACTCAACTTTTGTGGTCAACTGACAAATAGGGGAAATCGGGAAGGGGTGGTATTCATATGTCCAAAAAGGAACTCGAAAAAGGAACATAGTTGTATTTACATACAACTTTTTGCGTGAAGACAAAATAAAAAACCGTTACAGCTATACTGAAGCCAAAACTCAAAGGTGGTTTACGGGGCCTCAACGATTATGTGAACTCTTCGATGAAGGGGTCCCGTCGGTAAGGGCCCCGTCGGTAAGGAGGCCCCATCAATAAGGGTCCCCGTCTATTAGGGGCCCCATCAATAAGGGGCCCCGTCTATTTGGTGTCTTGGTGTGGATGGTCCGTGCTCGAGCTCACCAAAAAAACGCGGAGACACTTGCTGCTAAAATCCAATGCACGGAACACAGGACAGCGCTGCGTTTAACCACAAAGAAAACCCGTTGAAACAGCCACAATCACAAATCATACACAGACAAAAATTTAAAGGCCCCTAAACAAAATTTCAATACACCGGCTCGTAGCCGGAGAAATTCGCAGGAAAAATTGACACCAAGCTCGCGTTGCTTTAAAAAGTCTAGGAAGATCGTTTGGTCAACGGTCCTTCAGTGGGTTGAGGTCTCATTCGAGAAATGGTTAAATCGATGTCATTGTGTGCACTCTTGGCTGGGATGAACCGTCTTGTTCTTGTATACGGGGCCCTGCTACCGCTTTGCGATTTTGTGTCGAAAGCAGACAGCTGTTTCACACGAAAAATGGTATTCACATTCCTGGCCTGGGATAGTGGATTGTGTGTGTCTTTTAATGCAAAAACTAAAATTTTCATTCTTGGCCCTAATCGAACACATCAAGTTTGTGGACCGAAGAGAAGGGGAAATGGGAAAGGTTTCAGTTAGAAGGAAGGGGGGAAGGGTATAAAAATACTCAAGGAACCTATGGACCATGTTCATTTATATATGGTTTTTATCGACTATTTCAATTTTTGCGAATACAACAAGACCAAAAACCGTTACAGATGCATCTACATCCAGCCATAATACGAAGAACAATCTCCATTGCCTCGGCCATTTGGGGGCCCCGTTGATGATTCGGTCGATTGAGGGGCCCCTTCCATTTGATGTTGTCAACCTAATATATCCCCATTTTTCCCCGGGGGTTATGTTTACAATCAGATTTACTATTACTACCAGACCTATCAGAAGCATATTTATTTTACTTATCAGAAGCATTTTACTATCAGAAGCAGAAAACATTTGCCTTTTTAACATGTGCAATATTTTTGTTTACCATGTGCACCTTAGTTGGAAGCGTAGAACGCTGCGATACATGCCCAGAGCTCAACACAATATCATTTCATCATCGATGGCCCAAAGCGTTGGATCAAATGCATTGAACGCTACGCGCGAGTTGGGTAAAGCGAAATCCGTTACAAGAGATGCCTCACACAAACTACATGCACATACGACATTAAAAGGCTCCGAAACCGATCTCAACACAACGGTTCGTAGCCGTAGAAATAAGCAAGAAAAATTGGCTGACACCAAGCACGCTCTTTTTATCTGTTGAGGTTTCATTCAAGAATCGATTCCGATGTCGATATGTGCGTTTTTTAATTTGGCCTGTGTGTATGTTATCACGCAAAAACTAAGAACTCGTGCCCCGGCTAACCTTTGGGGCCCCAGTTAAAATTGTGGACTGGACGAAGTGATGGTGGAAAGGCAAGCTGTTGAAGGGTTTGGGTCAAATTTGGAAGGGTCGACGGAAAGGAAATATCGATATGAATGATCGCGTAAAATTTGAACTAATTAAGCTATCGGCAAAGTCCGGCCCACCACAATATGCAGTCAGGCCCGAGAAAATATTTGCGCGATTTTGAAAGATAGGAATATCCTATTTATTAAAAATTAACTGAACATATTTTAATATGACAATTCATATCGTTGAACTATTCCAAATTTGATCACCATAACATGGATTGTCGGACCAATCAATATGGTCAAATTTGAGGAGAAATTAGAAAATAGAAACGAATAATTCCATAAAAACCTAACTGTTGATTTTACGAGAACAATGGTTACACTCTATTGCTTTTTAAGGATGCAACGATTTTCTTGGAGCTTTTTTTTTAAGAAATGCACTATCAATTCGTCTGACCTGGCCTTACTTGTCCGTGGCCTCATAATAGTACTGAACGATTGTACGTTTGTCTCGATATTTTTCAGCTGTTAACTATTTTGTACCATCTCCAGATATATCCTAGAAAACAATTTGAAACATGGAAGGAAGGGTACGTTAAGAAGCGATATTGCGATTTTGCTTTATTGTTTTGAGCTTTTTATGACTTTTGCACACTATGCTGCAGACTCTTAATTGAAGAATCTTTACAATCAATTTTAGTTATTGTAATTTAATAAAATGAATTTAAAACTTGCTTGGATGATATAATAATCTAAGAAAACCAATAACCAATCGCATTGTTTAATAACATAAATATCATATCATTTTGTGTATTAACTGTAATAATATAATAATATATGTGTAAAACAAATGCATTCTCCTGGCCCTCACCGCTCGATCATTTAGAAAGCAGCTGATCTAAAGCAGTGGTCTCCAACCTGTGGTCCGTGGATTACTTGAGACAAACATACTGCAATACAAGGTATTTCCAGTTACTTTCGAATGAAAATATTGTTTTTCCAGCGTGCAAGAAGTTATCGCTTTGACCGATTGAAAATGAAGTGGCCGTAATTCGAAGACAGACGGTACTTCAGTATTCATTGTAAAGGTAAACCAACGTAAAAGCAAAATATTGTTTTCATGTTATGCTCACGATGACGATTTTAAATCAAATCGTCCGTATTATGAAACACGAGCTGGAAATTGTAAAGTAGGAAAGAAAATATCGTTTAGAACCATCGTTCTTGTCCATAAAAGACAAACGTAACTAGCTTAGCGAAAACGATAACTTTCCGACCTTTAACTTCTATTGAGTATAGATAAAACCAACAACAACGATCATGGCAGGTCAGATTTGTTCGGATTGTCAGGATAGGACTAAGCCCATCCATCATCTATCGACTTCTCATTTAAGGATTTTACTTATGTCCTCCTACCCAAGGTAAGCCCTCTAAACTCCAACGTCCTACAGGTTTTTATGATCGCCTAGACCAGGGGTCTCCAAACTTTTCAGTTCGCGGGCCGCATTTCTTCGTAAATATCGTTGTTGAGGGCCATTTACGCGTTACTTTTGGTAATGAGAACGTTTAAAACTTGTTTTGACAAGAAAATACTTAATAAATGTTTTAAAGTTCTGCATTTTTCTTTTATAGTAACTTGATTCTTGTCTTGGTTTAGTAAAATTTAAAAAAATGATGGAAACTGTCAAACATATATGATATTTACATTATCCTTTACAACATCATCACGGGCCGCATTATAGGCTCTCGAGGGCCGTAGTTTGGAAACCCCTGGCCTAGACGATCAAGTGTCGAAAGTCCGCTTCGAAACAGTATCCACAGTACCCAAAATTTTAACATACCACAAGCCTTTCTGATATTAATGATTGTTAAGTCATTACTATCGATTGAAAATTGGCGAAAAAAGTATTAAAATTGGGGTTTTTACTGATGCGCGGGTGGCAGTCCATTCTGCTTATGTTCATCTCTGTTTCATAAAGTTTTATACAGATGTGAATTGTATTTTGTCGAAAGAAGTTTGTTGATTTGGTATAATGGGTATTTGGCCGAATACGCACCTAAAATTTATCGGGGTGTCTGTAAGCGGTTACCAAATCAAATTTTTGTTCATCACGAGCAAGTGGGCTTCGCAGTATGTTTTCCTTTGAAGCTCAGACGTGTCGTTTTGGTAGAATAAATAGCTGCATTTTCAGTAATTTGTTTTACTGATATTCAGTACCATGTATTACTTAATAGCTTTCAGTCAAAAATGTAACTGCAGCAAACTTATACAATTTGCAGTGTATGATTCGTACACCAAACCCCCCCCCCCCCCCGCGATGGATTTGGTGAAGGGGCCCCGTCTACCATAACGCCTAGGGCCTCGGAGAGGCTTGACCCGCCACTGAACAAGACACCTTTTCCGAGGAGATACAACACCTGCAGAAGGGCAAAGAGATTCCGAAGAACTCCAAACTGAAATGGATTTCCCCTTTCATAGATACGCAAGGTATTCTGCGCATTGGTGGCCGGCTCAGTAACGCACATCTGTCGGAATCAGAAAAACACCCGGTAATATTATCATCGAAACATCCACTGTCCGCACTACTAGCTGTTTCGATACACTTGAGTAAGCTGCATGCTGCACCACAACTGCTTTTAACAACACTACGCCAAAGCTTTTGGATAATTGGCGGTCGCAATTTATGCAAGTCTGTGTACCACAGTTGCCACGCATGTTTTAAGGCCAAACCCACACTTCTTAAGCAAAGTATCGCCGATTTGCCAACATCACGAGTCACACCAACAAGACTATTCTCAGTATGCGGAGTAGACTATTGCGGACCAATCTATATAAAACAAACCATACGCAACAGAAGTCCGATTAAAGCATACATCGCCATATTTGTATGTTTTTCAACAAGAGCGGTACATATCGAACTGGTTGGCGATTTAACATCAACAGCATTTATCAATGCACTTCGTCGTTTGATTGCACGTCGTGGTCAAATCAGTGAACTGCATTCCGACAATGCAACCACCTTTAAGGGAGCGGCACATGAGCTGAATCGCGTCTACAAGATGCTAAAGAGCGACGAACACGATCGAGCTGCTATATTTGATTGGTGCGCGATGAATCATATGAAGTGGAAGTTTATCCCACCAAGAGCACCACATTTTGGAGGTTTATGGGAGGCGGCGGTGAAGGCAGCTAAAAAGCATATAGTCAGAACAATAGGAACAACAAGCATCACACAGGAGAGCATGCTTACCCTACTTGCCCAGGTAGAGCAATGTTTGAATTCGCGACCAATTACACCTCTATCCGATGAGCCGTCGGACTTGGAACCATTGACACCGGGACACTTCCTCGTCGGTGGCAATCTGCAAGCGGTACCAATCATCGATTACACCGAGACACCGAGCAACTATTTGAGGGAATACCAGTTGGTACAAAAACATCTGCAAACCATTTGGGCTCGATGGTATCCGGAGTACCTGCAGCAGTTACAAGCTCGAGCCAAATATTGCAACGGGAAATCAGCGGTTCTGAAAGAAAATACACTGGTGATTATTAAGGAAGACAATGTACATCCTACCTCGTGGCCGATGGGGCGCATCGTTGCAGTACACCCTGGAAAGGACGATGTTGTTCGCGTCGTTACACTGCGCACTGCTTCAGGGAAGCAAATCGTCCGCGCAGCTAATCGTCTGGCAGTTTTGCCTAATCCGGACGTAATTAGCAACTTAGAGCAGAAGGAAACCACTGGCACTGAGTAACGCGCAGCTGCAAGCCACGCGACATTGTTTACATTTCGCACTCATGGCAGAACAAGATACACGCAACACACATTCACACATCTACACACACGAGCAGTATGATAGGAGATAAGCGTCAGGTTCAAGAGTCGAACTTTTTTTGAATTCTTTTTTTGAACTCAGTTTTGAATTTATATATTGCATGAAATTTAAAGAAGTTCTTCTTTGGTGGCCGGGAATGTTGGAATTAGAATAATTATTTTCGAACATAAATTTGAATTGCATAAAACAAAGCGTTAGGAAACTAAGATTAGGTTATAAACTACTCGACGTTAGAAACTGCTCGATCTGCTTGAACTATGAACTGCATGAATTATTATATACAAAAAAGGACAAACGAATATACAGTTGCAAACCGACCAGCGATAAAGGTGTACACTTTCCTATTCAAATTTCCTCCAAATATCACAGCCAGCCCCTTTTCGTGAATATATTTCACACATTGCGTTGATGCATGCTGGTCGAGGGGGATGGTTTCTCGTAGTGCGTAGTGCATTCTTCATCCCTTCCCTCCCCCTTTCATTTCGCATTTCTAAGCGAGTGGAGAGTTGAATTGGAAAATGCGTCATCTCAAGCAATCCGAGGGAAGTTCGTTCGTTGGGCTGAGATGGTTAAGATGAATCCATAACAAAGGAAAGGTAGAAGAAAGGGGAGTTTTCTGCGTGTGTGTGCAGAAGAATAAAGCACGCACTTTTTCTGCAAACGCACAAAAACATAACCCCACATCCCCTTTGGTGTGCATCCTGTGCTTAACGAGGATGCATTTATAACGATGCACCAACGTACAGCTCACGCCCGCTTCGGTTGCACTACATCGTACGGGGGATTGGATTGGGTTGGTGGGACTCAAACAAAGGATATAAAGTGCTCACAACACACGCTTGACAGTTTCGTATGCGTGCTCGATGCAAACCCATAATTGCTAACCCCATGCAGCTCACGCTGTGCAACCTGCGTTTCTTCGGATGCAACTCACGCCCGTTTCAAGCCAGAAGGGAATATTGAGGATTGAGCAACAAAAAGCAACGAAAAAAAAAAGCTCACAAAAATCAACCCCGTTACAATTCTTAACGAATGTTTGGATACAGTGCTGTGAGTGTGTGTGTGTGTGTGTGTGTGTGTGTGTGTGTGTGTGTGTGCTATCGAGAAATTAGGTCGAGAGGATCGCATCGTTGTATGCGTCGCCTGGTTGGCTTAAGACAAATGCAAATCTCTATTCAGAGCACTGCGGTGCAACATTGTGTGCACTTTTTATGGTACAGATGTGCAACATAAAAGTCCCATAAAAGATGTCTTTTTTTGGTTGTTGTCTTGCAACGGTATTAATTAAATTGGTTTAATATTATGTGTTATGAATTATGCTTCCGGGTATTATTCGTTCATTTTCATACAATTGTCACTTTCTGTTCTTCGTTTATTGAAGCGGAATAGCAAATTCAGAGCGCTAGTAGGCGTAAAATCCACCATTTTGCTTGACTTATTACAAGCTATGCTTTACAAAACTAACTTAATGAAGGCTTCAACGGCTCTTAACGTTTGCATTAGTAATAAAATGTTCAAAAATTTGTTGTTTTTTCATGGTTTCACCTGAGCTTGTTTTTGCAAACATTTTTCCACATAACCTATGAGTTTCTGGGCAAAATCTAACACCTCTCTAGCAGTCAAACTCTAACCGTGATGGCAAAAAAAGTGAAGCGACTTTGTTTAGAAGCGTGTGCGATCAAAAAAACTGCATCCCGTATCGTCTAAAACGGACACCGTGCGGCAGTTTGTGAACGTCGTGTAAGCCTGTCCCGGTATCTACAACATCTAGGCACTGTAAGCCAACAATCAGAGCACCGAAAGAAGCCCTGGCTCCTAATGGACAAACGATCCTGAGCGACTTGAGCTTACAAAGGAAGGATGAAAATGAGGCACCGAGAGACAAGTAGCTACATCGCTGCGTTAGAAGGTGGCCAGAAGATCGATACAAACCCGCCAAACAGTGAACTAGTACCTGGAAAACATAAACGAACCATATCAAGAAGCAGAAATCGGGTCCAGAGGCTTCGCAGCGGCAAGCAATGACGCCAAAACTCAATTCGATAATTTTAGACAAATTACGGAGTAATTTCTGTGATTTCCGACAGTCGGTGATTTAGTTCAACATACTCCAGCTGCGTCTCATCGAAATTGTCTGGAGCAATCGGATGCAAAAGCTCTACTCCAACAATGTTGTCGCGTAAACTGAGGAGGCACTGTGAACAAATCGAGGTTACAGTGAAATCTCTCTAACCGTCCGCTTAGAGAGATATGTATGTTGAGGAAAACTGATGAAGGTGTTGCTATGAAGTATCCAAAAAGCTAAGGGAAAAGCATGGCATCCTTTGACCAATATTTATGGCTGAAGAATAACATATGCAGCTCGGAGGTTATTTGCCTTCTTGAAAAGACATAAAATGTATGGAACATGACGGGACCGTCAAGATGTTCATCTTAAAGAATCAAAGCGTCTTAAAGAGACTACATCTTTGAGAGATTTCACTGTATATCTTCAAAACATTCCTGCACGTATGCTTTCTTCCTCCAAGGTGAAAATTCCGGACAACTGACGACAGGCAGCTCGCATGATCGTAGATTTATTTTAGCAAGAAAGCTTAAACAATTACCTTTCAAAGGATATTTATGGAAAGAAAGTAGTTCTAGAAAAATGTTTAAAGTTACTGTGAAGATTCTTACTTTAAACATTAACCTAGGTTTGCTACATTGTCACACAAGAAAACCTTTTTTGGACAACGATCACTTGAACCCATTATTTGAACAACCTTTTTTCCATCAAATTCCACCATCAAACACCCGTCACCATCTAACCACTGTTACAAGCTTATTATGGTTTAATCAACTCCACACGTTCCCTCTGTTGCCTTGCAAATTGCATTGTAATCATTTCAACTCACTTCCCTTCCCTTATTTGAAGATCCTTTGAACTTGTGAAGCGTTCAGCTTGATACATCCAACAACAAAATACACAAAAAAAATGCAATCACCCGCAAGGAATGTGCACAACCAGGCATACTGCAATAACTTTATCACCTTGCTCCTGACAGCTGACCCAGAGCCTGACCAAACAAAACAGCGCGGGCTGTTTTTTTGCTGTCCAAACAACGCCGTTAGGCCAAGCTACCGTTTGTTGCACATTTTTGCATTATCTTTAACGCAAAAAGCCCTCTCCCGTGTGTGGTTTGTCATTAATTTGTGGGAAGGAAAACCACCGACGGGTGCTGAAATTAAGGTTTCGAGGATTCCGTTATCAGGGAGCGAGAAAACGGTGCTTTTTTTCCTCCGGTCGTATGTAATTACGATTTTTGGTAAGTGCTGTTTGCAGCAGCAGTAGAAGTCGCAAGGTACAGGCAAGGTGATAAGAACGAGCGATCGAGGAACGGTTGTCATCGTTTGATGACATTTGTTCGTGCTTTGAATGCGGGCTTTGGGCCATCCTTTTTTTACGATGGTACAACTCGAAACAATGAAGAAAAAGGAAATAAACGGACGACGAACCTTTACTGGGTGTAAATGAGAAGATAAAGATCCACAGCACGGTAAGCTGCAGCTGTCTGGTGTGATCTGTTGGAGGTCGTTTTTGTTTTTTGCGCACACAAACCCCTCGCAGCTTCGCAGGTTCTGGGTACGAACATTTCAGCAACATCAGCCAGCAACGAACAGAACTCACACAATAGAGCTGGTCCGAGGTGAATTCCGATGCAGCCGAAGCTCTGCTCAACCTGAGACCGCTCTATCTGGTACGATCAGAGGCAAGCAACGAGAGCTCCTGCTGATCCCGAAAGCAGATCTCCGAACAATGTACCTTCACGTTGGTCTCGCGTTTTCCTTCTGTGGCTTCCTTCGAGCCCCTCTACTTGTGCGCAACGAGGTGTCTTCGTCCTTACGATCGGCAAACAAGGTGCTCTTAATTTGCAAAAAAAAAATAACACACACTGTACCACACCCGCATATGAAAAGCAAACAAAACTGCATCGAGCATGCATTAGCACAGAGAGAGAGAGAGAGAAAGAGAGAGAGAGAGGTTATACCTACTGCCCAGGACGAGGTGGCACCCTCAGTGAGAGGTGTAATCGAGCGAGAAGAAGGATTTTGTTCCTTTGCTTGTTGGAGGAAAGAAGTCCTTTCTTCCCGCAGCAGTCCCGCAGCCAGGTGGTGACGAAAGTTTGGGCCATACACACACACACACACACACACACACCAGACCCACACCATCTGCTGCGTTTGGGCCGAAAGGAAGCGTCGCCGAAGGTGGACGAAGGTGGGATCGGTCATCCTGCGCCCGCACACTGGCCTGGAAAGGTGTTTGCACTCGGGTCACCAAATTTGTCCCGCGTGTGTGAATAAATTGCTTATGTTTTTTAAAGCTTGTTTTTATGTAATTAATACTGAAAAATCACAATTCTTCAAAAGTGCTCATTATTTCACTTCCAAATAAAGATGACTTTCCAAATAAAGCTGACAGTGATGCATTAATATCGATGATTGTATGGAGATGTCACTTAATCAATCGATTGAATATGATTGAAGAGCCTTTCTCCGGCAGCAGTCCTTAATTGATTTAATGGCAACATTCAGCAGGGATATGATAAAATTACGCAGCGGAGTGACTTAAAGGGCCACACAAAGGGCACCCGGGAGGATAAAGCGCCTCTCGCAAAAGCCTTATCAGGATGTTAATAAATTGTTTCTTCTTCCACACCTTATCCGGAGTGAAAAGGGAGCTCCAATCGTTGCTTCCTGGGCGGAGAAATGAAGAAAGAAAGTGTGATGTTGCGATCGCGAAAATTATAAGCCTGTGTGTCTTAAATCTTGCTTCCTTCTTCTTTTCACCACCAAAATCCCAAAATACATCGCCCAGCCCAATAATGTATTTTTTCCCCATTTTTCCTTTCCCTTTTTGTTTGAAACTATCCTTCTCCAGGTCGGTGGCATTTGCATGCTTGCACGTGCGTGTGTGTGTGTGTGTGTGTGTGCGAGTGGCTCGTGCCACTCGGACGGCTTGCGCAACGGCCCATGTGCGTTTTGTGCGTGTATTTTTTGTGCGTGTGTTGTGCTACCGCTTCCAAAGACCGTCGCATCGAAGCCTACTGAGCACGTTGAACCGTTTCCTTCTACACAGAGAAGCACGCACACAGCCACACAGCCGGCCTGCGTCTGTATGCGTGCGTCTCTTTCGAACACACAGTGAAGCGCACGGAGGAACGCGCAGAAAGAGGAACGTGGAGAAAACGGCACCGCCGTTCACCAACATAAAACCGTGCCCCTTTCCTCCTTTCCTCGCTCCGTACGAGTCCGCAGTTCAATGTGTTTGATATATTATTTGTATAAAAAGGAGCAGATGTTGAGTTTTATCTTCCACACACGCTCCTTCCTTCCACATCCAGCCATTCCCACCGCTCGTTCGGTCCTTTCCCTGTAGGGTCTTTCCATTAAATTCACCCCGTCCCTTCTCGCCTCTACGCTTTCTCCTTCCGCACCACGGGGTCCTGCTGCTTTGTCATTCGCGCAGTGTAGCGCGCAGGACCAACGAAGCACGACCAGCCGGCACAGCGCACACATAAGGGCTTTTCTAGGTCGACCGTGTCTCGTTTTTTGTCCTCTCTCTCTCTCTCTCTGTCTTTCTCTCTCACTCTTTCCTTTTCACGTTCTCTGTGACATTCTGTGGTCCTTTTAGCCTTTGTTGCTTTTCCTCTCACTCTCTTTCTCTCAATCTATTTTCTTCCTCTTTTGTCGCCTTCGTTTTTTTTTCACCTCTAACTTTGTCTACATTACTAGTACGCGCGTTCAACGCACCACGTTTGCGCAACCGTGTACACGGTGTGTGTCGCGAGAGCACACGAGACAGTGCTGGCAGACGGGCTTGACTAACGCTTGACAGGCTTCGAGCTCTTGCTTTAGGATAACTTCACCTCCTTCAGCAACCGTTTTAAGGTTCTACCAACAACCACAGCAGTGCTCAACCACTGCCCAGCGTAATCGATCGAACGGATTTTGGGGGATTTTTCGGTGTCTTGCAGGGCGGTACAGAAGCTTCTTGGAGTGCGCTCTGAAGCTTGTTGGAGAACTTAAGTTATGAAGAAATTTGAAATGAATTATAAAGTAACATACACAAGCGGTAATGGGAGTTTCTGACATTCGGATCTTTCACAGAGAAACACTAAACAGGATTTTTGACATGATCAAGTAGAAAAGATTTCATGGAGCGGTGCAAAGTAGCTCTTTTCAACAAGTAGAGGACATCTGCTCAATGTCTGCTTAGCGAGAAGAGAGCTCTCTGTAGCTCCGTACGCTCCACACTGCATGTAGCTCAATACGTTCCATGTAGGTCCACAGTACTCTCCACAGTACTTTGCACGACCTGTGTAACTCTTCAAACTCTCGTCGAGCTCCACAAGCTCTCTGTACGCCTACAAACTGAAAAGCGTAGTTTACAGTATTGTGGAGTGTGAACTAGTGCGATGAGTAAAGTTGGCAAAAATCCGATAATTTTGGAACCGTCTCTGGAAGGTAGTTCCGCCCAGCATTATCCAGAGTCGTTCGGAATCGCCTGGAGTTGCTCGGAGTCTTAGTCGTCCCGAGTTGACCTTCGAAACAATGAATTTCTGATCACAAGAACATTGTACCGGACGGCTCCAGTTGACTCCGATCGACCCTGAACGACTTCGAAGGGCTCTGACATCTCTCGACTCCGGCCGACTCCCGACGACTCGAGACGATTCCTACTCCGAACGACTACGGACGACTCCAAAAGACTCCAGGCGACTCCGGACGACTCCGGACAGCTCCAGACGACTCCAACTCCGCAAGACATTGACTCCAGACGACTCCGTACGTCTCCGAATGACTCTGGACGACTCCGGGTGACTCCGGACGACTCCGACTCTGGGTAGAACTAGTGGTTCGGAGTAGGAGTAGGTGTCGCGGGTGCACTGTAGAAATCACATCACTACTAGCGACGGTTAGCTCCTTCTTTGGGTAAATTTTGCAAAATAAAAAGAGATATCTTTGTGGAATTCAGGACCAACGAGCAAGCTTAGAGCCTTCACTCCCAGAGTAAGGAGAGAGTTCCCTGTGGCAATTGAGCTCCTTAGACCGCAGTACTTCAATCAACCACAACACAAACATTTCGTAGGTCAAAGAGTATACTTAAATTATAGGTTGAGGTCCTATTCTGATTGCAATGCCTTACCCTCTCCAGATCAGCTGTGGAAATCTAGAATTAATATTGTAATTAATAACTTCCCGAGATAACACCCAATCCACGATCACACAGCCACACAGAGGGCTATCCTTTTTGTCTTTCCACACATTTTCTCTCTCAAAAACACATCCATCTTGCCCTTAGACTCGTTGCTTCGAACGCTCCAACTCCACATTTCGCTTTCATCGCCACAGAACTGCTCGCCGTGTTGTGCCGGAAAAACACATCGCCCTCATAAACTACGAGTAAAAATGCATAATTTCCCAGATGTTTTCCATTGCGCGGCCGGTTTGCACGCGCCATGCACGCCATGCCGAAGCTGTTGATAGACATCCATCAAAAAACAGGGGGAAACGAAAACGAAAACGAAAATGAAAACGAAAAGGAAAGAAGTGCCGCACACAGCCCCGCACCGGGAGAATGCTCCCGAACTTCGGCCCCTGCCCTGCTCCATCTACACCTTTTCAAGTGTTGAATTCCGATCCGATCTGAACGCCGCTACAGCATGCATGCACACACCCATTGCCCCTACTTACCTACTGCCGCTTCTTGTTAATGCGAACAACTCCACAGAGCTGTGCTAAAAACGACCGCCGTCCAGGACTTGACAGCCATTGTCCTGTGTATGTTTCACCCCGTTTCCCTTTCCTCCTCTCTCCTGCTTTGTGTTCTTTGTACAACAGCAGCAGGACGCGCTTTCTTTGTTTTGTTTTGTTGGTCTTGCAGAGATCAACAGCCGCACAGCCAAACTGGCGAGGCCAACGCACACACATACCACGATCCAATTGCGGCGCATGCAAAACCGGCGACCGGCGAAGCTGATTAAAAAGTAAAATTTATGATCTACTGGTAGCATAATTCTTCACGATGGGCCCATTCGTCTCCTTCTTTCTGTATGTGTGTGTTAGTGTGTTGATGGGGCTTACTCACGGGCTGTCTGGTTCGTCCTTGGTGCAAACGCGAACCAGCGGCCAGCGTCCAGCAAAGGATATGCTGTCGTACAACTACACATACACACACAAACGATCGAGGGAGATGATTTGCATTGACTGCTTTATGACTGCTGCACGCCATTGAAGCACGGGGATCGATTTATTATTATATTTTGTAACATTTTCCATTCTCCATTCAGACTTTTCTCTGTTCCATTTAGCTGATGATGGAGCCTTTTTAATGGGAAAATGTAAGAAAGATGTTGCTTTAAAGAGGATATTCTTGTCCCAAAGAGGACAAAATTCATTTGAAAATGTGTTGAAATGTCATCAAATTGATAAATAATGCGGCAAACGACGAACCTTCTGCTGAATCAGCACGATCATGTACGACCACTCTTTACTCGATCTTCACTCACTGCAGGCCCGCTTCGAATCCGCTTCCCGCTAATTTCCCGAGTACAGTGAGCACACGCAACAGCTCGGGAACCAGTAGGTGTCGACGTACAGTGTCCGGCCGGTCGGGTCCAGCGTGACCAGCCGCTTCTGCACGTACCGCTGCTCGCACCGGGAGCTGTACCCGACCGGAAAGCTGCACAGGTTGGAGCACTCCGTTGACCTAGTTTTCCACGTGTCCAAAAATCGCGTACGATAGGGAACGTAAACGAGAGAGCAAAAACAGCAGCAGCAGGTTAATGTACTGTACGCCGACGAAGGGGGAATCGCCAGCCTTTTAAGGGGTGGCTAGGTGGCTAGGGCAATTGACACCGAGCAAAACACACCGCGATGGAATGTAGCTCGAGGTATTTCGTCAACAGCAAGGCCGATAAGGACAAAGCGTGTGTGTTTGTGTGTGCGGATAGGGCGTAGCGGCCCTAACTCTGAATTCGGAAAGGATCCGGAGGGGTTCCAATGATTTTTCGAAGGTTTTTTGTTTCGAACGCTAACAGAAAAGGGGATGATGGCGAAGAAGCGTTTCACCCCTGGTACTTTGTCAATGCAAAATGTTATCCCGCGTTGTATCGATGTTGAAACCCCCCTCGGTAATGTAAAAATCGGAATATTGACAATGGAAAACGCTGCTTTGCGTTGAGTTGGGTCAGGGAACAGTACTTGCGGCAGGTTGGAATTAGAGAGTATGAAAAAAGTGATAAAGAGAGCTTCAAGATTTTGAGAATGGATTGATTAATAGAGAAACTGAAAGTTAAACTATAAATAATTAAAAAAGAAAGCAATTTTTGATTGAATTTACAAAAACTATGAAAATTTTAGCAAAGACACAAACCATAACGTGTGCTTCAGTACAGTTGCCACTAGATGACGCCACAAAATACTTAACGAAACGGTTAAAATTCAAACATTGCAATATACTTACGCACAAACTTCCGTTTTTACGAGCTGCCGCGAGTTTTCCTGATTCACCACAAACATCCAATTGCCTGTAATTATTTGCGAAAGTGTTGATCAAGTGAAAGAGTTCCCATTTTACACCCATTTCCGTTACCTTTCGTGTTGAGTGCCGTCTGCGGTGTGATGTATCTTTCCCTCACGCTGCACAGCGTTTCCTTCACACCACCCGCCGCTTGTCGCTTTGCGCGAGCGTTTTTCGCCAGCAAACGCTCGTAAACGGTTTCATTGACCATGGATGGCAACCGGAAGGGTGTTGGTTCGTTGTCGAACGGATCGGCAGGTCCATCTACCCTTCGTAATGCGGCCAGCCGTGCCTCGCGTCGATGCCGATCGGACAAATCACGGGCGAAGCGCTTCAACCAATCAGCCGGACTGTACTGTGTTACGGGAGAGCTTGAGGAAGGCGAATTAGCAGCAGAACCCCCGGGCGATGGATAAAAGTATCCTTGCCGGTCCGGCTGCCGGTTGTACATTGGCGCGCGAACGTACGAGTTGTAGTGGTACGAGTGCTGTGGCTTTGGAATGTAGATCGGCTGTGGAACCGGTGCCGGACGCTTCGCCTCGTAGTTTACCGTGCCGAGTGATTGTTGCGTTGGTGTAAGGTAGCTACTATACCCAGGGCTGGAATGCTTATGCGCCTGTGGCTTGGAAGCTTGATCCATCGCCGCAAATGACCCATAAAAGTGATGATAATGATGGTGCAGATGTTCCTCCTCTTCCAGCGGTTTGTTCGCACCAAAGTCGACCATCTCTTCGCTGGCAATGATGCGCTGATAGCCGAGCGTTTCCACCAGATGCTTAATGAGGTAGCTGAGGAGAGAGAGTGGGAGCATTATCTGCGAGTGTGTTCTGTTGAAGGAAGGGTAATAAAGTGCAACTACTCACGCAGGATAATCGGGATTCGTTTCACAAAAAGTGGATCCAGGTGAGACACACTTGGGCGTCACTCCGGGTGGGGCGGGAACGAATGCACAAGGGCTTTGGCCGTACGCACCACAGGCGGGCTGTTGGGGAGCGAGTGTTGGATGGGGATAGGGCGAAGGAGTTCCCAGTGTGCGCGAAACATGATTAAGGGACAAAATCTGTAAATTAAAGTACATTAATTGGAAGTTATTTTATGAGTAGTTTGAAAAGGAGATGAGAAATTAACTTACCATCAATAGCAACGTAGAATGCAGCATCTTGTTATGTACCATTTTTGAAGTTGTTTTATGTATCAATTAATAAGTTAATGGCTAAACAATGCTCTGCAAAAACAAAACACTTTTTATGCAATTTAAATAGCATAATTTAATTAGAATGCTCTAAACCAATCATTAAAATGTAACCGTAATCATGTCACAATTGAGCGTTGTTTGTCGCAAGCCATGGCAGTTACTGTTTTGTCACCTTCTTGGAGCAGATTCATATCAAACAAAGCAGGCCGTTGCACAAGCTTAGGTCTAACCGATCAACTCCATGGCAGCCTAAGACCTGCAGCAAGCTTTTGTTGAGTTGAGTGTGTGTGTGAATCATTAGGATTAATCAAGCGACGCTGATCTGTCATTAGATTAAGCTGTTTCTTCATTTTAATTTGCTCACTCTCCTGCTCTCTCTCTCTACGTTACATGCTAATAATCACTTTTTAGGTAGCCGTGCCATATATAATTGCGTTATTACTGTATAATTTCTATAAAATCCCATTCTTCAGGCGTACTTTTTATCAAACACACACACACACACCATACACACACACCAAAGAAAGCATAAAAACCTTCCCCCACCCCATCATAAACATTGCTCTACGGTCTTTTCCCTTTCGCAGTAAATGATAATTTCCCATCCTCCATTCTTACACCTTACTGACTTTCCTTTTCATTGCACAAATTAGTACCGTCGGGTGAGAAACAGCGAAGCGATCGCAAACATCTGTACGACAATGCAACACCGAAATGGGTGAGCCGCCGCCACACCGCCGATCAAATGACATCAATGCGCGCGCGTCGCCGCCGCCGCCGCTGTGTAAGCGATGAACCTGCGCAAAATTGGTTGGGCGATTAATGCGCGAAGCCGTTTTCCGTCTGGCGCAAGTCTGGACAAATTTAGTTTAGCTCTGTGAGGCGTTTTGTAGCTTCTTTTTTTGTTAATTCTTTGCTTCGTGTGTCTTTTATGCCTTCTTTTTTTCGGTCCACTATGGCGCAGCTGGACGGAGCAACGTCAATGTGCTGTCTCCGTGGCTTGTACTGCCATTAAAATGTATGAAGAAGTAAAGGGTGTATTCTACCACTTTTTTCAATTGCAACCTTTAACCCACAGAAAATGACTTAATCTATTCTTGGTAATCGATTCTTGAGCCAGTGTATGATGAGCAAGTACTAGAAACGATCTTCAACACGGTGTACACCTTTATTGTTTGAGCTACCGAGCAAAACCTACGAACTCTGCACTCTGCAAGTTCACATGTGCGTACGAGTCAAGTCAATTCCCTTTGCAACACGACACCGAGAAGCGTAAGGGAAAGTGTGTGTCAACGATCAACGATCGTGGTAAAGATCAAGGTACGGTGCGATGCACACAGTGACAGTATTTAGCACTCAGATAAGTGACAAGGACGAACCTTTTGAAGTGCTTCATAAAATGGGCAAAATATCCAAAAGCAGCCCATAATTTTGATGAATTATTTGTACACACATTCTCTTCCATTGCTTGATAGGATGGATCAGTAGGTGGCCACCGATGAATGGTAATTAAGAAGATCATCACCACGGACAGCACATCCATCGTTTGATCATCTGAGACCAAGTCATCCCCCTAAAGATACAGCCACCTGTGTTAGTACTGATTCGTTCTAGTTGATATCTCACTTAAGTGGCCCAATTTGCGGAGGCTCAAAGTGTTCGTGTGCGTCCTTTTTTTTGTTCCCTTCCTTCAACACTTCGTCACACGTTAGTCGAAGGTCAAACGGTGGTTTAAGGCACATGTAAGTGCGTTTCAATTCGTAAGCGCAATGGGGTGACAAATCCTCTCCACAGACAACACCAAAACCAGTAGCACAACTAGATCCGGCTAGCAAGTATCTCTGCTTCGTACACGAGATGATCTACGCATCTATATCGTACACTGTTGGTAGGCAAACCTTCTGAAATTGGGATTTCGACGACTTCCGCGACACACGCGCGACTTTAGTGCGACCGAACGCGAAGCCTTCTCACCGCTGACTGACTAAGCTGACGGTGCGGCAAGATCGCTCATTGGCCCCTCACACCCCACTCCATGAAGGTGGGAGAAGCTTGCGATGGGAAGCTTATGATACTTCAAACCCATCAACATTCATCTTCATCTTCAGCGCATCAGCTGGATGCGTACGCATGATCGTACACGCGACGACAGGTTGCCTACACACGCCTACAAACGCCACTCGTTGTTAGCAGTGTGTTTAACCGCGCGGGTCGCGGAACATTGAACTTGAACCGTGGTGAGATCTTTGCGAGTGCACGGAGATTAACTGTGATATGAGTCACACACAAGCGCCGTGCTCTATATAGGGAGCGGGGCAAACAAAAAATGGGTCTTTGATGTTGATCAAAAAACGATTCGCAGTACAGACACAAACACTTTAGGGTGATTTTCTCTCAATTTACATCTGATTTTTTTGTGTGTACTGTGCGATTATGCGGAGTATGAAACTTTAATCAGTGTGTGCCGATGCTGCACTATCTAATTAATGTATCTGTATATGAAATAAGCATCACTTTCTTAACACACAACCAAGCATACAATTCAAACACAGTTCAAATATAGCATAAATGGCACTTGGTCTCGAGGAATTGGGAATTCCCATGTGTTATGGGCACTACAGGAAACCCTCTTCGTATCCGTTTTTGTTGCTGCTCAAAACAGCCATGGCTAGATGACACTATGTGGCCAGCCAAAACTCTTTACGTTTTAATGATGTTTCGAACCATCTCATCATTACCGAGGTAAATTTTCCACCTTTCTTTAGTCAGGCAATGTGTGTACCAGATTTAACAGATTTTCACGGTTAACCACCAATCGTGAGCCTTAGATGCTTCGTCATGATGGCGCATCGAGCGCTGTGGGGAGGTGCGGTCGGTGGTGGTAGTCGTTGGGGGGATTTCGTCTAGACGGTGTACCGGAAAAGGGAAGGCACCTTTTCGTTCGGCAAGTGTTTGCGCGTGCCAAATTCATTCACAGAACCGCGCGTGGCTCGCAAACACGAAAAGGGACCTGAGTATGACGTCACTGAGAAAGGAAATGATACGGGGCAGGGAAGAACAGGATGTGGATCGCTGTTTTGTGTTGTTGGCAATTGTAGAAAAACAATTAAGTATCTTTTGATAGAATTATTTACAGGGAAAAACCCCAGCAACAGTTGTATGCTCCCGGGCGATACACAAAACGGTTGAATTTAAATTATGTGCTAAATAACGCCATCTAGCGAGGGATAGCGGAGGCTTTTGTTTAGCACGACACCAACCGAACGACACAGTGCAGTGATTATTTGTATGTCCGTTTTGTGAACTTTATCTCATATTTTCCTTTAAATGAAGCAATTTAATTAACACCACAAAACGACACTAACACAAACGTTCTTTTTTGTTACATTCACATCAAAGAGAATGGGACAGAGTGCCATCGTTGAACTCTTTATTTTGGGGCAGGTTTTGAAAACGACAGGGGAAAGAGAGAGTGCTTTTAGGCGATGAAGATTACTTAACAGACATTATGGAAATCCACCGCTCTCTTCCTCTCTCTCTCTCTCCCTCTGTGTCATACTATTTTGTTTTACAATAATGTTGCTATGTGTTCAAATTTACGTTACACGAGATTAACATTTGGTTAGAGGTTCTCTTTTATACTAAACATTGCATTTCTTTTTGTAGTTGTGTGTTTTTGTTCTTTCTCGGGTGTCTCGGGAGTATTTGTGAGCGGGCAAAGCGATAACAGAAGATTATTATACTATTTAATAGGACAAAAGTAAATCGTAATTTAAACCTACGGATCGTTTAACCAATAACGATGGAATTAACAATTACTATCGGGAGAAGGGAAAACAAGGGCAAGAAATCCGAAATTAACGATAATACGACGTGTGTGTGTGTGTGTGATGATGGGGGTTTCGATCGAATTTCCAATCCGTTTGCTACTATTATAAATCGCTCCTGGGAGCTACCAGTGGATTCAATCATCTCTTATGTGTCTGTGTGTGTATGTTTTTTTTTTCTTCTGTTTTATCCTCTACAATACGCAGGTCGCCTTATACAATTGCTTTATTAAACACGTTGATATATAAAATAAACCAAATCTAAACATCAATACGCAGCTTCAATGTTCTACTGCCACGTGTGGATTATAATTTCGTTCTACCTGTTGATGTGTGTGTGTATTTGTAACGATAGGTACGACAACGCTACTAACGGCAGCTCTTGCCACTTCCTAACCCACGGAAGGGAGAGGATTGTGGAGCGCACACACTCGTTGGCTTTTTGTTTTGGTAAAACATCGAAAAACGCGATATTAATACGGGTTTTGTTCTCCATGCCAACATTCCCAAGGTCTGCGGCGCGCGCTATACAATGAAGCACAATGTCCTGGCAGATCTCTTCCGGTCATAACAACACACACTCACGCACGCGCGCTTTAGTTCCTCCTGGAATGTTCCCCCACTTTCCAACGAGAGGGTTTCATGTTTTCCTTTCTAGAGGGAGCTTTTGTGTAACACGCAGGGCAAGGATTTTCCCTAATTTTCCCTTGGCATTGGCATTCCTCCTCTGGATGGTTGTGAGGTCCTCTTGCCTATCGGTTGCAGAGCGCGCACCGTAACAACATGCAGTGTGGATTTGTGTTTGTGGATTTCCTCCATATCGGACTAGGTTTCCAACGGTCAAATGGAACGGTTCTCCCTCTTCTTACGCTAATGTGAGAGAGTAGTTTGTTTATCTGTGTGTGTTTGTGTATGTTTACGATATATGCGATCTGGTAATCTTGCTATCTTCCACTACCGATCGCTCTCTCTCTCCAACTCCCTCTCTGGGGCATTTTCAGTCCCATTCAGCTACATATACATGTATGTGTATATATAGTATATAATATATTATTGCACAAAACTATGTCTGCTCTCCTTTTCCTACATATTATCATCATCCGTTTTGTTTTCTCTTCTCCGCTCCACTTCCACTCAAGAAATCACTCAAATTGCGGAATGAAAGCCTGGATTTTTGTTTTCAGTTCGATTAAATATATGCGATTATGATGCTACTGCTGGTCTGTGTGTGTTTGACCACTTGCTTCTTCGCTCATCATTCACTAATCACTCCTCCCGGTTCCCACTGTCAAACACACTTACACCACCGGACACGTATTTTGTTCTAGCCATCGATTGGGTATAGCCTAGCCTTGTCTTGTCTTGTGCACAATTCCCCATGCTGCGACGCTGAATATTTATATCTTATTGCTGCGTTTCACAATAAGCAACAACGCTTCATCGCACACGTGTTGTTCCGGAAAATTGGCGCACACAAAACAGGCACCTATCCGCGCTACGATTTTGTCTCGCACTCCTTCCCTTTCCATCCATTTCGCTAACGTGGTGTGTATAATTAATAACTTAAAAGGACAAACACGCAAAACGCATCCACGCACACCAGCAACGCGCCTGCCATACACACGACCTTGTCATTTTGTAAAAAAAAAAAAAAAACATGTACGGGGAAATAATCAAACAAGAAACTCTGCGTACAGAAAATGTGTATCATCTATCGTTTGCCACACACGCCACTACTAGCAGAATACTTGTGTAGCCGCGGCTTCTAGACCCCTCCCAGCACTGATTGCGAACTAGCGAGATCATCGTGGTTTGATTGGTTCCGCTACTGGGAGGGTCTCTCGTTTGGCCTGGTTTCCCCCTCCCCCCCCCCCCCCCCCCCTTCAAAGCTCTTAGTCTTAGTGCCGATACACGTTCGGAATAGCCAAACGTAATAGTTAGTAGATCATACACATATAAATGGTAAGATTAGTCTCTCTCTCGCTTACGCAAAGCAGCATCACCAAAAAAAAAGCGTCGTTTGCTGATTTCCCATTTTCGAGCATTGGTGTCGGGGTTTTTTGCTTTCTTTTCGCTTTCTTCCATTGCTTCCGAATGGCAAAAAAAAATCTAAATGGTAGGTAAATAAACTAATAAAGATGTTAAAACAAACACAAACAACACTAATGAACAGAAAAAAAACCATACACAAAAACACATAATACAACAAATAACAGGCGACGAGCAGCGCGGTAGCGGGGGTAACACACACTTGTTTTACGCTCAGCTTCGGGCAACTTAAAGGTTTATAATGTTTCGCTCTTCCAGGCTGTCCTTTAGCTGATTGAACAGCTGCAGCTGCTCTTCGGGCTTAAGATTGTATACCTATTACGCGGAGGAAATCGAAAATTTAGTTGAAAAATGAAAAAACTCACAATCCAACCACATCTTACCATGTTTAGCAGCTTTTGCGGTGAAGCGTAACGGATGAAGCTGGAGATGTAAACGTTCACAAACGTTGCCATCAAGAATTGACAGTCGAAACGATCCATAATGCCACCGTGTCCGGGAATCATATCGCCGAAATCCTACAAAAACATAGCAAAAAATATATTAGTAAATCTATCTTCCTTCTTCTCAACCGTCCATCGCCACATGTACCTTAATCTTGAACGCACGCTTAAATCCGGAAGCAAAGAAGCCACCGAACGGTCCAATCACCGAGCTGAAGATGCTCATCGAGAGCGAGTGCAGGAGGAACGGATACATCGTGATCGTTTTGCTTGCGCCAAACTGCAATCAGAAAGCAAATTAATAAAGACAAAACCCCTTACACACACACACACACACCAATGCACCACCAACACGCGAATGCCTTACCAATGCGATGCTGTACTCCTGCGGCCGGAACAGATAGCTCGGCTCACACTCAATGATCATGCGTCCCTCCGTCTCCGAGTACTCGATCGGGCAGACGAAGAACTGGAACTGGCACAGGAAGTACGACGCAATCAGGCCAAAGATGACCGTCGCAAACCCACCGCCAATGAAGCCTTCCCACGTTTTCTTCGGGCTGAGCTGGATCAGCGGTGTGCGGCCAAAGAAGAACCCGAACATGTACGCCATCACATCGTTACACACGATCATCGACACGGGCACGATGAACCAGATCAACCCTTCGAAAATGTTCTGTATGATCAGGTAGCTCTGCGTGACGACGATCAGCAGCGCCACGTGCGTCCAGGCGAACAGGCTGAACTGCTTCATGTAGTACTTCTTCACCAGGGACAGCACGAACCAGACAAAGCCGATGCAGTACAGACAGAACGACAGGAAGCGATGGTACTTGACTAGAAAACGTAGCGAGTCCTAAGAGAAGAGGGAACAAAGCGATACAAAATATTTTGGGAAATTGCAAGGACACAAGTGCCACTTACCACGCGGCTCACTGCAACGCCGAAGTAGTCGACCAGATTTTCGCCGTAGAAGAAGTAGTTGGACGTAAGCAGGAAGTACCAGGACAGGCTGCGGAACCAGGGCAGTCCGTGGATGCGGTACACGGAGTAGCCGATCGAGATAATCTCCTGGAAGCATTTCACCTGCACGGCTAAAGCCTATGAGAGAACACATGAGAAGATAATAATATTAATATTTTGATTAAACAAAAAGCTCAAAGCCTTCATAAAACATGCTTAAAAGTAGCAGCTTTCCTTGTCGCTTCAACAAAGTCATATATTAATTGGATTTGCACCAACCAAGGTCTCGGCCCTTTGGTAAGCCTCCCTTGTACTAGTTTCAAACGTCCTCCAGCGTCGGCAAACACACCGGGAAGATGGTACCATGTGTCTAAGCAGGCGGTTAAAAGTGCAGTTCGCGTGCAGTTCTGCATCACCACACCGCCACCACCGCCGCTACGACCGAGAGCAAATGTTTTGACGGCTCTTCGGTCGGTCGCAGTTGTATGCGTGATGCCATCATGTATGCTGGGGAAAGGTCGCCTATAGCAACCGCCCAGACGGACCGATGATCACCTGCGCCGGAGCAACCGCGGTTATAGAGATACCACCAGCTGCCCGCACTCCTAACACACGCACACCACCACAACATACACACACAAGCAGGGGTTGAAGTTGCGCTGCTTCTCTTGCTTGTTTGATCGTAGCTGCAGCAACCCTTATGTTCTCTGCGCTCTCGCTCTTCCTCTAAGAGTGGGGAGATGCGTTGCGCATCGCCGGATGATCGTTTCATTGTCTCTCTCTCTCGCGCGTGTGTGCGTTGTTTGTTTGTTTGTGTGCGTGAAATAAGAAGGCTACGGAGGCCCCCCCCCAAAGGTGAGCCAATGTAACGCAATCATCATCATCGCCAGCAGCAGCAACAGAGTTCCTCCGGTGTGCCTTCGGTGTCGGTGGTGTGCCCAGTAACAACCGATTGCTGCTCCCGGTGTCCGTGTTCCGTTTTCCTTGCCCGGGCCCCCCAAAAACAGTGTGTTTTCGTTGCTCGTGAAAATAGCAAACCTTCGCAACAGTGCAACATAAAAGGCTTTCTTTCGCCCCTTGGTGCAAAAACATAAACACAAAGCCACTAAAAAGGGGGCACAACCGCCGTAGATACGGAGGAGGTGGCGCAGTGGTTTTACGTTGTTTGAGAATGAAAACGTTCGCTTTCTAGCGCTTCGTTACGGCTGTTTGCTGTTTTGCAAAACGGACTATTTCTACCAAAAGGTGGAGAAAGTGGGCAGCAAACGTAAGCCGCCTCCACACGCCGAGCATCCGAAGCTTTCCACGCGGCGCAACTCGATCCGGTTAGAGCGAGAAAGGAAGATCGGTAGTTATTCCGCGCGGAACACCACGACGACGCAGCGGTTCCGCACTTTCCGCCCCGCGCTTTATTTTGCCCCCCCCCCCCCCGCTGCGGCCTTTCATTATTATTGTTATTAGTTCGCTTTCGCTCGGTCGTGGAGGAGGTCCGAAAAACGCTGTTGGGCCCACTGGCAAATTCATGCATTTCGCATCGCGTAACGCCTTCGTGTGGAAACTGCGGGAGTGGTGGTGGTGGTGGGAGTAGTAGCTTTTGCTGGACACGGGTTACCAGCCGTTCCGTTTCTCATCGATTGGTTCAGTGTGGTGGCTGCCTGTAGCCCGGGAAGGAAAGTGAACGTTGAGAGCGCAACAAGTCGTTTAATAATTTTGCTACAAAACAAAAAACAAAGCATAATATTGAGTGAGTTTTAAACAAACAAAAAGAGTGCATTGGTGAGATCATCGAGCTCGATCAAAACTGTCAAGACTGTGTGTGCGCGCGAGATAAACAACCCTTCTTCGTGCGCGCTCTAAACTAAGAAACAACCGCACACACACACACACACTGTCAAAGAGACCGTACAATCCAAGTGTGCTGTGACTAATTTGATAAATAAACACAGAACCACCACGCGGAGCCCTCATTGCAACCGAACGACGGGGTGTTTGTGGTTGCTAAGATAGCGAAAGCGCAACGGCACGATGTCACTGCGCGCCATACAGAAGCGAGACAGGGAGAAATTATCGTCCTCCCAGCGGCAGCAGCAACAGTTTATCAGCCAGTATGGTGTTGGTGCTGCAATGTTGCCACCAAGCAGCGGCGTGATGACGACGACGACGACACTGACGGCCCTGAAGATGACAGCTGCAGCCGGTGGCGGTGACGGTGGTGGCGGCGGTACCGTTCCCTCGGTTCAATCGATTCTACAGCACCAGCGGGCAAAGCGCCAGAACCAGCACCAGCAACAGCAGCCAACCCACACATCGCCGCCCGCATTGAGACGGTCCAGCTCGTATCCGACACTGCTGTCCAGCAAACGCGCACGGAAGCAACAGCTGCGTCCGGTTCGATCGGAAAGTGATTTGAGTGTTCCAGGCAGTGCCGATCGGACTGGTGGTGCTAATACTGGTGGCGGTGGTGATGCTAGTGCCCTCCTGCCCGGAAGTGGGAACAGTTTCAGCACCAACAATCTCTACCTCGGTGCCAAATCGGAGGTGTGTTTGAAGACGCTCGCCGTGAAGAACACGGTAGTGCCAGCAGTGCTCCTCCGACCTGCCAGTAGTGGCGTGATGCAGCAATCGGCGCCGCCACTCGGGTCGGGCGGTAGTGTGCGGAGCGGCGGCACCGGATCGAGCGCCGGATCACGCCGGCTGTACGAAAGCCGCCGGACGTCGGAGCTGAGCGGCAGCGATTTCGGTCCGAGCAAGTCCGAGATGCACCTGAAGGTGAACAGCGGCGCCGTGCGCATTCCGATCGTCGGCTACGAGGTGATGGAGGAGCGGGCCCGCTTCACGGTAAGTGTGTTTCACAGCCCGGCCCCATAAACGCACATACACAGCGAGGCAAAGTGGCGTAAGCGTTCGCCACGGCACACGCATATGGTAAAGACGTAGTACGCCTGCGCGATAGAATTATACCGTGCGTGTGTGTGTGTGTGGTGGCGTAGTGTTTGTGCACATGTGGCGTGATTCAAATGCTTTCAGAAGTAGAAGAGAACATTCTTCTCCGGACGCCGTGAAAAGGTCGATCATCCAGGTATTATTCTTTTGTGCTCCATCGTCTTGTTGCAGCGATCTTATCATGCAAATGGATCGTTCTTGTGTGGCAGCAATCTGTAAGCTGTTGACAGTTGATTAGCTCCCATGTAACGTTGTTGTGCAAATTGTGACAAACAGTACCATGGAGGGTCACAGTAAACAATCCATTCCTTCCATCCGCGTCATCCAAAAGGCTAATCCGAGGGTAGGGAATTGACAGCTAATTTGCACGCTGTGCCAATGTGCCAACAGTTCTCTCTCGTGTTTTTGCTAGTAAAAGCCCCATTTGTTTCAACCTCGAACCTCGCAGCGTATTGAGGATGATGATTGAGGTGATACAACGCTTGTTGTTATGAAAGGTAAATAATGATAGGGCGATTTTTCATCCACGCCATCCACAGACGCAACACGCGTGGTCCCCGTAATTATTTGTACGTTTGAGGGCAAAAACGACCCCCCGGCGAGAAGAAGTGTGAAAAAGGTGCGAAGTGGCATTATTATCACGCGCTCACGTAACCACAATTTGATGTTTTAGAAGTAACGTTCGATACTTATATAGTAAACTGAATTGCTGAATGCTCCAATGCTTCCCCTCGCCAGATATTCAAACTGCGCATCGAAAACAGCATTTCGCACACCTGCTGGCTGGTGCTGCGCCGGTACACCGACTTTGTCCGGCTGAACAACAAGCTGAGGCAGCTCTACCCGCACTGCGGCCTGGTGCTGCCGCGGAAGAAATGGTTCGGCGACAACTTTAGCAGCGGCTTCATCGACAACCGGATACAGGGGCTGCAGACGTTCATCGACACGATCCTGTCGGACGATGGGATGCGCACGTGCCAGGCGGTGCGCGATTTCTTCTGCCTGGACGAACCGCCCTCCTACTCGGAGAGCATGGAGGAATCGAGGGTATGGATTTAAAGAAGACATCTTCCAGTATGCATCTCATATTAAAATGTCCTTTTTCGTACTCCCAACGCCAACAGGTTATCTTTGAGGCGCAGGAGGAAACGATAGCACAGCTCAAGCAGCAACTCCAAGCCAAAGATGATATGGTACAGGCGCTGCAAACGAAGCTCGCCACCGAGCTGAACCGCAATGCGATCTTAACTGACGTTGTGCGGTAAGTCAACCTTTCCTTTCTAAATTCCAAAAGGAGCCACTGGGCAGTTTCATACAAACATTTTTCTTGCTTCTCCACCACCTTGCAGGAACAGTGTGGAAAATTGTGCCAAATGTTCAAAGACTGTCGATCAGCTGATGAAAGAGTCTGTCTACAAGTAGTGCGAGAGAGCGAGAGTCGTTGTTTCATCGTTTACCATTACCATCATCACCCTTCAATCACCCGTCCGCCGCGGACATCTATAGTTTTAGCTTGTAAGCGTTTACAGCCTGTAAGACTGCCGCACGTTCTGTGGATATACTCGAAAGTTCGAAACTTGTGTTGCAATAAAACGAAATTGGTAGTTAAAATAATTAAAATATAATCCTCAAAAAGCAAATACACATTCGTGTCGTGTCTGATGTCCTTACCGTAACCATCAGCGCTAGCGGACCACCGTAGATGATGAGACAGAAGCCGCTGATCATAATCATGGTAAAGATGCCACGTATCACCCAGTTCTTCCATCTGAAAGGGGGGGGGAGGAAAAAACAAGAAAATATGTTCATAAATAATTGTTTGTATAAAATCCGAACTGTTGTTATTCGGTTGTGTCTTTGTGTTTGGTTGTAATTGTAACGTGCACAGAGGTTTGCTTCGTGCTTTATCGCTAAAAACCGCACATTACATGCTTGTAAAAACAGCGCAAAACAGCGCGTCATTGCGCGACGGGACAAAGAGACATAAATTAAAACTGGTCGCCCGGTTTGTGCTCGGTCATGCCCAGGATCTTGACATTGAAGGCAGCTCGCGATGATATTTTGCGTACGGCAAAAGGTCTCCCCGGCGCACCGTGCCGCTATATCCAATTACACGAGGCAGTTTACTGTACACCTACAAATAGCCTATAGGCAAATGGTGGACGCAAAACGGGGTAAAACACCTTCCATGACCTCCAAAAAACAGTTCTAGGCGAGTGTTTGCGTTGGGAAATTGGCTACAACCGGGTAAGTGTGATTGTTTGTGGTGGTGGTTGTGGAACGTCGTTTCTAGATTTCACCGCAAAGCCCCCTTTTCTCAGCTGCATTCGATTTCTAATGCTTCCACCAATACCACACGCGAACCGACCGTTGCGGTTGGGGATTATTATTTCATTAGCAACAAGCTTAAATGCAGCTTCTACTTCTAGAACGACGGTGCAGCAGCAGCAGCAGCAGTGCCTTTAACCAAACCAAGGTGATTCACTGCCACCGGCGGGGGGTAGCACCTTAATGTATGCGCCAGCGAGGGCACCGAACCGGAAGTTCAGAGGGAGGGTGAAGGGAGGTCAAAATAACACTATCGAACGGTGCGCGTCGGTTTATCAATTCGCTTTCAAAACGCACCTATCGGGCAGTCCGCTTAGCACGTAGCCCAGCACCTCGGGCATTTTGTTCGTTCCCTGGGGAAGCTTTTTGGCCATCTCGTCGACGTACTTCTCGTCCGGCATTCGCTCCTCGGTTTCGGTTTCCGAATCGACCTAAAAGAAGAAAACAAAATGGAAAAAGGTTAACGAAATACTGTCTCTCTTTGGATGTAATAACGGTTCACAATTTATTGAGCTTTTTTGCCTTCCACTGGTGTGTGTGTTTTAAGCTGGCTTATTAAGCGTTACGTGTAAAGGAAGCGTTAAGCCCAAAATCAACATTGGCGCATAATTACATTCGATGGAACATTTCAATGGAACTTCGTGCAAACAGTGTGTGCCTCACTTTCGATTGTTAAATTAACAATTCACCCGACCTTCGACCGATGGAAGAAGCTCGGGGGGTGTTGTTCCCAAGGTCTCTCAGCTGTTCGGTGTCGAGCCGTAAAGCGCAGCACTTACGAGCTGCATGAAATATGGTAAATATTGAAGGGTAAAATAGCACACACATTTCCATGTGATGCAACGAAACATTCAAATACTTTAAGATAAGGTTAAGATTGCCCTCAAAACACGATTCTATTCCAGCGGAATGCATGCTGTAACTCTTGCGCGAGATGACGCACGTGGCGCGCGTGAAGGAGAGATTTTACTAGCTTTTCAACAAAAACAAACCAAGCGCGGAGAAGAAAGCGATCGAACAAAAAGAAAAGAAAAAAAAAGATTTCTATTTACATTTTAACAACCCCAAACACACAACAAAAAAAAACCGGTTACTGTAAGCTCAGCTGGAATGTGCCCCTTCATTCTAACCTATTTCTTCATTCTCCACGCGTACAGCAAGCGCGTGTGCGTTGCAAGACGCCACGAAACCATGGCTGTTCGCAGCGTATGTATCGCGCTCCATGGCATCCTCCGATCGAATCTCTTTCGCCCAAGGCCCAAGATTAGTCAGCACACATGACCAACGCATGGTAAGAAGGCTGTGCTGATAAAGAGCCGTGTTTCTATTGTCGACGACGACGACGTGCGCCTATTATCACTCGCCGTTTTAATGTTACATAATTTCTGCCCGCTGCTATCGGTTTTCCGGCCCAAGCAACGGCCTAAGTGTACCAAGCGTACCAAGTACCACGCACCACGACGACCGCGAAAGTGTAAACAACGCCAAAGCGCGACAACTTCACACCGCCGATGATGACGCGAGATCGTACCAGCATGAACTTTGACTGTGGATGGCGCGATCGGATGGTGGTTCCGTTTTTATTTGTTTTCCTTACTTCCCTCTCACGATTTCAGCGGCGAGTGGCGTGTAAAAAACGGGTCAAAATATTGCAAAAAACAAAACAGAAATATGAACACAGTGTGGGCGCGCTCCCATATGGCGTGTTCCCGCCGTGTTGTTGAAATGCTATTTTTAAACCATCTTTCTCTAGCATTGATTCAAAATTTCACCGACCTTACGCTGTCACTACTACTAATAGATGAACTCTAAAGGGGGGGAACCAGCATCATGTATCTTGTTGCTCCAGCGTAACAGTAATTGGTGCGGGAAATGGGCAATCGATTGGAAAAATTGCATTTCAAAAATTAATCAAATATCGTAACAAACAGCTAATTTGCAAGGACAAACACGGGTCGATTTGGCGTGTAGCTTTTACATCATACAGGTGCGCCCAGCTCGTAGATTACAATTAGCGAACAGCCTACCAACGCTACCCGTTGGGGAATTGGGCCTACCCAGGGGGAAAGATTAAACTCCCCACGGACAGACAATCGATAGGCGATTGTGTCGCTTCGTCGATGGATTAAATGAATTGACAAAAAACACACACATTCGATCGTTCCTCCATGATAGGAGGAGACGATTCTATGGCCATATGGGAACGGCTATTATGTGGTCGCCGCGTTACGAAACCTATTTCCCGCCTGGTGGGAATTGGATTACATGCCTTCCACCTGGCGGCAATGTAGGAGATGGAGGAGGAGGAATAGGAAGGCGCCAAGCCTCCCTCTGGTTTCGTGTGTGTGTGTGTCGGTATGTAACGTCGTCTCTCTGGAAGGCATACATTTTTGCAGCAAATTTAATTAGTGGCCAATTGTGGCATGTTCGTGTGGTTGTGTGTGAGTGTACGTGCACCGTAAAGATAAGAGATGCACAACCGTCGCCATCTTCGTTCTCCAAAAGCGATACGTTTAGGCTAAAAAGATACAAAAGAAAGGAACCCTCCACTTCTCTCAAGGCTTGCTTTTCCATTTTCCTCTAAAAGCACGAAAAACAACGATTCGTGTATGTTTACATTTCCGGTCGCACAGGGCTTGCCAACGTACGAACGGAATCGTTTGTTTTGCGTGTTGTTTGGAAGATGTCTTGGGAAGATCCTTGGAAATGCGCTGCGCTGTCGACCAAAAAAAACGGGAGAAAATGAGCGGTTTTATCTCCCGGCAGTTTGTTTTCCTTTCGCTCTCCCACAACAGTTGGAGAAAGAAGTATCCTCTACTTCCAGCCGTTGTGATGTGGGCATCATGTAAAACCGTACCATCCTGCTCTATCCCATGCGCGCTCGGGTGATGAGCAGCAGCAGCACCAGGGATGGAAGGAAAAATCGATAAATTGCGAACCGAATTTTCGCACAACAGTTTTTGTTGCACTTTTTGTTCAAAAGGGAAAACCTACATGGTCCGAGTTTTCCGTGGTAGCACACTCCGGCGGTTGTTGTTGCTGTTGTTGCGGCTGTTTAGGGCTTTCCTGTCCCTGTGGCTGTTGCTGTTGATGCTGCTGACCAGCATCACCTTCCGCTAGCAACCTTCGCCTCAGCTCGGCACCTCCGCCGTCGGTCGCGCTCATGCTGCTTTTATTTTGGTTCAACCGTTCGGATGATGTCCTCGCGCACTTGGACTTTAAACACTGGGCCGATCGAATCACTCGTTGTACACTCGTCGCACACACCAACCCACACACCCAGAACAGGTGGAAGGAGGGAAACTTTTGCGACTTCCACACCAGACAGCCACCGACGGGTTACTCTACTGTGTGTATGTTGTGTGTGAGTAGCTTTGGTTGCTTCGATGGAAAAAAAAACCCACCCCACCGACGGCCGAGCGGAAAGTACACAAACGCGCGCGCACAAACACACACACACACACACACACACACACACACACAGGCGCACAAGCTTGGCCACCGGAACTGGCCACCAAACACAAACACACACACACACACAAACGCTCGTACACTTTCCACGGACGGGGTTATTGATCTCGGTCGGTATCTTTGGGTTTGTGGTTGGGTGGGTTTAAGAATTTTCCGCACTGCTGATCCGAACGGAACGGAAAGCCGCGGACGCTTCGAAAGACCGAACTGCACTGGCTGGCAACACGCAAAACAATAGACTACGGCTCAACACAGACGGCGCTGCCTACAGGGTACGACGGACGGCCGTTCTCGGTACGTTCTGTGTCATCGTCTGCGGGAAGTGCGTGCGTCGTGCGTGCGCCGTGCTGGGAGCGCTTTTCTTCCTCTCCTCTCTCTCTCTCTCTTTTCGCAGTATTGAAATGGGCTTTCGCACTGGAAACGCGCGCGTGTGTGTGTGTGTGTTTTGGGATTTCACATTCGCTTTTGAAGGGATTTTAAATGGAAATATTTTTGTAACTTTTCCGAGAGCCCACTGTTTGACAACAGCCAATTTGTTTAGACAGTTGCACAGTGGGAGTCTCACTAGGACAGCGCTACCGACGTCAAGATGTTTTATTTTCGATTATTTTCCATAAAATAAAAACGATAATTCGAGCTTGAAATGGTTCGCTAAACATTTAAAATCTCAAGAATATGTTGGATCAATAATAACAATCGTAAATTAACCATATAAAAGGTTCGGAATGAGGTTTTCTGTGTAACCGCCACTTTGCACAAATGAACGCTGCATTTCGAGCTGTCAAATGCTTCGATACAGGGTGGTTCCGTTACGGGATTTTTAATTTCAAATACTTGATATCTTTTAAAAATCCGTTACATACAAATTCTTCATTTTGGTATCTGTTTCTCTGTTTGAATATCTTTTTTCAAAAAGCTTATGTTTCATTGATATTATTTAGTTTCTTTCCGTTTTTTTTAATTCCAAACGAACGCACAGGCAATACCAGTTTTGCTTTTCGAATTGTATTGGACACTTTAAATAGTAAAATGAAACAGTAACATATTTGCTCAGTTAGTCATTGAGTCAGTGTTATCACTAAGAATCAAATGTACACCACAATACATATGCCGTGTGTGTGTGTATGTCGCAACATTACACTATACAAACAAGGGAATTTCAGTTAAAAAAAAAAACTCCAATGGGTCTAAGATTCTAAGCTTCTTTGCTTACGTCCCTTGCGCTTTTATCACTATCGACCGACACAACATAACAGGCAGGGGAGAGGGGAAGAATTGAAGCAAAGCTTCTCCGCCTTGCTGCTTGTGCCCGTGCGTGTACCGATCGATACCTTTCTCTTTTAATCCTGCTTTTTTTTGCATCATACAACGACATACCGATCAGTGCGAGTATGTGATGTGTACGACTACACACTGGCTGCTGCTTCTACACGTTAATTCGCTAAAATTCGATTCACAATTTTCATTTCCCCTGCTCCCGCGTGGACGACCCCCGCGTGGCACAAGAATTCTCTACAAATCTTCTCTCTGCGCTGCGCTGTTGTGTTTAAATTGAAATTGAGACACAGTAAGAGAGAGAGAGAGAGAGATATTTACGACTGACTTGATTGGTTTTTTGCATCTAATAATGCTAGTAGTAACTTTATCTATACAATCCAACAGCACACATCCAACCAGGGTGGGAGCCAGCCACAGCCAGCCAGTGCCTGCCAGCATTCCCGATGGCCATACCTATCAGTCCCATCAGTCCCAACATCCCCAAACGGAGGGAAAGTTTAAAATATGTCGAAGGGAGTGCGCGTTGTTTGTTTGCTGCTAGTTAAGATTGGCCTTTGCAAAATTCGGTCGGTTAAAACGTGACTACTATAGATAGAGAGAGAGACAGAGAGGGGTTACAAGAAGAACAGGGAAAGTTGAGAAATTGGCGCCGGTTTTTCCTATCACTAGAGTTCACACGCACGCACCCACACATACATACACACTATTCGCTCACAAACGCTCCTTCTGCATCCGTTCGCTACTTCCTGTTTCCTTCCTAAAGGTTCGTTTTTTTCAAGTCTATAAATCCGCACATCCTTTCACTCATACACACTCACACACATCCCGATCACTTACTAATGCTTAAAACCCTGCTAAAATATCATCTACAGCGCTTGGTTTACCTCTAGCGAACAATCACAAATATTTTACGTTTCTTCCCTTACCCCCTTGTCTTCATTTTCCCTACACACTAAACCCACAGCTACTACTACTACTACTACTACACCGCAGCGTCCTGTTGGTTGGTGGTCAGCCTCATGCTTGAAGTAATTGATTTGCTCTCCGCGCAACGGTTTTGCCCCTACGGTAGCAGATTCTCACTGCTCGCGCTCAAATTGGGCAACGATTTGAACAGCTTCAGCTTGTTGCTGTCGCTGGCGAAACGTGACGCGTCCACCGTTTCACCACAGCAGTGTGAGCGTTGCTGTTGCAGCTGCGGATGCATCTGTTGCTGCTGCTGCTGCTGCTGCTGCTGATAGGGACTTTCCGCCACGACGACGGTACCGGCCATCGTCGAGCGCGGGTACGGATAGTCGGTGGACAGTGTCGGCGGTACGATCTGCGGCGGCGCCACCACGTGGCTACCGACGCCCGCCGCACCGCTGAGGAGCGTGGAAGGAGGATGAGGAGGTGGCGTTTTGCTGGCGAGACTAAGCGACAGCATCGAATGGCCGTGGTGGTCGTAGTACGGGCGGACCGGTACCGCGCCCGGATCGTCGTGGTACGACGACTGCAGGATGTTCTCGAGCGATAATCGCTGCTCCACCAGCGCACGAGGAGAGTGTTTGTCCGGTGCGTAATAATGTTGCTGCTGCTGCTGAAGCTGATCGTACTCGAGTATTTCCTGTATGTTCATCTCGAGCGCATCGTCGTCCAGCGGGGCGCCGCTTTCGAACTGGATGTCGGTCGTCTGGAGCGCATTCTGCTGGATGGAATCGTCGGCGCCGGCCGGCCGGCCGCCATCGACCGGCCCCGCAAGCGGATGATGATGGTACGCCCCGTGATGGTGCCGATGGTGATGATGCGGATGATGGTGATGGTGGCTGTGGTGATGGTGGTTGTGGTGATGGCGACCGTTGCTGCTGCCTGCCGCCCCATCGCCGGTCAGTAGCGCCCGATCGGACGACGAACCGCCCGCATTGATCGGGTGCGGGTCCTTGAGGTCGACCGCCGGACCGAGCAGGCTCGTCATGTCGTAGATGATGCTTTTGGGATTGAGCAGCAGCTGGTCTTTGGTGTGCGTGCCGATCTCGCACAGCGCGAGCGGTTCCTGCGGGAAGCTGAGCGATTGCTTCTGCAGCAACTTTGTGTCCGAGTAGCGGCGGTACGATTTGCTCGGTTCGGTAGCTACCGATTGGGTGGCCAGCGCCTCCTCCCGGCCAAAGCCAGCAGCCATGCCGACTGGTGGTGGTGCTGCTGCTGCTGCTACCCCACCTCCACTCAGTACGGTCGAGTGTCGGTGGTATAGCTTGCTCGCCGGCGGCTCGTCATGACCCGTCGGTCCCAGCGCGGGATCGTTTAAAATATCACGGTTTTCGAGGAATATGGCCGAATTCACGTACCGGCCCATCGCACCGGGCGCCGGGCCGGCCTCGGGACGGGGCACTACGTTCGGGGAGTTGCTTCTACTCCGCTCGGCCGCTCCATTGTTGAGCTTTGTCAGCAGGCTTAGCTCGGGACCACCACCGCCGGTGATCGATTTTCCGACGCTGTTCGTGCTCTGTTCCGCCCCACCCGGATTCGACGAGCTGGACACGGTGGAATAACGGTGCGTGCTGCCGTTACCGTTCGTGGTGATGGTGGAGGAGGATGTGGCAGTGCCACCACCACCACCGCCAGCCGTCGTCGAGGTAGCACTCATCACCATGATGCCACTTCCGCTGCCCGTCGTCGTTTCGCAGATGTTGTGCACCGAGTCGTGGAATGGCATCGGCGTCAGGCTGCCGCTGCCCTGCAGGCACGGCTTGAACGACACCTGGCTGATGTCGTCCAGCGTCCAGTCGCGATCGTACCCCCCGATCGAGTTGCTCTCGATGTTGGCCGCAATTATCTGGCCCTGCTGGTTCAGCTGCAGCTCGCAGTGATTGCCTCCGCCGCCGCCGCCGGTTGACGGTCCACCGCCCCCCAGGCTGACGCTGACCGTGGCCGCACCGAGCGGATGATCGTACGACGATTGGCGGGCGGCGGCCGCAGCCGCTGCTGCCGCTGCCACCGACGCCGTCACCGCATTGTTCACCGCATTGATGCCCATCGTGCCGCCGCCGAGCGGTTGGCCCGAGGTTGCTGCCGTCTGGACGCGCCGAAACTGGGGCATCTGGGGCGACTGGGGCGGGTGGATCTTTTCCGGCACATTCTGTATGAGCAAAATGCTGCAAATGAATAGAAAAAAACATATGTAAGTCCTATTTGTCCTATTGAATGTGGTGGAGATTTTACCGATTTCTTGCACGCCAACGATTGCACAGATTCAAGTACTGCTTGCACTGGATGTACATGAAGACGACGCCACCGGTTAGCCCCACCGTCACCACGATCAGCTTCGTCCAGAACGGCCACCCGATCTGTCCGCGCCGTACCTCTTCCGCCGCCCGCTCGATCAGCACGCAGAGCGACCAGATGACACACAGACCGGCGGCACAGTGGAACAGCACGGCGCAGCACAGCCGGCGCCGTTCCACGCCGGACATATCCAGGCTGCGCCACTGTAGGGAGAGAGAGAGAGAAGAAGGACAAAAAAGACACATTAACACACGGGGAGAAAAGAATTATAACGAATCATTTTTCAGCGCCGTTACGAAAATGTCGTTGAGGCATTAGCATTGCTCGTCGCTTTGTAGCTTTTTTTGCTCGTTCCGTTTGCTCCAAATGACGACTCTGCATGATTTACATTTTAAATGAATTTTAAATCATTTATAACAACGCTCCCGCTTCAAGAGGATATACTGGTTTCAAGTTGACCGATTGATCTAATTTCCCTTTCCATCACTGCGTTTTCGAGCAGACATATTCGAATAAAATGTCAACACGCAAGGCTGGCGTTTATTAGCGAGTTTTTTATTTCATTTTATCGCACCCCTCTTTTGGTGCATAAAACCGCTTCATCTCACCCAACCACCCAGGAAGGTATAATTTAACCTCCCTCCTTCTCGCACTGCCCAATAATTATTCTTCGTCACGACACGTGAGACCGGACTGGGATCGATCTTTGAACTTGAACTTCACCACAATCTCCCGCATGGTCTCGCGCGAGCGCGACCCAACCAAAAACCCGTTAAAATTGTCGTTTTGCCAGCTCATATGCTCGTGTGTGTGTGTACGTCTCTCTCTGTGTCAATAAACCATTCGTTTTTTTCCTTTGTGCTTGTAAAACAATCCCGCTAGTAGCAGCTCTTTTGGGACACGATTTAATGGTGCGCTTTGCCGTGCTCCAATCTTGATGTGTTTGTCTAACGGCCTGCTACCTCTCCCCTTCATCTATCATCCTTCATGCGCACACACACGGTGGAGTGTGTCGTAGCGCCATATATGACCCTAGCTAAACCAACATGAAATAATAAAACTACACACTGCCTGTACAAGTCGTTAGAGCTCCGGCTCGAAATTTGCGAAGGAACCACCATTCGTTTTCTGATACGTCTCTTCTACCCAATGCGCGGTAGGTACACACGATGATAAATCCAATGATTTCTCTTGATGCACAGCAGCCACACACGGACACTTAGCAAGTTCTACCAGGATGCTTGGCTACCCTTTTCAGCGGACCGCGCTAGAACGCGCAAGTGAAAATGGTAAGCGAAAGGCATTAAAAATGCACCAACTGTTTATCACGTTCGCCGGGCTTGCTGCTCTGTGGGGGCGGCAGGGCCAGCCAATTGCTTCTTGAATGGGTTTGCTGCTCGAAGAAAACAGAACTGGAAGCAGCAGCATGGTTGGCAACCGCTTCAAAAAATCACTCAGCAATGTGTGACACACAGCTTGCTTGGCTCGGTGTGTCTTGTCAAAACGTGGGCGACGTGGGGAAGGAGAAAATGCTTGCGCAACTTTTCCCTGCTAGCCCCAGAGCCTACTACTATGCAAAGAAGAAAATACAAAAAATAACCATCTCCCAGCAACACTGTAATGATCCGGAACGGGGAGTTATTTATTGCCATAAGAGCCAACCCACACACACACGCACAGGGACACAAGAGAAAATGCTACATAGTGAGTGAAATGGGGAAGAAAGAGCCGCAGCAACATCGCACCAGGCGGGAGGATATCTCAGCTGCTCGGTTTTCCCAACCACACGTGGGCCGATTTGCGCACAAAAAAGAACCCCGATGGTCCTTGAATCGGGCAATGGGAAGCAAACGGTACAGCTGGAGCGCCGCACGGGGAATATATAGGTCAATGTAATGCAACCACACACACACACACTCACACATCCGCGTGCTCATCTTCCCTGTGCCTCAGCGCGTGGCCGACGCCAGTTCTTGTGTCTCGCGGCTGTTCTGGCAAACCTCAAGGTTCATGCGCTTCCCCCGAGCAAGGCTGCACAAACGCGCTGCAGAGATGCAGTGGTGGCCATCGACAAACAAGTGCGGCGTTTCTGTGACCCTTGCTGTGTTTGTCCGAGCGACCGGCGGCCCGTATTAGTGACCGGGTGCAAATTGACTTGGCAAATGCGTGCAGCAAGCGTGTTTGATCTGTCTGTTAGCACCGATTCCACACTCGCCCAATGATGATGGGCCGTTGGCCCTGACGGAGGCTCTGCTGTACACACACGCACACGCGCAAATCATCTTTTAAAGAACCTTCAAGCAACTGAAAAACAAAACCAAAGCACACAAAAATCAATCGCAAAATCGATTAAATTTCGATCCCCGCGTTGCGAGCGCCCAAAATTAAAGCCATCGAACCGTCGAAGCCCTTAGGTGCTGTGTTGCCGTGTCATCGTCGCTGTTTTTCCGCTGACATGACAAAGTCCGCTGACGCCCATCAACATCCATTTCCTCCTTCTCCTCTCTCCTTACCTCGTTGAATGGTTTGATTTTCGTGTGCATGATGAACGGGAACTTGCACAGCTCGCAGGAATTCGTTTCCGACGCCGTCAGCCACTGCTGCAGACAGGTCTGGTGCACGAACTTTAGACTTCCGGAGCAGTAGCAGGGCGTCAGCAGCGGGTTGTGTGTGTCGGACTCGCAGTGACAGATGCGGCAAATGTCGCCACTGCTTTGCGACACCTGACTGCTGGTGGAACCGTACCTACAAAGAGGTAAAAATAGAAAGAAAGAGAAATTTCGATTAGTTCCGTGTGTGTAAATAGGAGGGAGATTTGAGGTACACAGTTGAGCCCCTTCCCTCAAGCTGGTTCCCACTGGTTAACTTATCAGCCGAATCAGGCATTCGAATTAATTTCCCTCCTCCAAATGTCCTTCTTCTCTATTGTGGCGTGTGTGGCCTCTCGTGAACGAATATCCATAAAACCATCATTACCACTGGCACTGGCATGGACGGACGGACACACACATGTGTCCGAAATGGAGGGAAAGCACGCGCAGAGCATAATAACGTTGCGTGTGTGCTGCGGCAAGCGTGTCTCTGGCTGAATTCTAAAATGAAAAAAGCACTCCTCCACACACCGTTGGCGAGGATGCGATAGAAATCGGTAATCGGGGCTTTGGCAATGAAAACTTCCGCCTCCCGCCAGTGAGGATTATCAATCCTCATCCAACTACTAACACGGGAGCTTGAGAGGGAGCGATAGAACCATCGTGTCAGGAACTGTGGGGTTAAAGTGTGTCAAGGATGCCATCGTTCCCAGAGATCCACACATACAGTAAAGTGTGTCCACTCTATATGCATGGGGGGGGGGGGAGCTTCCAGAAACTCGGCAGAGGGATGATAAATCATCAACGCTTTTGAGGTTGGGGAAAAAACACAACTCCCGCTTGCATGTAGATTGAGGTCTCGGTATCATTGGAGCACCAACACACACATACAGATAGACATGGTTGTGGTGTTCTCCTCTATCCTTGTGGTTATCCCATTTAATTATCCATCCTACCCACACACACACACACACAAGCGCTGGAGCAGTTTTGGTTTGGGATGACTGTGGAGAGGATGAGATGACCTATTTCCCAGGGCCCGTCGCAATAAAAAGCTAGGTAAGTATATAAAGTACCCTCACAACCTGGCGCTACCGGCCACTGCAAAATCGGATCACAGTGTTCTATTTCCTGTTGTTACTTTCCTCGGTACGTAATCCCGGGAAAGGGTTAGAATTTTATAGCGCCACTGGAACGTCCGGGATGAGTTTTGGAAAATAGGAACCGGGAGCTGTCAGATGACTGTACGGGATTCGGGCTGTAGGACACACATCAGATCCAGAAGCCTATTAGCAGTTAATCCACTTTCATGGAGGTAATATTCTCGGAGCACTATCCTCGTCCAATCGGCTTCAGAGCTTCAGAGTTTCATAGGCATCTCTTCCAAAGAGTCTTTCCAAAAGGCCGCAGTGAACTGCAAACTAGTTCAAAGTGCTCCCATAATGGGTTGAACGTAATCGGACGATCTAAAAAGCAAACCATATCACCCAGGAGCACGTGATTCTTGTCCTCGATAGCGTTCAGAATTAAGTCGTGAAGAGAGAGAGAGTGAGTCCTAAAAACGGAGGACGCCCTGCGCGTGATAAGAACCCGCCGCTCGAATGGGAGGTCACTCACGGAAGTCATCGGAGCACGCGCCTACTCTGCTCCTCATCATTGGGTCGCTTTGGCCGACTATTTAGACGCGGAACAAAACCCGGGCAGCTCGCTTATGCGTGCGTCGCCTAGCAGAGAGGAGAGTGTGTACCCCTTATCAAAGTAGCCCGACGAAGTGCAACAAGAACAGAGTGCACACGGTTGTGTGGTGTGGTGTGAAGTGTGTCTAGAAAACATTCCCGATAAGATAGTGATTGATGGTGGCGATGATCTAGAAGAAAAATCAATTATGATTATTAATGCACCGTTCTAACCGGGCGCTAAATCAGGAAATGGAGCGCCGTTTTGGATTCCAATGGTAATTAAACAAACACATACCACGAACACACACACACACATACCACGAACACATTGCTGCTTTGTGTTTTGATGGCATTCAACACATAAAGTGCCGTCATGGCTTGCGTGATAGTCGGTGCAGTTACTTTCCGGGATTGGAATGAATGCTCCCCAACCCTAAACCCTGGTATGAGTGATAAGTAATCAGTCTTTCCGACTTCGCTCAGTGATGAAGTCACACACATTTGTGTCACCCGAGCTGACTGACTTTTTTTTCTCTCTCTCTCTCTGTCAGCTAGACTAGAATAATTCAGAAACGACAATCGATTATTTCTAACTGACTCACGCAGCTCGGCGCGGAGGATCGAGATGTTTCGCCTTCTTGCTTAGCGCAATCTCCTAACGGCGTGCGCTTTTTTTTGCGCACAACGCATTAAAACGCTTAAGCATGAAACAGCAGCGCTTATTAGGAAAGGGAACGAACCGGTTGTACCAGATCGGTGCCCCAGAGGTTGGAGTGGCATCGGACCAAACCGTCATCTCGTCCCGTCATCTGCTGGCGCAGCTGGGGGGGGGGGGGGTGACCGTAAGTTGCTAAATTTATCGCCAACCAAGCCGGGCTGACCGGTACGAAATTGCAAAATTCAGCAGGCGACGACGTTGATGCGGGTTTACACCCGGTATTATATCCGATTCGGATCGGATTCGATGCGCAATCGATGCGCGGGGTTCCAGTTTTATACCCTCCACCGAGGAGGGGGAGGACCTGGAATGTTCGACCGTGTGGGGACGTGGTGTGCATCTTGAAGCGCGCACGACCAACAACACCGACTATTGCGCACTGGAATTGCATTTGAATTGCGCCATCGGTTTGTAGCGAAAGAAAGTTACACAAACGCGCTCGGTAGGAAGGAGGGAACACAACATCTCAGTTCTATATTTGTAGCAAAAGGCATCCGTGTTGTAAATCTTGTAACAAACATAAAACGATTCTCGAATAAAACGGCCTCACTGTAACGCTTCTCCGCTCCTGCGCACCTCTAATCAACCCTTGCGCAATTCCCTTTGCAGTTCCTCCAGCAAATCCGCTACTCGTGCTTTGTACTCTGCATTTTCGTTCCGGCAAAGCTCAAGACTGCGCGCAAGTTCCGCTTCTTTGCGCTTCAACAGCTTCACCTGCTTCGCTGCCTTGCGCAGAATGAGCTTGTGCGTCGGACGATCCGTTTTCCGCAGCACCTCGGCCCCGAGCAGCCGCCACAGGAAGTTCCGCGAGCGGCGGGAATGTCGCTCCTTCTTCGCCAACGCAACCATACGCCCGTACCGTTTGAAAGCTTCGCGGGTCTTATCCAACTCCAACGCCGAGTACTTCTGCTCCATCCTGTTGTCAGGAACTTTCATGGTTGGGAGAATGTCCCTGTACGTCACGTCGATCGAATCGGGATCGTAGTCCTTCCAGGCATCGTTCTGCCCGTACTCCTTCTCGAACTTTTTCAGATAATTGTTAATCCACCGGCAGGACATAGCGCAAGGATTTATGAACTTTTCCAGACACTTTAATTTCTGCTTCCATTAGCAGCTCTTTGCTAGACAGGAAGCGTCCTATGGGCGAATATCAAGACACCCACACACACGCATATGGGTGTTGTATGTAAAAAAAGCCGCCATTTTCATGCGAATCAGATCCCGAGGCGCGTCAGTTCACACAAAAAACGTCTTTCCACTGAAATGGCTTTCAAACGTGTGAGAGTGAGACGGAGACAGCCATCATCCTGTTATACCTTCTCCTCCAAAAAAAAGTCTCTACACCTTGGCACAACGATTACAGGCGGGTGTGAGTGTGTGTCTGTGCTGTCATAAGGAAATTTGCTTGAATTTGCCACACATCAGTACGTCATCGAATTGGGACAATCGTGGAAGGAAATCCCATAGCAACGATGTAAAACTCTTGCAAGTGGCCCCGCTATCGTCACGGACGACCTTTAGAGCACTCCAATTCAAGTATTTCTCGACAGGTGAGTGAGCCGTTGAACCGTATCGGGGGGAATTATGGATTTTGGTGTTCTCATTAACCTCACCTCCGCATATTACCACCACCCACCCATCGGAGAGCACACAGTGTGTGTAATTGAGGGCAAAATAGTTTCCCAAAGTAATTTCCACCCCATTCCGAGACCGCCGGGTGACAACTTGACATTTCCATTCCTGTGTGGTGTGGATCTGGAGGGGGGGGGGGGGGGGACTCTGCGCAACAACTTTCGTGGTGCGTATGGTGTGCTGGCTGGCCGGCCGGAAAGCGCGCATACGCGCTCGGTAATATGTCAATACATTAACCGTTGAAATATAAATAAGCCGAGTGGTCGGACCGTTTTCCACCCAATAATGGCCGCGAGGATAGTAATATCGATCGAGCATTTCTCTAATCAATTTATCTCGGTGCGGGCGGCCCCGGAGGCCAAACTACTGGGCTCTAAGGGATAGTTATTTTCTTTTAATATCCCAAAAAAGCTGGAGGAGTCATTCAAGTCATTCATGGCAGTACGTTACATTAGTAGATAGCTTCTACTCTCTTCTACTGGTGTGTAAAACTCAACACGTAATATTTTACTCTTAAATCGCGTCATAGATTTTTTTTTTTTGCTGAAGTGGTAGCAATTTTACACGCCTTCCATTTGCATATCTTAAACGTATGCAATCGCTACCACGACGACACGCACTGGCAGGCGTCTGCCAAACATAGTTCACACAACGCGCGCGGTGGTGTCACGTGGCGCAGGAGGCACGGCGAGGAAAATTGATGACCAACCATCCACCACCCACCCAACGATGATGATGATGATGGTAATGATGGGGAAAAGGCCTTGGACTATTAAATGCCGGACTGGCCCCGTGCAACAACAGCCGCGTAAGGCGTGAGAGACTCCAAACCACCTGCCGTGACGCACGTTGCGCGTTGGACGCGCGTCAGCAGAATTTATACGTATTGGATTGGCATGGACGGACACGATTGGATGCATCATCATCATCTTCTCCGGTGGGTGTGAAAATCCACCGCACGGCGATGCGCAAAACGGCGCAATTTTCCGCGTCCAGTTTGGGGCTTGCGATTTGGCGGGAATCGCGCATTAATCGCAATTTATGTCCTTGATGCCTGTGTGACTTTGCGTCCCGGTTGGTCAATAGTCTTTAATCATCAGTAGGCACACCGGCAAACGAAATGAAGCGGGTGATAAATGATTCCAAGCTCGCATTTACATCGGAATATCTCGCTCATGTCAGAACCAAGGTTGGGGCTTCCTCCTCCGACTCTAAAAAATACAACAAAACAAGAACAAGCGTTATTCGAGCAGCATCAATGATGATGATGAATGCAATGCACCCTTCTCCTCCTCCTCCCATGGGGATGGATTAAAATCAAATCAACGATGCGTAGCGCGGCCGTCTGGTGATGCGGCGGCGTCGGCTCCACCACACAACAACGCCGTATGTTTCCGCGTACGAACTGGTGGCCCTGCTTCATGGTCAACCGGTCGATCGTATCAGAGAACACCGTTCGAGACAACGTGAGCCGCATACCTAAAAGAAGGGCCATCGCAGCCCTGGCTGGTGAATGCAATCTCCCCCCCTCTCTTCGGAACACACTCTGTCCGGAAGTTGACAATGCGCACCTCTTCCCGGGTTCGTTGTTTTTTACAGCGACGGCGGCGGTTGGGATGAACGCTGTTTTTTTTTTTTTGAAAGTTCCCCACAATCACAAATGCCACCAGGCGGGCCGGCAGTTTGGTTTGTATTACAAGTTTATTGCTCCTTAACGGAACGGGATGTTGCTGTAAGTGAATGTTGTCTCCATACACAAAAAGGCTTCAAAAGTATGAAGTTATCGGACCACCTTCTTAATCTCGCATTGTCCATGCAATGACTGTTCAATCGCAAAACAAAGTGCCATCGAGTCAGAAAGAGAGAAATCCAAATTTATGGGCCCCATTTCCTCCAAGTATGGGTATGGAGGCGGCGGGCAATCGAACCAAAAAATCCCTTGAGCTGCACTTGACCTTTTTATCGCCCACTGTAGTTAGTGCGGCGGCGGTTAGTGCAATCCAAAAACACAGACGCCGAGGCCACCGCCGGTCACCTCTCGAGCGGGTAATTGGACGGACACCCATTTTGGATCGCTTGAACGCCGCCACGTGCTCGATGTAGGGACTGACTGAGGGCAGGAATTCATGTCCAGCCAGAGGACAATAGTTTTTTTCACACTAACGCGCTCTTTGTTTGCCCTGCTGGTAGTGCATTCGAATTTGCCCTCCAAAAAGAAAATTCACCTTCACTGTACGTGTCTTAGGTCTGGGTGGCATACATCTACAGAGAGACAGAAAGGGAGAGAGCCAACAAAGAGAACACTCTTGATGTGTCTTTTTGTCCGTTCAGCTTGCGAGTCTGTGTACTTGTACAACACAAAGAAGAGCAAAGATACATCGATGTGCAGTGCTACAATAATTCGTCTCTTAACCTTTTTTTGTGTTTCTTGGCCACAAGCGAGGAACCTTTTTTTCTACCTCTCTCTATTGAAACAATAAATACCGGAAACTAAAGAAAAACCATCGGAACAGGTTTAATATCTAAAGTGCGGCGTGCGAGCGAACGAGCGAATGGTGAAAGTTCTTCGCGTTACAATTTGCGCGGCCACACTGCCACGAACGGTAGTGCAATCAGCCATAGGCCGGAACCTTGACCTTGGAAATTGGTGTAAAGCAGCAGCAGTAGCAGCACAATTTATGGTTTCTCCTTCTCTTCTCTCTTTCTTTATGTTTTGTTAGGTTCGCTTTTTGCCTTTTTCACCTCTTCGTTGGATCGCTTTTCGGGGCTTGAAAACTGCACCGCGTGCGACAGATGAGCCGGACCGGACGTAACGGAGCCACAAAAAGCTGAACAGGAGCGGAGAAGAACTCGAAAAAGATAAGCTTCCAACGTTTTTACGCGGAAAGGAAGTGGCCAATAAAGGGCCATAACAATTTACTCCGGCATGCCGCCTTTCAGGTTGGAACTTTACGGTTGTTACATACACTGCATGATGCCGGGCGTTTCCTTTCGTGAGAGGAGCGGAAAATTGGCAGCACGTTTTGTTTATGGCTCGGAACCGACCCGATCAACCTTTATGCTAATTTTCGCCAAGGAAAATAATCACACACAGACCAAAAAAAAAAAAGCCCCCAGCTGGGAGACATGCACCGGTGGGCTTTATGATGGACCGACCGACCTTGTGCCAAGAAGCGTGATTGCAGCATCGCTCAAGCCCAAGCTCAGCGCACCATATGCCCGCTTTCCCTTTTCAGACCCCATAAACAATGACCGGACCGTCCAACCGTGTCAAGCCCTTTGAGGGTGTTTTTACACCTACCACCGGGGCCGGGCCTGACCAGTAAAGCGCGACCACGACAAATTCGCGATCGCGATCTCAAACCCAACGCACGGAGAGGAGGCTCTGTTGCGCAATAGAGCAGCCCGCGCGCGCAGCAACGTACTGTACTCGAAGGTTAAACCGCGCGGTTCGTCGTCTAATATGGGCGGCGGCGCAGGGTGTTTTTGCTGAACCGAACCGGTCTTGTCCTAATGTATTTATCGCGCTACTTTGCGCGTCTCGATCTTCGCTCTAAAAAAAAACAAAAACAAATAAAAAAAAGGTGAGTCGTGGCGCTGGAAACTTCGATAAATACACACGGGAGAAGCCGCTCATCTCATCAGCGCGCGCGCGCGCGCGGGATGCAAACCAGTTCTAAAAGTGGAGAAACAAAGCCACAGCGCGCCACTGGAGAAACTATTATCGGTAGCAGACAACACACACAGGTTCGCTTTTGTGCAATCCCCCGGGCCGGGGCGTTGTTAGTTGACGTCAGAGAAGATCGTGCAACACCCACCCACTCCGGAGAGAATCAGCTTTTCAGTCAAGTGTTTGGTACCTCCTCCCGGTCGCATTGAGTCATCAAAAAAAAAAAAAAAGTTCTAATGAGCAACAACACCCCATTACGGGAGGCGCACTCCAACCCATCTCTACACCCGGGGGCAATATGGCACACAATTTAACAAGCGGCAATAATCATTTTTCAATTTGTAAGGAATTAGTGTCCAAGTGTGTGTGTGTTTGTGTGTGAGATGAAACAAAAACAACAAAAAACTGCACAAAATTGGCTGCAGTATATAAACGTTCCTATTTTATGGAAAACTATGGAAAAATTAGTACCGGAAAAACGGCTTTTCCCTTTCAAAAGCACTTTAATTTCTGCCTATATTAACTTGGGAGTAAGCTTTTCTCAAGCAATGCCCACCGAATGGGGAGTGTAAGCTTCTTTTCCCCGAGCGACCGAGCCTGAGTTGTCCGGCGGTTGACGACGAACCCGGGCGACGAACAACGCTCGGTGGAACTGGGTGCTACTTGAGAAAAATGTGCATTAGTGGGCATTAGTTGCATCAGCATTTGGGTGGAGGCCCTGGGGGGCGGTGGCGATGAAGATGGAGGATGTTTGTTAAGTAAAGAGGCTGTGTACTTGAAACATTGCAAAAGTGGCGACGAACCCGGGCGGTCCTAACCCTGCCTGAAAGATGATGTAAAAGAGAAACCGAGCGACAAAATGCAACTTGTACGTTTGCATAGTAACCTGCAGGAAATTATTGCATCCAGTAGTAGTAGTAGTAGCAGTAGCTCAGGGTGAGAGTTTGACGGGTTTGTCGTGTTTGAAGAGTTGTAAAATAAAATAATAAAAATATTGAATTCCTTCGTTAACGTCACCCATGAGCACACACGTTCGACAAGTGTGGAATTAGTACCAACAAAATCGGAATAAAAAGCACAACACGAAAAGTACTTCAAACCCTCGCTTATTGTGAGCTCTGAAGAGTGATACATTTCATTACCATTGAACTCTTTCTCACCTTCTTATCAAAAGGCCCTCGTACCGTTTCATTGATAATGTGCTTAATTAGATAACAATGCACGGGGGAGGAGAACTACTCCCCCTGGAAACCATTTCGCTTTCATTCGGTGTGTGTGTTGTCCTCGGAGGGTCAGATGCTATGTAATCCCCCCCGCACCTTTTTATATGATAAGCTCATTATCATTGGCCAACCTGTGTGTTTGTGCTTCCGAGAACAGAAGCTAAATTAAGTCTAAAGCTGGACCTAATTCCCGCTACTTCACAACCCCCCCCCCCCCCACACATTCACCTACCTTCCCAAACAAAGGCTATAACGGCGTGTGTTGTCCGACGGCCGAAGCCGAAAGCAGAAGATAAAACAGTGAATGACCACGCGACACGCCGCGATTGCGCGCTTTTGTTTGCGCGTTTGCACTGATAACACAGCCCCCATCTTCTCCTCCTCTCCGTGTTTAATGTGTCCCCCATTACCACCGGGATCACACCGTGTGTGTCACCACCAGGGCCTGCAGCAATGCCGAGAGCTGCCGGGAGAGAGAAACAAGACCGCCGTGTTCCAGTTTCCAGCGCAGAATGCACACACAGGCTGCTGCTGCTGCACGTGCATTTATTTGCGTACCAGCGGCCAGTGTACCGAGGAGGGGAGGGGGGGGGGGGGGGGGGCGAATGGAAGGTAATTTAATATTGTATCGGAGCACGTTCTTGCCACATCTGGCAGCAGTAGCAGCAGCAGCAGCCGCACTAACGCAACAGCTCAGAATGAATCTCAACCATTCCCAGATATTTGTCCCCCCCCCACCCTTTCCATCCGTCGGGGGTGGGTGGTGGTGGGCTTTAGGGGTCGAAGCGACCGATGATGGTAGCAGGTGTTTTACGCTGTGACAATTTCCCGACATTCTGAAATGCTGGACATCGGCCACAAAGGAAGGATCGAGGCGGGCATCGGTGCTATCGGTGGGAGGGTGTGTGTGTGTGTGCAAATATGCGCTCAACAAACTGTCGGTACGATCGGTACCATCGGGAGGCAGGAGAGGGAGAGGGGTTTTATGACTCACCCCCCCTTTTTCCATCCTTTTCCAGAGGGAATCCACTAGTGATGGGGAAAAATTACGTTTTCGTCGGAATCGATTCCGGCAAGCTCCAATGTTTTGCTGGAATCAATTCCGAACAGTAGATCCGGAATCAATTTCTTGGAATCGACTCCGGAACTGGGTCTGGAATCAGCTCCGGAACTGGTTTTGGAATTGGGTTCGGAATCAGATTCGGGTCTGGAATCGACTTCGGAACTGGTTGTGGCATCGGCACTGGAACTGGTTTCGGAATCTGCTCCGTAATTGACTCAGAAATCGACTTTGGAGTCATAATCGGTTCCGGAATCGGAATCGGGTCTGTAATTGAAATCGGCTCCGGAATCGGAATTGACTTCGGAAGTAGAATCAGTTTCGAAATCGGAGTCGGTTTCGGCATATCCATATGTTAGAACAGGCTCTTGCGTCCAATGATGCTACGTATTGATAGCCGCGAAGAATCCAAATTCAATTGTAAACGATCCATTCTCATGGAGATTCCCGGACTGAGTTTAGCTTCTGAAACTTCTTATTTCATTTCAAGAACTGAATCTCATTCTGGAGCTAATTCCAATTCTGGAGTCAATTCCATTTCTGAGTTCATTTCCAGATTCCGATTCCGGAACTGATTCTGGATTCAGAGTCGTCTTCGGAATCAGCTCCGGGGTCGATTCTGGCTAGCTCCAATGTTTGGGTGGAATCAATTCCGGATAGTAGATCCGGAATCAATTTCTGGAATCGACTCCGGAACCGACTCCGGAACTGGGTCTGGAATCAGCTCCGGAACTGGTTCTGGAATATGTTCCGGAATCAGCTCCGGAATTGGCTCCAGAAGTGGCTCCGGAATCGAAATCGAATCCAGAATTGATTCCGAACACGGAACCACGAATCTCTCTCTCTGATTCCATGCTCCGCCCACCACTAGAACCCGCT